>NW_006291383.1:6364239-6379446 GCF_000327345.1 Myotis davidii | reverse complement strand
GATCGGGGTGGGCCAACCAGCTAACCTCCCCCCATCTCCTCCTCCTGACAGGCCCCGGCCCTGTTCTGCCCTGATTGGGACTGGGCCAGCCGGACCCCACCCGTGCATGAATTCATGCACTGGGCCTCTAGTGGTAACAATAACAATGGAGGAATTTGTGATATCTGTCCTGGCACCCAGACACATTAGATTGTGCCCCAAGGGGTCCTGAAAAAGGGAAGTTACAACTTACCCAGACATTTCAAGGATATATTATCATAGATACAAAAAGACAGGCTAAAGTAAAGGGAAAGGTTGACCTCGTCGGTGAAGATACCAGCCTAGGATGAAACTACCCACCTTAACTGCTTTTAGTTACAGTTTAATTTCAGACCTTCCTTTGTGGTTACTGTAGGTCTCTGAATTTGCAAGGCTGCCATGCAGGCCTTCCCTGAGCTTGTCAGATTATCATGTGGCCCCTTTCATCCACAACAAGGTACAAAAAGCATGAACTAATGGAAAAGACTGATAAAATTGGGAACTTCTTAAATTCGGAACCTCTGTGTGCCATGCCTAAAAACAAGATAAATAAAGTGAAGAGATAACATTTATGTGCTCTGTGCTCAGGAAACCAGGAGGAACAGAATTGGCCGAGACTGTAATACATGAGAAGATAAGTCTGGAAAGATAGGCAGAAGTCAAGTCAGGAGTACCAGGCTCCCACTATGTGCTGGGCAGGCAAGAGCTGGAATCATCCCGACTTTATGAGGCTTCTTGTCAAGTTTCTTAACTTGGGTTGTGTTAGTGTCCACAGGGGAAAATCTTGAGTAAGATTAGACTTGTACTTCATGTCTACCCTCCATTCTTCCTGCTGCAGGATCAGTTCTGTTTGCTGCCCCAAAGCCAAATTCCTTTCTTATCTCTCTCACACACCAAATGTGTACTGTGTTCCGTCACTTTGTATGAGTCATCTCGTCTATCCTCAAAAGATGGTCTAAGAATTAAGAAAGCGTATTTTGGAGTCCACTCACCTGGGTTTGAGGCCCAACTGTTTTTTACTAGTTGGGTCAGTTCACTGTTCTGTGCCTCTGTGTCCTCATCTGTAACGTGGGAGTAATGGCTGTTTTTCATACTTTCCATAGGGCACAAGTGAGAATAAAACACATGCACTCTGCTTAGGTAATATTGTGGCCTGCACATGGTAAATTCTCAATACGCGTTATTGTTATTCCACATCCTAAGGGGGAGGTGAGCTGTGGACTACACTTTGTTGGTATCTGAGTTGGGCCCTGCTTGGTTAAACTGTGTAGCTTCACTAGCTAGCAGGAGAGGGAGCGGGCTGGTCCTCTGAAGTTCAGCTGGGCTCATTGCCAGTCCCTGGCTCAGCTTGGCTCCCCAATAAGGCCTCTCTCCTCACTCATTGGTGCTGCTTGCCACTGGCCCTGCTCAGCTTCCTGTCTCCCTTATCTTCCCCCAGCATGTGCTCGCTGGTGTGGGAAATGCCACCACTTGCTTCCTTCCCTTTGCTCAGTGGGACCTTCATTCTTTAGCTCTCTGTCAAATCTCAGCTGCTGGCCCTGTTCCCACTCTACTCTGTGGATATCTATCCCTCCAAGATGGAGCATAGCCTCTGGCTCCAATGGCAGCGTTTCTCTTCTCTTCCCTATCCCCAACCCTGGGGATAGAAGAAGAAAGGGGGACACCCTTCAGTTGCCCCCTCTCACCAGCTTCCCTATCCCCAGTACTCTCTTCCCTCTCCCTGTACCCAATCCCATACTCCCTTCCTCTCTGAGTTAGGCAAGTTACTTAAACTTTCTGGGCTTTAATGACCTCATCGTAACATGGAAAAAATGATCCTTGTGCTCTCTGCCCCAGAGGAATTGAGAAAGGACTAGCATGAATTTTGGGCATGTTTTATATTATGCATAACATAAATACTCAAGCATGTTGGATGTATGGATTCAAAAATATATTAATGGATTGTGATCCCCCAAAATTTTTGAGATACTACGTGGTGATTTGCTGGGGTCCAACCCCAGTGGTCCAGGGTGGATGGAGTCAGTGAAGAATGAAGGACACGGAGACAGCGTTCAGATGATCAGCATAGCCAGGTTCTCTTTTATTGCCCTGTTACAGCTGTATTTTATACTACTCGATTCTATAAGCATGCCTCTATATCATGGTATGTTTTGGGTCCTCCCTTGACTGTTAAGCTACAAGGAAGTAACTGAAGGAGATCATCCTATTCTGTGGCCCAAGTAAAGGTTATGTCCTTTTAGCCTTGCTGGTGGTCTTCCTTGGGACTGCCCTGCGTCGGCGGGTTTTCATAGGCTTTGGTACTTTCTCTGGTGGGTATACCCCTGGGGATGTGGGCCTAGCAAGTCCCAAAGTCCCAAATTTATTGCCAACAGTCTTAGTCTAAGTTCTTCATAAGTACTACATGGTATATCTGTAACACTAGGGGGTTTTACTGATTTATTCCCTTTCTTAGTCCCATTAATCCTTAACTCCAGGGAAACATCCCCACCTGGGGAAACAACCTTTCTCAGGGAGGTGTCCCTGGTTAGAACACATAGTGCTAAGAAGGGGAGCAAACATATTAAGAACAGTATGTCATATACGCCAGGTCCCTTGAAACATATGCTGTGCGGATGTTTCTTCCCTGCAGCGACTGTGTCAAGCAGCAAGGATGGACTGGCTTCCGGCAGTGATTAAAATTACAAACTTTGGCATCAGAGACACATGGGCTCAAATTATAGCTTTTGCTGTGTAACCTTAGGTAAGTCATTTACTCTTGCAGCGCTTCAGTATCTTTACTAGTAAAAAGGATGTTGCCCTGACCGGTTTGGCTCAACGGATAGAGCGTTGGCCTGCGGACTCAAGGGTCCCATGTTCGATTCCAGTCAAGGGCATGTACCTTGGTTGCGGGCACATCCCCAGTGGGGAGTGTGCAGGAGGCAGCTGATCGATGTTTCTCTCTCATTGATCTTCCTAACTCTCTATCCCTCTCCCATCCTCTCTGTAAAAAATAAATAAAATATATATATATTTTTAAAAAGGATGTTAATGAAACCCATCTCACAGGGCTGGCATATGGAAAAGTGAGATTATTTATGGAAAGAGCTTAACACTGTCACAGCACATGATAAATGTTAACTATAATAATAATTGTTGTCTCTGCTGTTTGACTTTCAGGGCACTGGAGTATGAGAGGGTGCCTGGGATAACAACTCAGAAGGGTGGTCCCTTCAGAGATCATCTCCCCCTTAGGACATGGAATAACAATAACTTGTATTAAGAAATTAAAATGGGCAAGAGGTTGCTGTTGCCACCTCTGACCATAACAGATCTTAGCTGATGGAAAAGACTTCTCTGTAACTAGCCCTGTGGATGGTGGTGTGGCCCCTATTTAACCCCAGTTAACCAGGCCCTACCTGCATATATCAAAGACTCACAACACTGAATTTCAAATTGGTTCAATCATATACTTTTTCACCCTCTGTCCCAAAGCACCTTTCAAGCACTCAAGGAAGAAAAAAGGCAAAGCAAAAAGATGCACAAACTAGGAATCAGCAAAACCAAAATGAAGTGCCATTTTGCACCCAGCCATCTGACAATACCAAGAGTTGGCAAGGGTTTGGAGCAAGGCCATGCATGTGCGCTACTGGGGATATAAATTGGCCGAAACATTTTGTAAAATAGTTTGGCAATATCTAGTAAATTTGAAGATGCAGATACCCCATGACTCAGCTATTCCACTTCCAAGTTTGTACCTACAAAGATTCTCCCACAAATACACAAGAAAACATGTACAACAAGCATCTTAAACTCGTGGCCTGTGGGCTGCATGCAGCCCACAACCAATATTTTTGTGGCCCAGCCTATATAATGGTATGTAAGAAAGGTTTTAATAAAAATTTTGCAACTTAATTTTTACAATATCTTGTTATACATAATTATTAGTAACAAACTACAACGTTCGCTAATGACTGATTGCTATAATTGTGTTGCATTCATTTCTCTCACATGCCTTACTGTGCACCATTTCTCTCCACTAAGACTAGCAGCAAATATTTTAGCAGCCAATGGCCACATCATTAGTCTTTGACTGACTTGTTTGGTGTGCACAACAGGGAATATTTCACTTTCAGAGAACAAAAAAAACCACACCTGCATTATGCTTATTAATTTGTGCAGTTATTCAGTGTCTGGTAAGTTAATGTTCAAGAAAAAATATTAAGCCCTAGCTGGTTTGGCTCAGTAGATAGAGCGACAGCCTGCGGAATGGAGGGTCCTGGGTTTGATGCCAGTCAAGAGCACATGTTCAGATTGGGGTCTCGATTTCACACACATATATATTTGAGGCCTGGTGCATGAAATTCGTGCACAGGTAGGGTCCCTAGGCCTGGCCAGCGATCAGGGCCAATTGGGGCCTTCTGGCTGCTGGCTGGGGCCTTCCTTCTGACTGCCAGCCAGGGCCTCCCTTCCTTCGCTGCCTGCTGCAGGCCAGGGCCTTCCTTCATTCCGCACCACCACCTGGTGGTCAGCACACATCATAGTGAGCGATAGAACTCCCAGTCTCCCAGTTGAACTCCTGCAGGGACACTTTGCATATTAGTCTTTTATATAGATAGATAGATAGATAGATAGATAGATTTTATATACAGAGATATCTTTGTTGATTTCAGAGAGGAAGGGAGAGGGAGAGAGAGACAGAAACATCAACGATGAGAGAGAATCACTGACTGGCTGCCTCCTGCACATCCCCCACTGGGGATCAAGCCCGCAAACCAGGCATGTGCCCCTGACCGGAATCGAACCCGGACCCTTCAGTCCACAGGCTGATGCTCTCTCCACTGAGCCAAACCAGCCAGGGCAAAATGTTCTATTATTTGTTAATGAGTACTCATTTATTTCAGCCCTTTGTATTCAGCATGTCTCTATCAAAATAAACCTACGTTTCTATGAAAATTGAAGCTTTTGTTTTATTACAGCCCACATAAACTTAAGTCTTGTTTGTTTGGCCCATGTTAGCCTTTGAGTTTGACATGCTTGTTTGTAATAGCAAAAAAACATGAAAAAATTGATTAACAGTAGGAGAATGAATGAATTGTGACATACTTATAAAAAGGCATACTATAAAGCAGTGGAGATTAATGGAGCTACACATAATGACAAGGCTGAATTTTATTAATATGTTAGGTGAAGCAAGTTACATAGGAATTTGTGCACTTCAATACCATTTATAGAAAATTCAAAATATGCAAAATAATATATATTGCTTAGAGAGATATATGTGTAGTATAAGTATATAGAAATGTAAGGGGATGAAAAATAGCAATTTATGATTAGTGGTTACTTTGATGATAGAGGGGAGAGATGTGCAATTGAGGAGGAGTACACAGGAGGTTTCAATGATAATATTTCATTTCTTATGCTGGGTGGTGGGGACATGTATGTTTGTAATAAAATTCTTCAAGCATGAAATAATTCTTCACATATAATATATTTCATAATATCCTATATAATAAAGAGGTGATATGCAAATTGACCCTCACTCCATCACACCATCACAAGATGGCTGCACCCACAGTGGAGGCAGGGTTCCTGTAACAAGCGATCAGCAGGGACCTGAGGCCGTGTCCCCACCCAGCGGGGCTTGAAGGGGGACCTCAGGCCACGCCCCCCACCCTGGCACCAGGCCAGGGGACTTGAGGGTTCGCTGGGGGACCTGAGGCTGCACCCCCCACCCAGCAGGGCTTGACAGGGGCCCTGAGCCTGTTCCCCCTGCCTGGCGCTGGACCAGGGGACCTGAAACTGCACTCCTACCCTAGTGGGGCTTGATGAGGGTGGGGCTGGCTGGGTCTGGATCTCGCCCAATGGGGGTGGGGCCGGCCAGGTCTGGGTCTCACGTGATTTTGAGGTGCACGTGGGTGGGTGGGGACTTGACTCTGGGTCCCATGGCGTGCCCCAGACACTGACAGGAAGAAGATTTTCATACACATTTTACTAATTTTCTATCATCTCTGACACTTCTATTATAGAGAAAGGGCAAATAGCATTATTAAAATATTACCTCTAATTAATTCCCTTTTAATGTGCACAAATTTTGTGTACCGGGCCACTAGTTTTTTTATAAAAGGCAAGACTATAATTGGCATTGATTTAAGTTCTTCCACTTTTCTTGAGACCAGGAAAATAAGGCCCCAGTTCTTCTGAGTAGACTATTTTGGTAAGCTGGAAAAAGACTGTGATGTTACTTCTAAGCTAGTCTGCAACAACTAGGAGGTGAGCATGGACATTCTTGCATATAATCAATTTAGAGACTAGGAAACTGGTATGTGTCCAGGGTTTGCCCCGATTCCACTATGACATCAACTCTCCCTCTAAGAAACAGTGTATAGCCCTTTCTCTCTAATCCCATTCCCCAAAGATAATTTCTATTGACAGAATCCTTCCAGACATATACACATCTGTGAAAAATTTTAAACTAAAAATAGATGGAATTATACTATATGTATTTGCCACACTTCCTTTATTTACTTATCAATGGCTCATTTCAGTACATCAGCTCATAATGATCTGCTACTCTCTTCTGCAATAATTTATCACTTAAAACTTCTATTTTTAGCCCTAACCGGTTTGGCTCAGTGAAAAGAGCGTCAGTGGATAGAGCGTTGGCCTGCGGACTGAGAGGTCCCAGGTTCGATTCCGGTCAATGGCATGTACCTTGGTTGTGGGCACATCTCTAGTAGGAGGTGTGCAGGAGGCAGCTGATCGATGTTTCTCTCTCATCGATGTTTCTAACTCTCTATCCCTCTCCCTTCCTCCCTGTAAAATATCAATAAAATATATTTTAAAAAAAAAACTTCTATTTTTAATTCAACAAGAGACATATGATCACATTCTAGATGCAAAATTTTCCAATAATAGAATGATAAAACCCTTCACAAATTAGAATGTAAAGCCTTTCACAAGATTGCCACCCCTAACATACACACACACACACACACACACACACATTCTTAGTCTTAGGCCCCTCCCTGGAGGTAAACCACTGCTATATTTACAGTACGTCCTTCCAGATTCACTTACTCCCATAAAGAAATAGGTTGTTTAGTTGCTCTGTGTGTAGTTGACATATAAATAGTTCCAAACTGAACATAACATCCTGCAACTTACTCTTGGAGATTTATGCACATCATAACTATCTCATTCAGTCATCCATTAGCTGATATTAATTATAATACTATAGGCCTGATGCACGAAATTTGTGCAATAATAGGCCTTCCTTCCCCCTGGCTGCCAGCACCAGCTTCCTTCTGGCACCCAGGACCCAGGCTTCCCTCGAAGCCCTGGCTTGGTCTGGAAGGACGTCCAGAAGGATGTCTGGTCTAATTAGCATATTATACTAATAAGATTGTGACTTCAGTTTAAAACTATTGCTTTAAATAACCAATCCTCTATTGAGAATTATTTTGGTCATAATTATCTCCTATTACAAATAAATGAGCTGCTCTATACTCATCTCGTGACTATTTCTGAGTGCAAGATCCCTGATTGTGTAATTACTATTCTCTTCAAATTCTTATAAAAATGTAGCCAGCATGCAGGAAAACAATTCTAATTCCTGATCTGTGACCACCATGAGGCAGAAACTTTGGGCAAGTCCCTGAACCTCTCTGGACCTCCGTCTCCTCAATAGTCACCTGCTGGTTCCTAGAGTCTGCTCTAAGTTGATTGAAAACAGATGCCCCACCCCCTGACTCAGCGAGGGCAGGACTTCTGGAAGCCCCTGCTCCCCCTTTTCCGCCTCTCCCTGTTCCTCAGAAGCGGTTTAGGGAAAAGGGAAAAGGCAGGTCTGGGCAGGAGAATTCGATGTAGGGCGGGGCCGGGGGCGGGCAAGAGGAGGCCGGCCCCCTAGTAGGAAATAAGCCGGGGTTGGAATAACACTTTAAAGGCCTGGCGTCCTCTTCTTCCTCCCATTCCCTGGTCACCTTCCAGCTCCTCCGTTCAGCTTTCTCCCCTCCCAGGCGGTCCTCCCTCCCCTGGGCTGCAGTCAGTGGGAGCCCCCAGCCTGCCAAAGCCAGGAGTACAGGTGGGATCAAGGTCCCAGGATGTTGAGAACATTGCTGCCACTGCTGCTTCTACTGATTCTGCCCGGCAGGGCCCTTTGTATCCCGGAAACTTCCGATGGTGAGTGGGGGCTGAGGGGGAGGGGGAGGGAGGTCACATTTCCTGCCTCAGGATGGCTCTTGGGGTATGTGGGCTAGACCAGAGGAGAGCTTATTCACCGTGTCTGTATTGTGGTCTGCTGGGTCTTTCTATAGGGCAGGCAGGGCTCCGGGGACTGGTGTGTGTTCCAAAGCCAGGTGAGAGAGGGGAAGACGGAGGAGGCTGGTGGTGAGGGTGGACAACACCAGAAAGATGGGAAAGGGACTGGTAGAAGCGTTGAGGGAATTAGCCTCAGGGAGAGGGGATGGGGTAAAGTCTGGAGAAGGAGAGCTGAGGGTGATGGTGGATGGGGGTGAATCTAGGGAAGATGGGAAGACACCCAGAGATGAATTGAGAAATGAAAAGAATTGGAGGACGTGGAGAACTGAGGGAATACTTGGGGAAAGATTGGGGCTGAGGTATGTGAGGCAGAAAAGGAGAATAGAGAAAGTGGAGGAAAACTGGGGACAGTTGGTGAGGTGAAGCTGGGGAAAAAGAAACTGTTGTCAGCGGGAGAACTCAGGAGATCAGCTGCCTGAAGTGGGGGAAGCACAGAAGTGGGGTGATTGCCCTTCATTGCAATTGCACAAGGACTCTTCTGTCTCCCACAATCTCTATAGCTTTAGTCTCCCCTTCTGAGAGGGAGTGAATAATAACCAGAATTCAACGAGTGTTCACTATGGTTAAAGCATGTGTTGCCTCATTTAACCCCCACAAACTCTCTACAAGGGATGTAATATTATCTCCATTTCACAGAGGAGAAGACGAGGGCACACAGCAGTTAAGAACCTGTCTAAGGTTATCCACATAGATGTACTTATTCACACCTGCAGTCACAGAGCATTTCTCAAATGCAAACCTGGTCACAGCACAGATTTGCAACCCCAGACTCATTCCCTCCTCAGACATTTTCTAGGCACCAAATCTGTGCCAGGCCCTTACTAGGTGTCGGAGGTAGAGATACCATATGAACCTGTAGCCTAGAGGAGCCCATGGTAGCCTGTGTGTTTACAGACAGTTATGTGGAATCTCGGGTCATTGAAACGGGTCCACTGTCTGGAAGGATAAAGAGAAGAGGCATCAGGAAAACTCCTCCAAGGAGAGAACAACCAAGTTGGGTCTTGAAGCATGAATAGAAGTTTGCCAGGAAGCAGAGCAACCCGGACATGCTATTTACATGTCAGTCAAAAGGCAGCATGAGGAGTTTGATACAGCCAAGCACTGGGCAGAGACTGAAAAAGGCAGCAGGGGCCTGGTCCCCTGAAAATCCATGCTAAAGACTTTGGACTTGATTCTGTGGACAGATATCCTATAAGGAGTCAGTATAGCTGGCTGACTAAGAATGCTAGACGCAGACTGCTTGCATTCAAATCTTGGCTCTGTTATACCATTTTAGCCTGTTTCCCGTATGGACTGGGGTTAATAATAGTAGCTCCTGTATTAAGTTAAAGGAAGGAAGGCACAAATAACATAATAATGTGTGTACAGTGCCCAGGTCATAATAAGCCCAATAACTATTATTATTGTTGAGTGTGTCACTGGAGGACTTTACATTTTTTAATTTTTTTGTTAATCCTCACCTGAGGATGTTTTTTCCATTGCTTTTTTTAGAGAGAGTGGAAGGGAGGGGGAGAGGCAGAGAGAGAGAAACATCAATGTGAGAGAGACACAGCGATTGGGTGCCTCCTGCATGCTTCCTGACCAGGACTGGGTATTGAGCCTGCAACGAGGTACATGCCCCTGACAGGAATCGAACCTAGGACCCTCAGTCCGCGGGATGACGCTCTATCCACTGAGCCAAACCGGGCTGGGCTTCACTGGAGCATTTTAAGCAGAAGGACATAATCTTTTTTCCGGGTCAGGTAGGGAGCAGATTAAAAGGGATGAAACTGAAAAATGAGGGGCAGGGGCATGAGGAAAGAAGTTACTATCCGAGTCCCGGTGAGAACCAATGAGGCCTGAAGTAGGGCAGTGGCAGAGGGGACAGAACCGGGATTTTTATTGTAGGTCAGGAATTGTTGACCAGCTGGAAACGGGGTGGAGGTGAGAGAGAGAAGGGAGATCAGAGTGGGTCTTCCACTGACTGTCTGGCTTACCCTCAGGCAAGTGGCTTCTCCTCTTCTGGCCTCAGTTTCCTCATTTGTAAAATGAAGATAATAATCCCTGTCCTCACCTCCTGGCAGGGTTACTGTGAGCATTAAATGGGAGGAAGGGAGGGAGGACACTTTGTAGTTTATGAAGGGCCAAGAAGGTGGGCGGCCGGCTTCTGGAGACGGGGTTATTAACTCCGGCTCCTCGCCGACCCATTCCACGCCAGCCTCTCTCAGGCCAGCCAGGGACCAACACACTGCCTTCCCCCCCCAGGTACTCAGAACCTCCACATGCTCCAGATCTCCTACTTCCCAGACCCTGATCAAGTGTTGTACCAAGGCAACGCGTCGCTGGGGGGGCAGCTGACGCACTTGCTGGAAGGCCAGGACTCCAACATCACGATTCTTCAGCTGCACCCCTTGCAGGAGCCCCAGAGCTGGGCGCACACAGAGGGAAACGTGCGGCTCTACCTGAGCAACTTCCAAAACATAGTGCGGCTAGTACACCTGGAGCGGGGCGTGACCTGTGAGTGGGTCACGCTTGGGGAGCGTGGCCTGGGGTGGGGACCTGTGGTTTCCCAGAGGGGTCTTGTGGATGGACCTGCACACATGGGCGTGGTCCTGTGGGGGCGGGAGGCTCTCAGGAGCCCAGTGGTGCCCTGGCACGGGCATTTACTGATTGCTGGGTAAGAGTTTGAGGCTGGAGAGGAGTCCGAGCCTTCTGTCAGGCCTTCCTCCTGCTGGCATGATCTTGAGGTAGACCCACCCTGAAACCCTAAAGTTCACTTCCCCCAGGTGAACATCCCTACACCTGGCACCCTCTCCACACATCCCCTTGACCCTGAATCCCCCTCCACAGTTCCTCTGACCATTCGCTGCTTCCTGGGCTGTGAGCTGCCTTCTGAGGGCTCTAGGGCCCATACCTTCTTTGAAGTGGCTGTGAATGGGAGCTCTTTTGTGAGTTTCCAGCCAGAGGCTGCCTCATGGGTGGCAGGGTCCCAGGTCAGCTCTTCAGTGGTCACCTACACCCTGCGTCAGCTCAACGCCTACAATCGTACTCGGTATGATCTGCAGGATTTCCTGCAGAACACCTGTGTGCAGTATGTGAAAGAACACCTCACCACGAAAACCCTGAAAGGTATGGTGGGATTGGCCATGGGCCTGTATGTTGGGTAGGTTCCAGGCAAATGGATGGACCTGAAGGATGGAGACCTTGAGCCACACGACTCCCAGGGCTGGGAGTTTGGGACAGAGTACACACAGCTTAAGTCACTTGGTGAACTAGTCCCCTACCTTTGGGGCAGAAATCCCTTGGGGTTTGATTCAAACTATAGATTCCTTCGGGGTATGTTCTTAAGGCTAACTTTCTGCATGTTCTCCAGGGAGCCAAACAAGCCGCTCCTACACTTCGCTGGTCCTGGGCATCCTGCTGGGCACTTTCATCATCGGTGGCGTGGCTGGAGGCATCTTCCTGTGCACAGGTGGACGGCTGTGTTAATTACTCTCCAGTCCCCTCTGGAGAAGGGCTGGACTGATGGGGGCTGACAAAGAAAAACCTCAGCTCACTGAAAAAGCAAACATATTCCCCATTTGGGACATGATATCCCATGTTTGGAGTACCGGCTTTCTTCTTCCAGATCTGCCCACCAAGAGTTGGGGTGAGGGAAGGAGAGAAGGCTAGGTAGACGGAGTACTTGGTTGACTAGAAAACTAAGAACTTGCATGCTTCGTTGCATTGGTTTGAGAAGTGAATGCTTGTCTATCTTTGTGAAAAACAGATGATGGAGTTGTGGTAGTGATCGTGGGGTCCATCCTCCAAAGACAGACAGAATCACATAACCAAGTAAAACAAGTCATCACAAAACCAAAATAAATAACATTCAATGCCTGCAGATGTGTCAGCCATAGGAAGAGACAATGCTATGAAGGAGGTAGAAAGTAATAACTAGAGAAATGGTAGGAGTGTAAAACCAAGTAATATGGGAACAAGGAGTTATTAAATAATCAGTCAATAAGAGTAATAAATTCCTTATTTATGTACAAGGCATTATTATTTCCTCTACTTTGAAAATTTTCTAGAAAACTACCCTATACCCTTTGCTTCTATGTCCTTATCTCCTACTAGAGGCCCAATACATGAAGTTCATGCAAGAGTAGGCCTTTGCAGCCCCGGCTGCCTCAGCCCTCGCAGCCCTGGCTTTGTCCGGAAGGTAGTCCAGACAGTCGTCCGGACGGTCATTCCACTGTTCGGCCGTTTGGTCGATTTGCATATTACACGTTTATTATTATAGATGCACTCTTCAACCATTGCAGTCTGACATCTCAATAAACTGCTCCAAACTCATCAATGACCTCTAATTGTGGAAACTGCATCCTCCATGATATCTGCACATTTCACTTTGTGGACTAGAGCTATTTTTACCCCAACTTCTGAAATACCATACTTTGAATTTTTAAAAACTGTTCAATCCCTTTGCCTATACCATCTTACTCCATTTATCTTGGAAATTTTAGCTCCCTTAGAATTCCATTTTGGGGCTCCTTTTGTTTCCCTTTAAACTGTATCTTTCTGGGCAACCTACTAACTTGCATGGCTTCCAATGCCATCTATCTGTGGTGATTTCTATGGGGAAGCAGTATAATCTTGTTTCTGAGAGCATGTGTTTCATCATCAGACAGACTTGAGTTTTACTTCTTTCACCAGGCATTTTAACTTCTTAAAGTCTCAATTTCTCCATAAACAAAAGGTATGATAAAATATACAAAAAGGGTATAATAAAGATACCTACTTCATAGAGGCATTATGCATATTAAATAAGAATATATATGATATATGTATACTCAAATACAGGGTGGGGCAAAAGTAAGTTTACAGTTATGAGTATGTAGAGCAGAGTTTATTCTTGTATTATTATTTATTAATTATTGTATTATTTTTCATATGAACAACTGTAAACCTAATTTTGCCCCACCCTGTATAGCACTTGTTGTTGATCTCCAGACCATCCCCATATGCATTCATTCTTGAAAATCATCTCTACCGTAATATTCTGTAGACATTTTAGAGTCAGCATATTCAAAATAAACATATCTTTCTCTCCAAACGTGTTCTTTTTCTCCTGTGGTTTACTATCAATTAAACGGAATTACCATCAAATCATATCAATGTAAAAACTCAGAGTTAACTTACATTGACTCCCTCTTCATCCCCCACCTACAAAATACAATATCTGTAGAATCCATTCCCTCCTTTCCACTCCATTGCTCTTGTTCCAGGTATTATAATTCATCTCTTTCTTTGTGGTAGGCATGGACGTGTGCCACCCAGTTCTACCTTCAAGGAACTTGCTGTTCAGTTACAGGGAGTATAGCCAGCAGATAGCTTCTTGCTGCTTCAGTTCCTTCAGGGTATGCCTCGCCTACAGAGAACAGTCCTACACCAGGGCCATCCTCATTTGTTGACTGAGCAGCGCAGGGATGGAAAGGTGCAGCCATTCTGGCCTACTGCAGGACAATTCTGATGAGCCATCACTCCAGAGCTCCTTGTCAAGTTGACTGGGTCTATGTCTGATCTATATTGCAGTTTAACTTTTCCCTCTGTTCAATCCAGCTTCCTCCCCCTAGTTAATATCTTGCACCTCAAACTCTATCTCAGCATCTGCCTCCAAAACACCCAACCTGTGATTGACAACCTCACTCTGTCTCCAAATTGAGAAATGTTCTCAATATTTTGTCTGGACCATGGCAATAGCCTCCTCCTAATTGTTCTCCTGGTCACTAATTTCTCTGAGTTCTGTTTCACCTTCTATATAACAATAAAAAACAATTGATTTGATCATATCATTGTTTTATTTATTTATTTATTTATTTATTTATATTGATATCAGAGAGAGGGACAGAAACATCAATGATGAAAGAGAATCATTGTGGCTGCCTCCTGCACATCCACTATTGGGGATCAAGCCCGCAACCTAGGCATGTACCCTGACGAGGAATTGAACCGTGACCTCCTGGTTCGTAGGTCAATGCTCAACCACTGAGCCATGCCAGCTGGGCTCATTATTCTGTTTTATAAATTTCCCACATTTATTGAGCTAAATTCAGAATCTTCAAAATGATACTGAAGGATTTGTGCAATCTGGTTCCATCCTAATTTTCAAATTTTATTTCTTAGTACTTCTTTTTGCCCAACTGTGCTTTGGGTTATTGATTTTAAAAGCATATTTTTAAATGACAGAAGTAATACCACAACAGTAGCAATAAAGAAGTTCACAAAGAAAAAAAGTGAAAGACCTGTGTTTTTGCCATCTCTCTAAACCCATAACTTAAAGTTATGCTAAGATTTATAGTTAAGCAACAGAAACCAACTCTGCCAACTAAAGGGGAAATAAATATTTGAAATCCTCAGAATTGATGGGAAGGCCAGCTAATCAAACTCAGAAAATAAAACCAGGGATCACAGCCGAAGTCACGACATAGGAATGGTCTAGGGAAGGATACCACAGCTGGAACTACCTCAATCACCACTGTAGGCTGCCATCTCAGATGAATTCTACTCTGTTCTAGTATCTTTACACTCCTTGTTTAAGACTCAGAGTCCTGGTGGGAGGATTCAAATGGCCAAGCCATTTGCCTTTGCTGCAAGGAGAGTAGGAGGGAAACTTTAGGTATCTTTGGCTTTTCTTATGGATTGTGGAACCCTGTCTCCCATTAAGATTCACACAAAGGAAGAGGTTTCAGATCTTGGGAAGACAAAAAACAAAAGCAAATTCTAAATTTTGAGATTTCCGGGAGGAACCAAGATGGCGGCATAGGTTAACGCCGGAGTTTGCCGCCTCGAACAACCATTTCAAAAGTGAAACTAAAAGACGGAAGGGACATCACCCAGACCCACAGGAACGCTGGCTGAGTGGAAGTCCTACAA
>NW_006291383.1:6361318-6362883 GCF_000327345.1 Myotis davidii | reverse complement strand
GGTCACAAAGAAAAAAAGTGAAAGACCTGTGTTTTTGCCATCTCTCTAAACCCATAACTTAAAGTTATGCTAAGATTTATAGTTAAGCAACAGAAACCAACTCTGCCAACTAAAGGGGAAATAAATATTTGAAATCCTCAGAATTGATGGGAAGGCCAGCTAATCAAACTCAGAAAATAAAACCAGGGATCACAGCCGAAGTCACGACATAGGAATGGTCTAGGGAAGGATACCACAGCTGGAACTACCTCAATCACCACTGTAGGCTGCCATCTCAGATGAATTCTACTCTGTTCTAGTATCTTTACACTCCTTGTTTAAGACTCAGAGTCCTGGTGGGAGGATTCAAATGGCCAAGCCATTTGCCTTTGCTGCAAGGAGAGTGGGAGGGAAACTTTAGGTATCTTTGGCTTTTCTTGTGGATTGTGGAACCCTGTCTCCCATTAAGATTCACACAAAGGAAGAGGTTTCAGATCTTGGGAAGACAAAAAACAAAAGCAAATCCTAAATTTTCACTAAGCCTCTGACTATCAGTTTATTTTCTATTCATTCAGTATATGTTTACCAGTAACTTCCATATACAAGGTTTTATACTGTGTACTTCTTGTAGATACAAAATGATTAAGACACGCTTCTGAGGAGCTCATTGCTTACTTGGGAAGATGAATCATACACAGATAAGAATACTACAAAGTAGGCCCAGTGGGTATGGCCCAGTGGTTGAGTGTCAACCCATGAACCAAGAAGTTTGATTCCTGGACAGGGCACATTCCCGGGTTGCAGGCTCAATCCCCAGTAGGGGGCATGTAGAAGGCCGCTGGTTGATGTTTCTCTCTCACCGATGTTTCTCTCTATCCCTCTCCTTTGCTCTCTAAAATAAATTAAAATAAACATATTGCCCGGTGGTGTAGCTCAGCAGTTGAGCATAAACCCAGGAACCAAGAGGCCACAGGTTCAATTCCCAGTCAGGACACATACCTAGGTTGTAGGCTCAATCTCCTGTAGGGGGCATGCAGGAGGCAACAGATCAATGATGTTGCTCTCTCATCGACATTTCTCTCTATTGCTCTCCCTTCTCCTCCCCCTAAAAATTAATAAAAACATCTATATATATCTTATCTAATAATAGAGGAACATGGTAATTAACCATAACTTCACTACCCTTCCCATTGGCTAATCAGTGAGATATGCAAATTAATCACCAGCCAATATGGAGCAAAGCCCGTTGGCCCGGGTTAGGAGGTTAGGAGCAGCCCTCCGCCCCACCGCCGCTGCTGGGATCCACCCCCGGGAGCCGAGCCTAGCTGAGCCAAGCAGTGGGAGCGAAGGGCAAAGCCCTCCGCGCCACCACCACCACGGAGCAACCCCTGGCCTGGAGCAGGAGCAGCGAGCGAAGAGCGAGCCAGTGTGCTGGCTCCGCCCCTGGGTGCCGAGCCTGGTGACCTGAGCGGAGAACAAAGCCCGAGGGTCCCTACCGGCGAAGAGCAAAGGCCTGGGTTCCTGCTGCCAGAGGAAAACTGGTGCCAGCAGCCAGGCTTCCCTGCCCCCACACCCGGCTTCTGCAG
>NW_006291383.1:6360165-6360860 GCF_000327345.1 Myotis davidii | reverse complement strand
GTATCCTATAGGGCCCAGTGGCTCAGCCTCCCCAATTACCTGACACTCTTTGTGCACCCCTTTGTGGGCTCTGTGCACAGTCTTGTTGTAGTTAAGTCTTGATTGCTGTGGGTATCACTGGGAGGAACTGACCACCAGGCCAATTGGCTGTGAGGACCAGCTGTGTCTACAATGGGAGAACTGCTGTGCTGGAGACACCCTTATGGAGCAGGCCTTGCTTCAGTGGGCTTTGATGCTCACTGAGTCTGCCCCTTGAGTGTGTCGCTTATGGATGTGAAGAGTTGTGCTCTGGTATGGTCTCACTCTGATCACTGGCTCTTGGATCTCCAAGGAGGTGCAAAGTCAGCTACTGCCTGAGGCCACCCAGAAGTAGCTACAGAGAGATCTGCAAATTCCTCCTCTTTGTTTGGGGTTTGGAAGTGCCCAGATGAGGCACAGCTGTGAGGCAATGCAGGCTGCTGTCTACACCTTCATTTGGAAGCTTTGGCGCTCTTTGACCCAGCTGCAGTTTGTTAGATTTTAGATTGCAAAAGAACAGGCCATTCATATGCAAAAGCCTCTGCTTACAGCGTCGGTTGGGTTGTAAATTGGGTGGGGTGGGGTCTCAGGGAAACATCAGGACGGAGCAAACCGAAATGGCTGCCAGTCTGCTCTGCCTGGGAGAGGGCCCGGGGTCTCTGTGTCCCGCATCCCCG
>NW_006291383.1:6354473-6360126 GCF_000327345.1 Myotis davidii | reverse complement strand
CCGCGGCCCCTGCCCCCGTGCAGGAACAATGGTCGCTGCAAGCACCTCTGCGAGAAAGCCGCCCTCGCATTCCTGTTCCGATGCCAGACAGTCCAGTTTCTCTCCATATGTGTCTGGGTCCCCAGAGTCTCGCCTGGAACTGGAGTTCAGAGCAATTGTGAGCTTGTATCTCCCTCCTGATTGAAAAAGACAACAGCGTACCCAGCTGCCAGCCCCTTTCTCGCGCTTCTGTACCTCAAACTTCCGTACCTCTGAACCTCCTACCAGTTTCAATGCGCTTTTCTCTTTCCTTCTAGTTGTAGAATTTCCACTCAGTCAGCCTTCCCATGGTTCTGGATGATATCCATTTTGTCTTTTAGTTGTAGTTTTGATGTGGTTGTGTGAGGCAGCAAGTACAAGTGTGTACCTATGCTGCCATCTTGGTTCCTCCAATATATATATTTTTTTAAAGAATAATGCAAGGTAGGCTATCCTAATAACTGGAAGAAACATCAATAAAAATGCTATTTTGTGATTTATTGTTGTAGCTATCATTTACATATTGCTTTATAGCTTTTTTGAATTCTTTAATGTGCATTTATCCTTTAGTACTCACGGAGATCTTGTAAGAGAGGTATTTCTCCTCATTCTAGATTAGAAAACATGCTTAGTGAGGATAGTAAGCAAAGTAAAGCAAGTAAATAAAGTAAATGGCAGGGCCAGAATTCAAAGCTGTGCCTCTGTGTTCTAGAAGTTATGCTTTTTTCTACTCTGGTAAAATGAAGGGAATCAGAGGAATCTGGGGGGAAGGGAGGTGTGAGATTTGTGGATGGGTAAGTTATGACCACGCACAGAGAGGAAACATAGACAAAATAGCTTAAGTAATGGCATATAGTTAGAAAAAAGCAGAGTAAATCTTAGAAATGAAAGCTCACCCAGTGTGATTAGAATATAAAGGGATGGTGGAAAATGAGACTGGAAAGGTAGGTGGGGGTTTCATTGTATTGGCCTCTAAAACCTGGTGAAGGAGTGTGTTCTTCAGATGGTAAACAAAAACAAGCAAGCAAACAAACAAAAAACAACTGGGAAATTATTGAAGGCTTGTGGATAGAAAGCTGCAGAATTCTTTTTTTAAATATATTTTTGTTTTATTTTAAATATATTTTTATTAAGTTCAGAGAGGAAGGAAGTGGGAGAGATAGAAACATCAGTGATGAGGGAGAATCATTGATCCACTGCCTCCTGCACACCCGTCACTGAGAATTGAGCCCTCAACCCAGGCATGTGCCCTGACCAGGAATCGAACCACGACCTCCTGGTCCATAGGTCAACGCTCAACCACTGAGCCACACCAGTGGGCTGCAGAATTCTTTTTTTCTCCTTTAGTCAATTCTGCCTCGCAGTAGTTCAGGTCCTCATCAGCTCTAACCTAGACTACTAAAATCAGATCTTACTTGCTTTAATCCCCTCAAAAAAATTACCATCAGAATGCTCTTTCTAAAACATGCCAGGCTTCTGCCCAGAATGCTTTAGTTCTTCCACTGTTAATAAGATTAAATCCAAATTCCTCAGTATGTAATGAAGACCTTCCACAATCCAGCACCAATCTATATTTTCTCTAGTTTCATCTTCAACCCCTCTTAGTCCATTCAGGTTGCTATAGCAAAAATGTCATACCGTGTGTAGCTTAAACAACATTTATTTCTTAGTTCTGGAGACTGGGAAGTTCAAGACCAAGGTACTGGTATATTTGGTATTTGCTGAGGGCCTGCTTTTTGATTCATAGGTGTCCATTTTCTAGTGTCCCCACCTGTGGAAGCAGGGAGAGAGCTCTCTGGAGATTTCTTTTGTAAGGATACTAATCTCATTCATGAGTGCTCTACCTTCATGACCTAATCACCTTCCAAAGTCCCCAATTTCAAATACCAACACATTGGGGATTAGGTTTTAACATATCAGTTTGGAGGGAGGCAACACACTCAGTCTATAGCAGTGATGGCGAACATATGACATGTGTGTCAGAGGTGACACGCGAACTCATTTTTTTTGGTTGATTTGTCTTTGTTAAATGGCATTTAAATATATAAAATAAATATCAAAAATATAAGTCTTTGTTTTACTATGGTTGCAAATATCAAAAAATTTCTATGTGTGACACGGCACCAAAGTTAAGTTAGGGTTTTTCAAAATGCTGGCACGCCGAGCTCAAAATGTTCGCCATCACTGGTCTATAGTATTCTCCTCCTCTCTCAACCTACCTTGTAGCCCCTCCAAATCACTCTTGTATTCTCAGATACACTCTCCTTTCTGGTCATGCCAATTCATATTATTTTATCTTGTCAAACTCCTATTCATCTTTTGAAACTGAGCTCAAATGTCACCTCTGCTCTGAAGCCATCCATGATTCTCCTATACACAGCGTTTGATAAAGTCCAATACCTTGTCATGATTAAAAAAAAAACAAAAAAAAATCAACAAACTAGGAATAGCAGGGAACTTATTACAACCTGATAAAGTTTATCTATTTAAAAAACACACACCACAGTTTACTTAAATACACGCTATGTAAACATACTTAATGACAAAAGACTGACATTTTCTCCCTAAAATCAGACACAGTCAAGGATTTCCATTCTTCCTACTTCTTTTTTTTAAAATATATTTTATTGATTTTTTACAGAGAGGAATGGAGAGAGATAGAGAGTCAGAAACATCGATGAGAGAGAAACATCGATCAGCCGCCTCCTGCACATCCCCCACTGGGGATGTACCCGCAACCCAGGTACATGCCCTTGACCGAAATCGAACCTGGGCCCTTTCAGTCCGCAGGCCGACGCTCTATCCACTGAGCCAAACCGGTTTCGGCCATTCTTCCTACTTCTATTCAACATTGCCTCTGTAAAAAATCAATAAAATATATTTTTAAAAAAACAAAAACATTGTATTTGAGGGTGAAATATAAATAAAATGCATCTGGATTGGAAAGGAAGAAGTAGAGTATATCTATTCAGAAATGACATGGTTTTATATGTAGAAAATCCTAAAGAATCTGCTAAAAAAAAAAAAAAACCTATTGGAGCTAACTAACAAGTTTAACAAGGTTTCAGGATACAACATCAATATTTAAAAATAAATTGTATTCCTATGCACTAGCAATGAATAATTCAATAATGAAATTAAGAAGAGAATTCCATTTATAATAGCATGAAACAATAAAATACTTAAGAATAAATGTAACAAAAGAAGTGTGAGATGTGTACACTTAAAGCCACAAATTCTTATTGAAAGAAATTAAAGAAGGCCTAAATAAATGGAAAAACATCCAGTATTCATTGATCAGAGACTTTCCTGTTAAGAGAGCAATATTTCCTAAACTAATATACAGATTCAATGGAATCTCTATTAATTCCCATCTGCTTTTCTGCAGAAATTGATACCCTAATCTAAAATTCATATGGACGTGCAAGAGACCCGGAATTGCTCCTCCCCCCACAAAAAAAAAAACTTGAGTAAAATATTTGAGGACTCACACTTCTTGATTTCAAACACTTACTGAGAAGCTACAGTGATAAAGTCAGTGTTTTACTGGCATAAAGACAGACCTATAGATCAATGGAATAGGACTGAGACTCCAAAAATAAACCTTTACATTTGTGATCAGTGGATTTTCTACAAGATGCTAAGACAATTCAATGGAGAAGGAATAATCTTTTCAATAAATGGTGCTGGAATAACAGGTTATCAACATAAAAAAATAAATTGGAATCCCAACCTCACACTATCTACAAAAATTAACTTAAAATAGGTCAAAGATTTAAATATAAGATCTAAAGCCATAAACTTTTAGAACAAAATGTAGGTGTAAATACTGGCCTTAGATTAGGCAATGATTTCTTAGATCTGCTACAAAAAAGCATAAGCAACAACAACAAAATAGATAAAATAGAACTCATCAAAATAAAATACTTCTTTGCTTCACAGGACACTACTATCAATAAAGTGAAAAGACACCCGCACAGAATACAAGAAAATATTTGTAAATCATATGTCTGATAAGAACCTAGTATCCAGATATATAAAGAACTCTCATTATATATATATATATATACCCAGCAACCCTTATGGCGGAATGACCAGAACAACCAGTTGCTATGACACGCACTGACCACCAGGAGGCAGACGCTCAATGCAGGAGCTACGCCCTAGTGGTCAGTGCGCTCCCACAGTAAGAACACCACTCAACCAGAAGCCAGGCTCATGGCTGGCGAGTGCAGCAGCAGTGGAGGGAGCCTCTCCCGCCCCCACAGCAGTGCTAAGGACCAGCAAGCCATGTAGTAAGGAGCGAGCAGGCAGGTGGTTAGGAGCGAGGAGTCCTGGATTGTGAGAGGGCGCAGGCCGGGCTAAGGGACCCCCGTCTGCATGAATTTCGTGCATTGGGCCTTTAGTATGACAATAAAATGACAAATAACCCAATTTAAAAGTAGGCACTTTTCAAAGGAGATATACTAGTGATCAATAAGCACATGAAAACATGTTTAATATCTTTAGTCATTAAGGAAATGCAAATCAAAACTATAACGAGATACCACTTCATTCCATCAAGAAAGGCTACAATAAAAAAAAAAATTGCCCTAGCTGGTTTGGCTCAGTGGATAGAGTGTCAGCCTGTGGTCTGAAGGATCCCAGGTTTGATTTCGGTCAAGAGCACATGCCCAGGTTGCAGGCTCAATCCCCAGTAGGGGGCATGCAGGAGGCAGCTAATCAATGATTCTCTCTCATCATTGATGTTTCTATCTCTCTCTCCCTTCTTCTCTGAAATCAATAAAAAAATAAAAATATATTTTAAAAAAACCACAGACAATAGTAAGTGTTGACAAGGATGTGGAGAAAGTGGAAGCCTTATACAAAGCTGGTGGGCACGTAAACTGGTAAAGCCACTTCGTAAAACATTTGACAGTTTCAAAAAAGTTAAACAGAGTTACTATATGACTTGGCAGTTCTACTCCTGGTATATACTCAAGAGAATTAAAAATATATAGCTATACAAATACTTGTACATGAATATTCATAACAGCATTATTCATAACAACCAGAAGGTGGAAACAATCCAAATGTTTATCAATTGATGAATGGACAAATAAAATGTGGTATATTTATATAATGGAATATTATATAGCTATAAAAATGAATGAAATAGTGGTACATGCTACAATATAAATGAGTCTTGAAAATATTATGATGAGTGAAAAAAGAAGCCAGTCATAAAGAACCACATCTTGGTATGATTCCATTTATATGAAATGTCCAGAATAAGTAAACCATAGATAGAGAAAGTAGATTAGTGGTGTCTAGTGCTAGGGGGATGGGGTGGTGACAGAGAGTGACTGTGAAAAGATACAGGGTTTCTTTTTCGGGTGATGAAAATATTCTAAACTTAGATAGTGGTGATGCATGCACAATTCTAAATATAGTTTAAAATATTAAATTGTATACTTTGGGTGAATTTTATGGTATGGGGATTATATCTCAAAAAAAGATGTTACAAAGTGGTAACAATAAAATAGTCTCAAATACAAAAAAAAAAAGAAAGAAAGCAATAGCTGCTTAAATCAATGGCCAGAACAAATACTAACAATTATTTTTTAAATTAAGACACTGGGGGTGGGTGGGTATG
>NW_006291383.1:6340919-6354372 GCF_000327345.1 Myotis davidii | reverse complement strand
AAAGCTGTGGAGGCCATTTACCCGATGTGCTATTCCATACATAACCTTATACTTTATATTTTATGAATCAATAAAAAATGTACAATTTTTAATTATAAACATGTGTTTTCTATCAAAAGTACCTCAAAAAGGAGACATAAGTACTACTATTTGTAATACTTTAAACAATAAAATAAAATTTAAATAAATAAATAAAATTAATTAATTAATTTTAAAACCCTCTGGAGTTAGGGACGGTAAATGCTCTCTTTGTGCTTTTTCAATCCACAATCTGCTTGATATTTCTCTGAGTCCACAGGAGGCAGAATTATAAAATGTTAGACCTGAGCACTCTAGTACTGAAAGGGAAACTGAGGCTGGGAAAGACTACATGGCTTGTTCCAGGCCCCACAGCTAGCTGGTACAAGAACTGGAGCTGGAACTTGGAACTTCTGACTTTTGACCCTGAGCTTCACCGTGCTGTGAGCGGGGGAAGGAGTCATGAGACGTAGAGGTAAGGAGGTTGCTTGCAGTGATCCTCTGAACGTTCCTGTCCACATCCAAAAGCAGGAGAGGTAAAGAGGCAGAAAAACAGTGGGCTGAGCAACTGACTTTAGGGATAAAGTATGAACCTCATTTCCGGGTGGTTCTAACACAGTAGAGAGTAAATAGAAGGTTCATCTGACTATGCTCACTCGTGTGAATATTTGTTCATAGCTGTGTGACCTTGGATAAGTCGGAAAAGAAGTTCATAATTTCTACGATAGCTCTGACAGCTAGAATTCAGAGTTCTGAAGCCTAAACAGCTGGCATTTGGACAACTATAAAGGTCCCAGAAGTCATACTTTTCTGTTTGAATCCACCTCAGAATGTTTGGCTTAGGCCTGTCCCCCAACAGTCAGACTATTGGACGTCCAGCTGGAGTTTAGAGAAGAACTAAACAAACCTAGACTGAATTTAAACAAGTGACTCCGGCATCTTCTAAAAGCCTCCTGGGTGGCTTGGCTTCCTGTGCTCCCCTACCTTATAATTCAGTTCAACATTTATGTCTTGATTTTATGTCTCCTGCCAGGTGGCTGCAGGTTTAGGTTACTGTATCCATGCTTCTTCCAATTCAGCCAACTGTTGCTGGGTCCTATTTGATGCGCAAAGCCTTATGCTAACTGACCTCAGGACTGCAGAAATGGGTAAAACATGATTCCTGCCCAGGAGTTCATAGTCTAGAGCAGTGGTTCTCAACCTTCCTAATGCCGCGACCCTTTAACACAATTCCTCATGTTGTGATGACTCCCAATTTCACTGTTACAAATTGAACATAATTAAAGCATAGTGATTAATCACAAAACAATATGTAATTATATATGTTTTCCGATGGTCTTAGGCAACCCCTGTGAAAGGGTCGTTCGACCCCCAGGTTGAGAACCGCTGGTCTAGAGGAAGAGGCATACAAAACAGTTCATTTAACACAGAAGGAATGGGAAGGCTACAAAGTAATCACAAAGCGACGTGCTGAGATCGAGGAAAGCTACACAGAGGCCACAGATTTCACGTGGGCCTTGAAGAAAGAGAAGAATGTCACTAGGTGAAGAGGGGAAAGATGTTTCTCCCCTCGGGGGTAAAATCTTCAAGGGAAGAAATTATATCTTATTTTTTCAACATGTTCCTGACACTCAGAATAACACCTTACAAAAGGAAAGAGCCATTACATGTTTGTTCCATGAATGAAAAATGAGTGGATTCTGGACTAATCTCACTGCACAAAGGCAACGAAGGTGAAAGGGCACCTTGTGTTTGGGGAATAGTAAATGGTCTGATGGGGCTGCTCTGAATACAGTTTATGGAAGGAAATGTTGTGGGAGATAAAATGGGACATTTGGATACTAGCTGGCCCTGGTCAGCTAGCTCAGTTGGTTAGAGCATTGTCCCGGCATACCAAGGTTGTGGGTTCAATCTCCGGTCAGGGCACATACAAGAATCAACCAATGAGTGCATAAGTAGAACAAGAAAAATCAATTTCTCTCTCTCTCTGACACTCAATTAAAAAAATTTAATTTTTAAAAAAAGAATGCCACCCTAGCCGGTTTGGCTCAGTGGATCGAGCATCAGCCTGTGGACTAAAGGGTCCCAGGTTCAATTCTGGCCAAAGGCATATGCCTGAGTGTGGCTCCATCTTCCCCAATAGGGGGTGTGCAGGAGGCAGATAATACTCTCTCATCATTGATATTTCTCTTTCTCCCTTCCTCTCTGAAATCAATAAAAATATATATTTTTTAAAAAGAATGCCACTAATTTATAGTTAATTCCATAGGAAGTAGTTAACTACTTTCTCCTCTAAGACAATTATACCCTGGTTCATTTTTGTATCCTTAATATCTAGAACAGTGCCAGGATTTAGAAGATAGATGACAAATGGCTTAATGAATGAGTAAATGGAAGATTTTTGAGAAAGGAAGTTATTTTACCCAATATCCAACTTACTTTAATAATAATACCTACATTGCAAGTCCGGGGTGAGGAACCTTTTTTCGGCCAATGACTATTTGGGTATTTATAACATCATTGGTGAGGCGTACAAGATTATCAGCTTAAAAATTAGCTTGCTATATTTAGTCAAACATTTAATTAACTCACTCTTAATGGCTTGGTAGGGCCAGACCAAAAGATTTCACAGACCTTATACGGCCCAAGGGCCAGACATTCCCCACCTCTGTGTAAGGCATAAAAATGTCAAATCACTATATTGTACACCTGAAACTAATATAACCAATATAATATTGTATAGCAACTATACTTAAATTTTTTAAATAAAATAAAAATATGGTTGAATTCTCAAGAAAATAATAATCCCTTGCTTTCATATATAACTTTATAGTTATAGAAATACTTTTTTCCTATTATCTTATCAAACATTTTTAACCCCCCAAGTGTATTAGGAAAGGACAGAAATTATTCTCATTTCCTGGCAGATGCTATTATTCTCATTTCCAGTGTATAGAAACAAAAACTCTATTTCCCCTAATATCCCTTTGTATATCTAAAAGACTGGTGTATGTGTTCCTACATGTGACAGGCCTCTCATAAGTAGCTTTAGTCTTGCTCCATGCTCGCCATACGCAGAACTCCTATATATCCCCGAAAACAGAGATATTTTACTGATTACTTAATGGAAAGCCTGATAAAAAGGTTCATCATAGCCCATACAACAGAAACATAATCAAATTCTTTTTTAGATGTTTCTCTTCTTTTCCCTAAGATTCCTCTTTCTAGCCATCAACTCACCTCTCCTCTTTCTCTTTCTTCTCACAAGCTTGCAACCCCTCCCACCAAAACAAACAACAATAAAACCTTTAAAATGTTTTAGCCTGTCATTTTTCAGTATGTGTGTTCCTTTCTGCAAAACCAAAGTCCTGTAATTTTCTTTAAATTTCCCTAACAATTCCCCTTAGTGTCTCATTTCATCCAGTCACAGGTGAAGAGGGGATGAGATTTGGTCTGTGGGACTCCAGAGAACAGATTAAGGAATAAGAGGAAGGCATAGAGAAATAAGAGTGAGTGCAGTACAACTTTCCAACAGAGCAATGCAATAGTGGAACTGGCTGCTTCACACCGTAGTGAACTCCCCATCACTGGAAGTATTCAAGCAGGTCAGGCCTAAGTTCTGACCTCCAAAACCACCTGTAACAGCCCGGCATACTTTTAGACAATGATCCTATTTCCCTAAATCTTCTCTTCTCAAGGTTAAACATCTCTGATTCCTTCAAGGGTTGCTTTTCAAGATCTTGGTATTGTTGCTCTAGATTTACCACAATTTATCACGAATTTATTCAACAATATTTATTGAGCATTTACTACGGTTTAGACACCATTTTAGGAGCAGGGACTATAGAAGTGAAAAAAACAAAGTCCCTGTCCTTGTAGAACTTACTGTCCACTGGGAGAGACAGGCAATAACAAGTAAATTTGTAAAATGTCAGTAATAATAAGTGCTAGGTAGAAAAATAAAGGGGGTAAGGGTTGGAAACCATGAAAGCAATGCACTGGTTGCCTCCTATCAACACTTGATCTATAAAGAGACAAAGTACAATACGACATCTATTTTAAACATTAGCTTTTACTTCATACATAGCCATATCGCCCATCTTAAATGGCTTTTCTAACTTGATATTTTATTAATATCAACTAAATAACAACATAACATAGACTAATTATGTATCCTCTTATATTAGTTATAAATGTATTTGTTAGTCTATATTTTAAATTTTATTTTCCTCATATAATTGTTACAAAAATAATATAGTAGAAAATATGAAAAACACAAAAAAGTAGAAAGGAAGGAAGAAAACCAAATTTCACCAACAAATGTTACTATTTAGAGATATTTCCTTTTAGAATTTTTCTATAGTTATCATCAAAGTAATTGAAACCGTAGTGTATATTCTGCTTTATTTATGTCTAATTGTGATAATAACTTTAGTGTTATTACAATTTTTAATAAATTATTCTAATGACTGCATAATATGCCATCATGTAAATGTATCATAGTTACTTAACCTCTCTTCTGTTGTTAGAATCTACGTTTGTTTTTCTAGTTTAAAATCTCCCAATGTAGCCCTGGCCAGGTAGCTTTTTCCCCATCACAAATATGTATTGTGGTACATAAAGCTTTTTATCTATTGGTTTAAAAATAAATAAGGAAAAAAACACATGGTAATCTCAATCGAAGAAGAGAATTCATTAACAATTCAACATCCATTCGTGTTAAAATCTCTCCACAAAAGATTAACAGAAGGAAACTTCTCTAACCTTTCTTTAAAAGTCTATCTACAGAAAGGGCATTATACTTATGGTGAAAGACGGAATGTTTTCTCCTTAAGACTGGGGACCTGGCAAGGATGTTCACTCTTGCCACTCCAATATCATCCACAAAATTCTAACCAATGCAACCAGGCAAGGGGTTGGGGGAGGGGAGACATATGGAATGGAAAAAATAAATAAAACTGTCTCTATTAGTAACCAACATGATTGTCTATGTAGAAAATTCTATTAAATTTACCAAAAAATGCCCTAGCTGGTTTGGCTCAGTGGACAGAGCGTCGGCCTGTGGACTGAAGGGTCCCGGGTTTGATTCCAGTCAAGGGTACATGCCTCAGTTGCGGGCTCAGTCCCCAATAGGGGGCATGCAAGAGGCAGCCAATCAATAATTCTCTCTCATCACTGCTGTTTTTATCTCTCTCTACCTCTCTTTTCCTCTATGAAATAAATAAAAATATATTTTTAAAAATCTACCAAAAAACATCCTATAGTTAAATAGTCATGAGTTCGGCAAAGTCACAGAATACAAAGTCATAATATATAAATCAATTATATTTATGTATACTGGCAGTGAGTAATTGAAAAAAAATTAAATAAACAGTATCATTTATAATTGCACCAAAATAATGAAGTACTTAGGAATAAATATACTAAAATATATGATAGATATTTATGCTGGAAACTATAAAGCACCAATGAAGGAAATCAAAGATCTAAATAATGGAATGAGGAGGCATTCGAGATCTTGTTCCCCAGTATATGCTATCAACTTGGCTCAAATAAACTCTTATAAAAAGTTTAAATAATAAATAAATAAATAAATATAAATAAATGGAATGCAGGACATGATGGGGGGTGGGCCAGCCAGGGGGATGGGCCGCAGGCAGTTGGCTGGCCGCCCCGCCCTTGATCAGGGTGTTGGGGGCCGATCAGGGCCTAGATCAGGCTGGTTGGCTGCTGCAGTGTGCATGATAGCCTCCAGGCATTCTGGTCATTCTGGTTGTTCTGCTGTTCTAGTCGCTGGGTTTTTATATATATAGGTGGTGACATGAAGCAGGGTATAAGTAGAGATGGTGAAAGTACTTGGACATCAGACATATTATGAAGGTAGAGCTGATAGAATTTGCTAATAGATTGGATGTGGGTATAAAAGAAATAGAATAATTTAAACATGACTTTAAGAAATGCAAATTAGCCCTGAGCGGTTTGGCTCAGTGGATCGAGCAGCGGCCTGCGGACTCAAGGGTCCCAGGTTCGATTTCGGTCAAGGGCATGTGCCTTGGTTGCGGGCACATCCCCAGTGGGGGGCGTGCAAGAAGCAGCTGATCGATGTTTCTCTCTCATAGATGTTTCTGGCTCTCTATCTCTCTCCCTTCCTCTCTGTAAAAAATCAATAAAATATATATTTTTTAAAAAGAAATGCAAATTAAAGCCACAATATAAAGCTACTACTTACTAAAATATTGAAAAACACAACACATGAATAAATAATCTGATGAACAGAATGAACTGGTGATTATAATAGAATCAGGGACATAGAAAGGAAATGGACTGACTATTCTTGGGGGGAAAAGGGGTGTGGGAGATGAGGAAAGAGACTGGACAAAAATCGTGCACCTATGGATGAGGACAGTGGATGGGGAGTGAGGGCGGAGAGTGGAGTGGGAACTGGGAGGAGGGGAGTTATGGGGGGAGGGGAGAGGAACAAATGTAATAATCTGAACAATAAAGATTTAATTTTTTTAAAAAAGAAAGTAAGTTACAAACAAGAAAAAAAAAAGAAAAACACAACACAGATAGGCCTGACTTTTTGCTTAACTTTATGTTTAGGGTGAAGGAAACTGCCGAACTTCCTATAAATGAAGACTCTGATTCCAACTGCGCAATAAAGGGAATGGGGAACAAGGCCCGAGCTCTCCTCTCCCCCCACAGCATCTGCCCGGGATGCACTCTCCCACCCACCCGTCCGTCTGCGGAAGGCAGACTGTCCAGGGAAACAGCCCCTCTCTTTTCTACACAGGCCCCAAGCCACCCGGCCCCACACCTCCCTGCCCGCCTTTTGTAAGTATGTGAAAAGGACAAAACTGCAAACGTGGAGTCTTGGCTGGAGCCTCTCCAGCTGTGACTTTTAACTACGGAATAATGTCCAGAGAAAGTTGTAGGTGTTTTGAGACTGTGTGACTGTGCAATTTCTGTACATGCTCTAACCAGAATCAATTTTTTGAGCCCAAGATTAGGACTGCTTTAATCCCTGTTAATATTCCATTTCCTCTCCTTCCAGAACCTATAACGTCATCATTTGGAATTTATTAGGAGTGGTAAAATAACACACCATCTGCCATTAGCACTTTAGCAGGGATCCATCCATCTAGCTATCGATTTATCTATCTATTTATTTATATTACCCACCATGAAACTTTATTTAATGCAGTCTTGAGATCTGTCACTCCTTGATATCCATGCAAACAAAATTAGCATTATAGTCCTGGCCGGTAGCTTAGTTAGTTAGAGCGCCATCCTGATACACCAAGGTTGCAGGTTCAATCCCAGGTCTGGGCACAGACAAGAATCAACTAGTGAATCATATAAACCTTGGCCTATAGCTTACATCATAAATAAGTGAAACAAGTAGATCTCTCTCTCAAATCATCAATAATAAAATAAAATTAGCATCACTAGGAATTTCATCACACAAATTGCAGTTCTCAGTGCTAAAGGATCAATTTATTGGGTTGACTAACTGTCATTGTGGATGGCAGTGAGCTGGCCTGTGAAGGCCAGAACACAGGACAGATGTCCTTTGATGGAAGGAAAGGAAAAGAAAGGCCTGCAGCATAGCACAGTGATAGGGCACTAGGGGCTAGAGGTGGGAAGGCAGTGATCAGAGAGCCGAGATGGGAGCATGCCAAGAACACACTGCACTAACTTCACAGCTTTGTCTCCAGCTGGCTCTGGACTTAAGCCAGTCTCTTCCTTGAACTTTCATTTCCTCTCTTCTGAATCTGTCAAGTCTCTACTCACATCTGTTCCATAGAATAATAAAAATCCTCTTCCTCTGTCCCCATTTATTCAATAGATATTTATCATACCTGACTCTAATAACACTTTCTTCTGTTCGTACAACATTAAAGCCCTTTTTATCTCTTTTGATCCAAGGGAAGGAGAATTAGCCCTGATTTCCAGAGATGGACACAGAGTCTCAGAAATGATAAGTGATTTACCAAGGTCACCCTTTTAACACTGAGGCCTGGACTCTTTCCATTATCTATACTCTGCTGCCCCCTACTGTGCACTTAGTGTTAGATACTAAGTTGCAAAGACAACTTATCATGGCTACAATAATTTAACAAATATTTTATTGAGATCCAACTGCGTGCTAGAAAAAAAAGGACAGGCATGGTCCTTGTGCACATAGAGCTTATGCCATCGAGGGGGAAATAGTATTACACAAATAATCACAGAATTATAATCTGGATAAGTACTGTGAAGTATAAACTGCTATATGAAGGTATAGATTAGGGGTATCTATCCTAGTCTGGAGGTTTAGGGAAATCTTTCATGTAGTGGAATCCATAAGCATTAATCATTTATTGCTGTGGAGGAATTTAAGGAGGTATCAAGGATGTCTCCCAGCTCTCTGGTACGAACTGGGCAGATGGAGACCTGTTACTAAATTAGGGAATGAGGATGAGACTTTGAATGGGAAGAACACGAGCTTGGCTTTGCCTTTTGCAGTTTGGAAATCCTGTGAGACATTCAGGTATAGATGTGGAGTAAGCAGTTGGACTTAGGGGTTCAGGAGCAAGGTCTAGGTTAGATATAGACAATTAAGAGCTGTTGGAATGCAGATGATATTTGAAATTGTGGTAATGGATGAAATTTCTTAGTAAGAAAAGATCAGAAAGAAAAGAGGGCTTATAACTGTCCTAAGAAATGCCTGAATTTTAAAGGTCACTTGGAAGAGATGGACTAGAAAAGGAAACTTGGAATGAGGGGCCCTGAGGTGGGGAGGAAAATTAGGAGAGCGTGATATACCAAAGCCAGGGGAGAAGTGTTTCAAGAGGGAGACTGGCCAACTGGGGTGAAAGTCCTGAAGAAACCAAGTAGAAGCTACGTACCTAGTTAGCCTATTGAAACAGAGGCCTAGAGGTTGAGAGGACCAGGCCAAGGCCTCCTAGAAAACTCTCCAGAAGCCACCCTAATGTGTCATCTTAAACCAGAGGTCTTCATAATTTTTCTCACAGACCACAAAAAATAATTTTGATAAATGATGCTGCTCCATCACTAAAGGATGGTTCTCTGAAACTGATCTTTTTAATTGTTCCTCTGTCCCTTCCAGGATGTTGTATTGCCCCAGGCGATGTACCACAGTAAGATTCAGGATGTGCCAGGGATGTGCCTTTCTTATGAAGACTAGCAGAACTACAATTACGAAGGAAAATTTAGCTTGGAGCTTCAACCCCAGGACCTTTCCCAGGTGGAGTACATATGGAAGTTGAGGATTCGGAAATGAATTCCCTTAAAAAATAGAAAGTCTTCATGTATCATAGGGATATTGCGTGCCCCCATTTGAAAACTAATGTTACAAAGGATTAGGGGCAATCTGAAACTCCTGCCAGATTCCTGGAACCTGTAACTGACTGATGGGACCAGCTGGCCCTGATGGAATCAGACCCCTATTTTAAATGCCTGAAGAGTATAAGGTGATTCAGAGATAGATATGGGTAGTTCGGGGGATCCTCCAAAAGTTTGCTGGTTCAGGTGTCTCCCACACCACTCCAAGGCATTTCTTCTTTAAAAAAAATATGTTTTTATTGGTTTTAGAGAGGAAGAGAGAAGGAGAAAGAAAGATAGAAACATCAATGATGAAAGAGAATCATCGATCAGCTGCCTCCTGCATGTCCCACACTGGAGATTGAGCCCATAGCCCTGGCATATGCTCTAACCAGAATCAAACCGTGACCTCCTGGTCCATGGGTCGACGCTCAACCACTGAGCCACGCTGACCGGGCTCAAATACCACTTCCTTTTTGAAGCCTTCCTTGATCTCCCTGATCTTCTCCAGACAGAGTGACCTCACTCTCCCCAATACTACAGGACACTGTAATGTGTTGGGGTAATTTGTTACATGGAATATGGGCTCAAGTCTTATCTCTTTCACCTGAAGTCTGTCTCACTTGCCACAGTACCTTCCAGAGTGGCTGCTTAGAAATGGTTATAGAATTTTGGAGGTAATTAATGAACAAAGTTACAAGGAGTTAAGGACATATCCTTTAGTGTCAGGCCCTTGGGGTTTATTCCTGGTTTTACTGTTTTCTAGGTGTATCATTAGATAAATCATTTCCCCTCTCAACCTTCCCTTGGAATCCACTCCATGGGACAGTTGTGAGGATTAAGTGATATAACACAGATAAATTGCTTGGCAGACCCTAAGCCCTCATTCAGTGTGAGCTGCTGCAATAGGAATTCAAAGGAAGGACAGAAGTCAGAGAGACTTCCTAAGCCTCCAATCTATATTTCCTTTCAGATTCCTGTTTTTAGTTGTTTTGGGCGGGATTTTTCGTCTTTATTTTGGGGGTAAATTTGGCTGGCTTTATGCTTAGGGCCTTCTGGCAACAAGAACTCCCAGTGCCACCGATTTTGGTGACCACCAACTATTTCCTTCCTTTATAAGAAGCATCTCTACCCTGTGATTGAGCGATTGAGCTAGAAGTTAGTTTCCTCCTACTTAATGTTAAAGAAAAAAAAAAAAACCACTCAGTGACACTTGTGAAAGCATGGTAAGGAAGACTTTACTCACAGTAGGGGACTCTCACTGTGGGCATAGGGTCCACTGCAGTGAAATTTTGCAGTGGGCGAAAGAAATTAGTCTCAACTCTGAATACACCATGGTCCTCGTGGGAATATATAGTCAGGGAGCAGGGCAAGGGTCAGTGGATGGAAAATTACTAAGAAGAACCATTAGGGGTCAGGGATTCTGGCTGAATGAACCTACCATGATTCAGGCTGGAGAGAGGCCAGGGTGAGCAGACGTCACATGAGGAATGGTGGAGGACGAGAAACCCAATCAGATAGCAAGGTGATCAGATATTGAGGGTGAGGGGTTCTGATTAAACCAGTGCTTCTCAACCTTCCTAATGCTGCGACCCTTTAATACAGTTCCTCATGTTGTAGTGACCTCCAACCATAAAATTATTTTCGTTGCTACTTCATAACTGTAATTTTGCTGCTGTTATGAATCGTAATGTAAGTATCTGATATGCAAGATGTATTTTCATTGTTACAAATTGAACATAATTAAAGCATAGTGATTAATCACAAAAACAATATGTAATTATATATGTGTTTTCCAATCGTTTTAGGTGACCCCTGTGAAAGGGTCGTTCGACCCCCAGGTTGAGAACCGCTGGATTAAACTGACTTAGCGGGGCTCGAAACTAGATTTACAAGGAAGTGCACAGATGGGCCCAGAAGGTTCGGGAGCCTGACAAAAGACGGGTCAAGCAAAGAATCTTTGTCACCGAATGGAGTTCCGATATCTGCAGTGAAGAAGCCCACATGATCTGGGAGAAACAAGTTCCACGGGAGCATGAAGAGCGCCTGCCTTGCAGCTTCGGGAGCTTTATTTAGTTCAGTTCTCAGCTTTTCTCCCCTCCTTGCAACAGCCTCTTAACCCGTCTCCCTCTTATATCAAGGACTGTTGTGAGGAAAGCCTCTAGCACAGAGCTGAACAAAGTAACCAGTAAATGCAAGTCCCCCTCTAATCTCCTCCACACTGGTCGCAGGTTTATACGCCTAAACGTCCTCTTCTTCCCTCTGAAGATGGATGAATATCCTAGCTCGCAGCCCACCTCTCCACTTGTATACTTGCTACTCAAGGACATCGCTTCAGCAATTCTCCCCCTCTCACCTGCAGCATCAATTTCCCCCTCGACCGGATCCTTCTCAGTCAACATAGACGTTATCTTCCCCATCTTGAAAACAAATAAAAAGTTAACCCTTCCTTTACTCTACTTCCTCCTCCAGCTGCCAGTTTCTCCTTCTCTTTGTAACAAAACTCCTTGGAAAAGATGTGTGTGTGTGTGTGTGTGTGTGTGTGTGTATTTTCCCCCCACCATTTTCAATTCCTCCCCTATTCTCTCTTGAACTCACTCCAAGCAGATTTTTGTCCACTACATGCCACCAAAACTGTTCTTCTCAAAATCGCCAATATCTCCACATTGGTTAATCAAATTACCATTTCTTAGTCATCATACCATTTGACCTGTAAGCAGCATTTAACACCATTGCTTATTCTTTGTCCCTTAAAAAAGTTTCTTCACCTGGCTTCCAGGATTTCTCCCTCTCGTGGTTTTTTTCTTTTTGCCTGTTCCTTCTTAGTGTCTTTTGTGGATTCCTTTTCATTTTCCCAGGATGAGTCATCAGAACTATCAGAACTTTTTTTTTTTTTCTCTCTCTCTCTCTCTCTCCACTAATTTCCTAAGTAATTTTTTCTGGTCCTTGGCTTTTAAATACTATCTTTATTCTGAAAGCCTCTAAGTTCATATTGTAGACCAGACCTCTTTTCCTGAACTCAGACCCACCTATGATAGAGCCTGCTTGCCACATCCCCTTGGGTGTTTAAGAGACAGCACCCACTTATGTTCAAAACCAAACTCTTCCTATTTCTCTTCAAACCTGTCCCCTGGCAGCCTTCTTTGTGTCAGATAATAACAACTCCATTCTTCTAGTTACTCAGGTCAAAAAGTTTTGTGTAATTCAACTCCTCTCTTGTTCTCATACCTCATACGCAATCCATTGCCAAGTTTTATCAACTCTGCTTGCAAAACCTATTGAGAATCCAACTACATTTCACTATTCTCACTTGGACTCTGGTCCAAGCCACCATCAGCCTACCCTGGGATTAGAGTAATGTACTCCTACCTGGCCTTTCTGCTATTGCCTCTCAGCCTGTTCTCAGTGCAGCAACCAAAGTGCTTTTGTTAAAGGTAAGTCAGAAGGTGTCTCTTCTATTCTCAAAACCTTCCATTGGCTTTTTATGTCAGGTAGATAAAAACCCTTCCCCTCCATAACCCTCATCTTCTAATATTCTCACCCTTCTGCCACTCCAACCACACTGGTCTCCATGTTGTTCCTGAAACTTACCAGGCATGCTCTTGCCTCAGAACTTGTTCTCTGTGTCTGAATTTATTCCTCCTAAATATCCCCATGGCCCCTTATTCCTGCAGGTCTTTACTGAAAACATATCTTTGTAATTATAAATCTCCTTAATTGACTAAAATAATGATTATAACTTAACCTTCTTTAAATCTCCAGCTATCACTCAAAATATATTTAATAAATATTTGTTGAATGAAGAAAAGAGAGGAGGTGAATGGAAGGAAGAAAGGTCTCCCATGTTCCTACAGTGCTTCTTGGTAGGATTACCAATATAAAAAAGTTTTTTCTAACATCCACTGTGGGAAGCCACCCATTGTCTTCACTATCAGAGAAGTGTAAACAAGGAGCCAGAATGCTGGTGAACCTTGAGCCCTGGCAGGGCCAGAGCTATGCACCGATTGTTTAGTCCAGACAATGGGGACTCAAGCAATTTATGACCAAACAGTCTCAGAGTAAATCTTTCTAATGTTTACTGACCTTTAAGATAGTCAGTCTGTTTCTG
>NW_006291383.1:6338212-6340616 GCF_000327345.1 Myotis davidii | reverse complement strand
TGTTTTCACAATGGACTCTGAACCTTCCTGACTAGAAATTTACCGTAGGGATACATTTCATAAGCATCCATTTGCCTTATATCAACCTCTTCTTTCTTTATTATTAATTATCTTCTGTCACTTTTATCCACCATCCTTGGTAGTCAGCTCTAGACCTACATCATCATTAGCACTTCAATGAGCACTTGGCATTATGAGTAAGGAGATGAATAAGACAGATCATGTATTTAAGAAGTTCAGCCCAGCCTGTTCCCTTTCACTCCTTGAATGTACTGTTTCCTCCTTCTGGAATATACCCTCTCCAAAATCTTCCAACTTTGGGCAGTTCCTTGCCCTTTCCTCAATGCTTCCAGAACACGTTGTTGCCATCTCTGTCATAATTTATTACGTAACCACAGTGACTTACTTATGTCTCTCTCTTGAGTAGAATGTGAGCTGCTCAATTCAATGGTGTGTATCCAAGTCTTCAGTCCCTGTGATCTTCCTGAAACTGCCAACCCTCTCCCTCACCTTGAAACACTCCTCCCCTTTCCCATGATACATCACAACCAATTCCTCAATCTTTTTAGGCCACTCTTTAGACTTATTCGTCGGCTCCACTTCTTTTAGGCCCTGAATATGTATGTGTCAGATGAGGCTTGTAGCCCGGCCAGGGATGGCTCAGTGGTTGAGCGTCGATCTATGAACCCGGTCAGGGCATATCAGGGTACATGCTCAGGTTGCGGGCCCAATCCCCAGTGTGGGGCATGCAGGAGGCAGCCCATCAATGATTTTCTCTTATCATTGATGTCTCTCTCTCTCCCTCTCCTTTCCTCTCTAAAATCATTAAAAAATACATATAGTTTTAAAAAGATGAGGCTCTTAGCTTATATGGCTCTTTCCCACTCCGGTCTTTCAGTTTCTATCATATTGACTGAAGGTTTCCAAAATATTCCTTCTCCACCCTCTTCTGAACTCATTTCTACATGCATCTCAGGCATCTTGTGGTCATTTCCATCTCAGAAAGTCTAAACCAAACTCCTGTCACCTCCCTCAAGCCATTCTAGAAAAAGTGTTCTAAGGTCAGATTGCTCCAGATAATCTATTTCATAGGGTTTACCTATACGGATTAAAGGCAATATAACATAGTAAAAGGCTTAGGCCAGGGCTTGATACACAGTAGGCATTCAATAAATGTTAATTATTTTGTTATTTGTTATCATTAGTTCTTTTTTTAAAAAATTGAAATTTTTTAAAATATATTTTTATTATTGATTCCAGAGAGAAGAAGGGAGAGGAAAAGATAGAAACATCAATGATGAGAGAGAATCATTGATCAGCTGCCTACTGCATGCCCCACATTGGGGATTGAGCCTCCAACCCGGGCATGTGGCCTGACTGGGAATTGAACCATGACCTTCTGGTTCATAGGTCAATGTTCAACCACCGAGCCATGCCCGCTGGGTACATTATCATTAGTTCTCATATCTAGACTATTGCCGTGGTCTCCCAACTAATCTGTCTGCCTCCTCTGGTCATAGTTCTGTACACTGGGAGGAGAACTAATGTGGAACATCTATTAAGTGCTAACCACTTCATCCTTACAGCAACCTTAAACAGTTCTACCAGCATCATTTTATAAAAATGTAACAGAGCCAAGATTTGAACATAGGACTAATTCTAAAGCCTGTTCCCTTTCCATGGTTCCAAATTACCAGGTAACTATAAAATACCGTTTTCCACATATCATCCTGCTCAAAAAAAAAAAAAGAAAGAAAGAAAAGAAAAGAAAACACAGAGAAATCTTCAACCACCACTCCCATCTCCCTTCAACCCAAATTCATAATCCTAGGAATTAAGGTCTTGTACTATTTCCCTCACTTCCCAGCTCTTTCCTATAGAAACCCTGTGCTCCAGAGAAACTGCCCCAGTCACATCCCGTCCATCCTCACCTTCCTACCTGACGTGCCCCTCCCGTTCCCTTTCCCTGGTTTAAATCCGCCCTTCCTTCAAGGCCTCGCTGGAGTCCCACCTGCTCCCGAACACCTCCCTGCCTTCCCCAGGCCCCAGCGAGCCTCCCTGACCCCTGAAGCACCGGCCAGTGTCCTCTTGGGCGCCCGGTGTTTCCTACCCCGTGCTTCTCACCAAGCTGTAAACTCTACACGCCAGGGAACCAGCCTCCTTTTCTTTTGTATCCCAGGTAGTCCAGAGTTCTCCATACGTATAGGGAGTGCTCGCTAACGGGGGTTGTTTTGGATGACAGATGATCTTCCCAGCTGGGTGATCTCTCTCCCTCTGGGGGGTGAGGGGTGAGCGTCACCTTAATTTCACCTAACGTCGCTCAGGCCTGCCCCCTGAAACACCCTCCGCTCTGTTCTCCCGTCCTCACCCAGGGCAGACCCCCAGGCGCTCTCCTCCGGGCTGT
>NW_006291383.1:6329261-6337421 GCF_000327345.1 Myotis davidii | reverse complement strand
TGTTGTAGCGGCGGTGGGGTGTGTGGCCTGCATGACTATGTGTGAGGGAAGCCGTACGCCGCCTCGGAGTAAATAGTAAGCGCAGCCGGTCTGTTGTGGGCTGGGGAAGAGCCGAGGATGTGCCCGCTGGAGGGCGAGGATGGGTGGGGTGGGGGCCAGGGGACGGGGAAGGACTCCATCACTGTCTTCGTATCCGAAGGGCTGTCACGTGGAGCAAGGATAGACTTGCTCTGCGTGGCCCCGCGGGGCAGTACTAGGGCCAACAGGGGTGGGGGTAGGCGTTGCAAGAAGGCAGATTTCGGCTCAATATAGGAAGAAGTTTGTAACAATCGGAGCTGCTCAACCAGCTTCGCAGGCGGTGAGCTGCTCATTACTGGCATGTGCAAGCCAAAGCTCCAGGAGAAGACGGGATGGATACCTGCATACTTGCACGGATACATGCATAATAATAACAATAATGCCAGCTAGCATTTAATGAGCACTCACTACATGCCAGGCCTGGTGCTGTGTTGTATATAAATTAGTATCCTGTTTAATCCTCATAACTACTCTAGGAAATAGTGGCAATTATTATTCCCATTTTACATGCCCACCTGTCAGTGGAAATAGAGAACAATTTGCCCAAGGTCATAGGGCTAGTGAGTGATGGAGTTGGGATTCTAACCAAGGCAGGCTGATTCTCGTCCCCGTATATATTTAACCATAACTTTGTTTTATATCACATGGTGGTGAAGACAATGGACTAGGTAATTTCTTTGGTCTCTTCCAACCTAGAGGTCTACATTCTAGTAAGTGATGTTAGTTGGGATAGTGGTGTTTTTTTTTTTTGCTGAGGAAAATCAGAGTGATTGCCTTAGTAAATTCTAAGAGATAGAATATGCTTGTTGAAGCAAGTAGTCTATTTGTTCAGAAGAATCTGCCAGAATGGGAACTGGGCATGGAACTCAGGGGGTCATAAACTCTCTGAAATTATGTGCAAAATTGTGTTTGTATGTGCAAATGTGTTTCTCTAGGAGAGAATCCATAGTGTTCTTCAATCTCTCATGGGTACATGATCCAAAAAAATTAGAGTGTGTAGCCCAGCCGGGTGGCTCAGCTGGTTGAGAACCAAAAAAAGAGAGAGAGAAAGGAAGGAAGAAAGGAAGGAAGGAAGAAAAAGAAAGAAAGAATAGGTGGTGGGTTCAATTCCCAGTCAGGGCACATGCCTAGGTTGCAGGATTCAGTCTCCAGTTGGGACATATACAGGAGGCAACTGTTCAATATTTCTCTCGCATCTCTCTCTCTCTCTGTCTCTCTCTCTCTCTCTCTCTCTCAAATCAATAAAAAATATCCTTGGGTGAGGATTTAAAAAAATTAGAGTGGGTAGAAAGTCTTTTTAGCCCCATTTGGTAGTTGTCTTTCAAAGATCTTATAATTGCTAGTCTACTTTTTAAAAAACATTTTATTGATTTTTACAGAGAGGGATAGAGAGTTAGAAACATTGATGAGAGAGAAACATCGATCAGCTGCCTCCTGCACACCCTCTACTGGGGATATGCCTGCAACCAAGGTACATGCCCTTGACTGGAATCGAACCCGGGACCCTTCAGTCCGCAGGCCGACAATCTATCCACTGAGCCAAACTGGTCAGGGCAGTTATGGCGACTTTTAATGAAAACTTTCCCTAGTCTGTTAGTGTTTCATCTTTTTTTTTTTTTTTAATCCTCACCCAAGGATATTTTTCCATTGACTTTTAGAGAGAATGGGAGAGAGAGGGACAGAGAGGAATCGATGTGAGAGAAACACACCCATTAGTTGCCTCCTGCATGCGCCCTGACTAGGGCCCAGATCGGGGAGGAGCCTGCACCCGAGGTACATGCCCTTGACAGGAATTGCACCTGGGACCCTTCGGTTCGCAGGCCAGCGCTCTATCCACTGAGCCAAACCAGCTAAGGCTGTGTTTCATCTTTATTACATCTCAGCGTCATGCATTTGCATGACGTCATGGGTTTATACACTATAAAAAGTAGGATTCCTTTAGTCCTCCTGAGTGCATAGGGTGAGGTGGAAAGATCCTGACCTGGGATTTGGAAGCCTAGCTTCTAATCTGAATGTGGCCCGTGGTGGTTTCTGTGACCTTGGGCCCTTTCCTTGCTTTCTCTAGGCATGGATTTTACCATCTCAAATATGGAAGGATAGGGCCAGGTGACCTAAACTCTGAAACCCTTTTATTCCTATGAAATTTCAAGCACTAAGAGGAGGCTATTTGCTTGAATGTGCCAGGATTTGGAGAGAAGGTTGTATCCATTCCTTATCCTTGTTAGTTTTATGGGCTTTGATTGTTCCACCTCTCTCAGCCTTTGTCATTGCACACTTAAGTTTTCCCTTAATAACAGGCCACCCCTAGATTAGCCGTATTCATCCTCTGGGTCATTTTTTGTTGCCCTTTTCTAGTTATCCTTGGACCCTGACTTCTTTTTTATCTACTCCTTGTGCAGGGGCCATGCTAATCCGTGTATAGTTCCAATTTTAGTATATGTGCTGCCGAAGAAAGCACCCTAGCTTTCAATAGATATAAACCTAGACCATTCTCCCTAGATGTGGGACCCTGTAGTCTTGCACAAAGGAAGGTTGGTTTTCTCTTTGGTTTTCAGGTTCCTTCCTGCTTCTGCCTATTCCTTTGTCAACCTTCCTGACCCCAACACATTAGGCCACTGCCTTTAGGAAACAATCTAGCTCCCGGATCCCTTTCCTGGGTCAAAACTGATAGCCTGGAACACAACACCCAGTACGTGGATTATTTTTATAGCAGTGCATTACCTTACATTCCCCCACATTGACTGCCATTTTGCATCCCACTCAATACCTTTGCTTCAGCTCTCACGCTCTCCTTTGGCAAAGCATTTCCCTACCTGAAAGGGCTTACTATGATCTGCAGTCCTGAAATTTTCACGTTGCTCTACTTCTTCGGGATCACTTATAAAAAATTTAAATCAGACAAGTCCCAGCAAAGTCTCTTGGGGCCCCCTGCGCTCTTAATCGCCTTTCATTCAGTGAAGTAACCATTTATTTCCACCTATTGTTTCCTGTCTCTGAGTTCTCAGGGCCTCATTAAAGCACCACCCTTAATTCCATGATGTCTAATATATTGTCCAAAATATTTTCAATGCCCAATATATTGTGCAAAACTTTCTGATAGATTAATTATATCTACTGCTTCTCTCAACAATTTGCATTTAATTATCCCTTTATTGTATACTAGTAGATCACATGGTTGAAACCTTATAGAAATACTGTTGTTTTACAGCCTGCAGGTAATGTTGCTTACTCCTCTTTCTCTCTTTTGAAGCCTCTGGAGTTGGACTCCACGCTGCCTCCTTACTAGAAGGCTGCCTTTCCCACTGCTCATCGGTGCACATTCTTACTCCAGAAAAGCTTGTCTTTATCTTTTTTTCTTTCATTGATTTCAGAGAGGAAGAGAGAGGGAGAGAGAGATAGAAACATCAATAAGAGAATCATCGATTGACTGCCTCCTGCACGGTCCCTACTGGGAATCAAGCCCAAAACCCGGGCCTGTGCCCTGACCCAGAATCGAACCATGACCTCCTGGTTCATCGGTCAATGCTCAACCACTGAGCAACACTGGCCGGGCTCTCCTTTATCTTAAGGCAAGTTACCCAGGTTTCTCTGGACACCTACAGATGCTGTTTATGTCTGCACCTCCACCCATCCATCTGAATCCTTTCCTTAAAGTTCCAGCCCAATCTTTGCTTCTCTAGGAAACTTTCCTTAACTTCTCTCATCATTTTTTTCTCTCTTCTCAGAGGAATAGTTTGAGGCAGCCTCAGCCAGTTTGCCATTTAAGTTTTTTAAATAATTAAACATTATTTGTGGGGGTGGGAGTTATGCTTCTTAGGCAGGGCCTTCCCCAACCAAAACACTTGATGTTTTTAGATCTAACACAATCCCCAACAACCAGTGGTCATCGTTAAGTATTCAAGCATTCAATGATTCTACACTTTATCCTTGATGCCAAAAAGTTACATGGATCTGAAATAGATGCTCATGGGCATGTGGATCTCCAGGTCCTTTCTAAAACCCTCCTTAGGGATGGGACTTATTGCCTACCTGTTCTTCCTTCAGTGGAAACAGAGTTATTCCTTTCAGCAGTGGTTCCACAATTTCACCCTTGAGTTCTTTCATAACCCATTCGGTAGGTTGTCATCTAGTGGTAGGACATACAATAAAGAGGAATTGAGAAAGAGGTGGCCATGACCTTAGAGACCACCACATAAGCACATAGTAGTACTTAGTATTTCTTGAATTGCCATTAGTGAATTGCCCAAGTGCACTAAACCTGATAGTAGGTGAGTGGGAACTTTTTCCTGGTTTCGTGACTTCTTAGTTGAAAGCATTTTCACCATCTTTGGCTTTTGGTTCCATATCTCTCATCTTTCATTACCAAAAGACAAAAGAAATTTCATTCAGTTTGTTTTCTCCTTTTTTTTTTTTTTTCTGGGGCAAGGAGGGGAAGGGGAGGTGGAGAGAAAAAGGGAAAGGGAAAGCCAGGGAGGGCGTGCTCCTGGGAGAGAGAGCACCTCTCCTTTGCTTTCTTAAGTGTTTCTTTTGTATTTTGCACTTTGGGAGGGAGGGTTCCACCGATTCTCTACTTGGCTTCCTGTGTTTGGTTTATTTAAAGCATCTCTCATATTAGCGGAGTAGAATGGCCCACAAATAGTTTTTTTGGCCCTCCCAGTTTCCCATTGATTCTGAGGAAGATTGGTACAGGCAGAAAGAGACAAGCCAATCAAACAGGCCACATAAGTAACAGAGTGATGCCTAGTCCAAGGGCATAATGGATTCCTGCCCTCTAGACCAGCTTGAGGAATCTGCTCTGGGCAGAATGTTCTTCGGTTTGTATCTGAAGTCAAGGAAAGTTAGAGCCCTAAATGACTCTAGCGGTGGGGTAGGTCTATTAAGACGCACTATCAGATTCCCAAGCCAAAACATATTTCAGTGTTACCATGGCCTCCAGCATATCTTCATTCTTGTCTAAAAAAAACACACACACAAAAAAAACAAAAAGAGCTTCACTCTTAGGAAGTTCTTCCTTTTACTTAACCTGAAAATAGTCCCTGTGTTTTTAATTCATTGTATCTTATAATTACTGTGCGTTTTCTTATTACTACAGGGTGCTTTGTACTTCCATGTTCATGGCCCCTCTTGATCCTGGCAACAATGCCAAGAGGTAGAGAGGGAAAATATTGTCCTTACTTTATAGAAGAGCAAACAGAGATTCGGAGAGAAGATGTGACTAATCTATAGCTTATCCAGGGACCCATGTGTAGCTAATAAACAGTAAAGAGAGGACCAGAATTAGATTTTCTGTCTGTGGTCTGAGTCCTTTCCCTCTACACTAGACTGTCCTGTTCTTGATTACTGTGATCGCGGTTTAGCCAGTGTTTTCCATTTCCAGGTATGTCCCACTCCGGTCCTTGAAGAAGTAATTTTAGAGCAAATAAAAGTAAATTATAATTATACCAAAGAGATTAATCTTAGGAAATGCTTAGCCTTATGATATGGTATAGTTTGAACTCAAAATGAGAGGAACTGAATTCTTAATAGACTGCAGCCAATGTCTCCCCAGTACCTAGTACATGCCTGGCACATTCAAGACATTTGATAAACATTTTAAAATTAATTTCAATGTCTCTGTCCTCCACCAACTTCTTTGAACAGTGCTTGGTGCATAAGAAATCAGTAACTTTTTGAAAGAATAAATGAATGCTTGCTAGAGGTATAAACAAGGTCTGGAGAGACACTAAAGGGGAAGGAGATGAGGTCCCCAGCTGAGGTTGGGGAAGTCAGGGAATGTTTTAGAAAGAAGGCTGACATCGAAGATAAACCTCTGAGAGATGAGAAGGACGGAGAATGTTGAGGGGGGCCGTCCAGACAGAAGAAAAACCATGAACCAAGGTTCCACAAAAGCGTGTGGCAGATTTAGTTAGCAGTAAACAATTTGCTGTGCCTGGGGCATTGGGTTACTTGCTATTTCCAGTAAGAGTGTATGAGAAGAAGAGGCTGGAAAGGGAGGCTGAGAGCAGATTGTGAAATTGGCTTTCTTCCAAAGCCAGGGGAGTCATTAAAGGTTTCTGAGCACAGACCTGGCCGGCTCAGAGCCATGTTGAGGAGGTGGAGGGGCTGGGGCCTGTTCTGAAGCTGCCCTGGGTGCTGGCCCCTGCCCTGGATGTGTTCAGCTTTCTTAGCACAACGTAGGTCTGTGTACCTGTTTTAGGGATACAGCTGTGGATAAAAGCAGTGAATGCCAGCTCCGGCCCTCTCCAGCTGAGAGATTTGGGAACAAACCATCTAGGAAAGGTTCTCTGGATTCAGCACTGATTCCATTCAAGTCTTTCACTCGTTTTTCTTCATCCTTACTCCATGCATGCATTTTAAAAGCCAACTTTGAACCAGACTTGAATGGTATATAGGATAACAGCAAAGCCATCTACATGAAAGATAATACTTTCTCAAAGATCATACCGTGTTGTTATAATAAAGTAGGTAGAGAAGAATAAGACATTGTTATTAACAACTTTTATTAGCAATGGTCATTTAAAAACTCAGTTATATACCAAAAACACTCATGTGCATGGTTTTCTGTTCCCCTCAAAACACAGGGCCAGAAGGATGGAAGTCATCCTCACCCCTTCCTCTCCTCACCTGCCTCAACAAAATCAATCGCCAAGCCCCAGCAACCCCACCTCCTGTGTGGATCTTCCCTGTGTCCACTTCTCTCCACCTCCACTGCCTTCACCTTAGTCTAAGCTTCCAGCATATCACATCTGGATGTCAAAAACTTCCCATCTGATCAGCCTCTTTTTCCTGCCTCTAATCCTTTTACAAATAGCAGCCAGAGTGACCTTTTTAAAATAAATCTACAAAGGGTCAGTTATATCTGAAGTAAATATGGCAAAAGCTAAGGTTTAACAAAGCTGGTTGGTGGTTATCCAATGTTTGTTTTATTATTTTATACTAGCAACCTGGTGCACAAATTCATGCACGGGTGGGGACCAGCCTGCCCGCCTGATGGGGGCCCATCAGGCCAGGCTGGTGGGATGGAGGGGCTGAAGGCAGTTGGCCGTCTGGCCCTGCCCCCAATTGGGGTGGGGGGAGGCAACTGGGGGTGGGGCCTGCTGGGGGGAAAGGCTGTGGGCAGTTGGCTGGCTGGCCCCGCCCCTGATTAGGGTGTTGGGGGCCTATTGGGAGCAGGGCTGGCCAGGAGGAGGGGCCGATCGGGGCCCAGATCAGGCTGGTTGGCTGCCACAGTGCACATCATAGCCACTGGTTGTTCTGGTTGTTCGCCATTCTGGTTGCTGGGCCTTTTAATATATACCAGGAGGAAGGGCCGATCGGGGCCCAGATCAGGCTGGTTGGCTGCTGCAGTGCGTGTCGTAGCCACTGGTTGTTCCAGTCGCTGGGCTTTTATATAGATGCTTTTGGACACTTGAAATATTTAATTAAAAAATAAAACAAAAAATCTGATCATACTTGCTTAAAATTGCTTTTAGGCCTTGACTGGTATGGGTCAGTAGTTAGAGCGTCAGGCCACACACTGAAGGGTCACAGGTTTGATTCCCAGTCAAGGGCACATACCTGGGTTGCAGGTTCAATTCCCTGGTCCAGTCAGGGCTCGTGCAGGAGGCAACCAATTGATGTTTCTCTCTCACATCGATGTTTCTCTCTCTCTCTGTCTCTCTCTCCTCTTCCTCCTCCCTTTCACTCTCATAAATAAATAAACAGATAGATAAATGTCCCCTTCTCCCCCCCTCCACTGCCTTCACCTTAGTCTAAGCTTCCAGCATATCACATCTGGATGTCAAAAACTTCCCATCTGATCAGCCTCTTTTTCCTGCCTCTAATCCTTTTACAAATAGCAGCCAGAGTGACCTTTTTAAAATAAATCTACAAAGGGTCAGTTATATCTGAAGTAAATATGGCAAAAGCTAAGGTTTAACAAAGCTGGTTGGTGGTTATCCAATGTTTGTTTTATTATTTTATACTAGCAACCTGGTGCACAAATTCATGCACGGGTGGGGACCAGCCTGCCCGCCTGATGGGGGCCCATCAGGCCAGGCTGGTGGGATGGAGGGGCTGAAGGCAGTTGGCCGTCTGGCCCTG
>NW_006291383.1:6325293-6328840 GCF_000327345.1 Myotis davidii | reverse complement strand
CCTTGACTGGTATGGGTCAGTAGTTAGAGCGTCAGGCCACACACTGAAGGGTCACAGGTTTGATTCCCAGTCAAGGGCACATACCTGGGTTGCAGGTTCAATTCCCTGGTCCAGTCAGGGCTCGTGCAGGAGGCAACCAATCGATGTTTCTCTCTCACATCGATGTTTCTCTCTCTCTCTGTCTCTCTCTCCTCTTCCTCCTCCCTTTCACTCTCATAAATAAATAAACAGATAGATAAATAAATTTGTTTTTAGGATAAAGGCTAAAACTACTATTACCATACTAGTACTTCTTTTTAGCTCTTATTATGAAAAAATTCAAAGATGAAGGAAAGTAGAATGAATAGTATTACAAACCCCCTTGTAGCCAGTACCCACTGGGATGTCTAATAAATCTGAGGCCCTGTATCACTGAGTTCTGCCCACCTTACCAGCTTCCTTTTGTACCACCTTCTCAGTAAGCTCCAGCCACCCTGGCCTTTTTTCTAATATGCAAGCTCCTTCCCATCTCAGGAATTCAATAAGATAGTCTTTTTCCTGGGATACTCATCATTCCACCTTTACCTCTTTCACTCACACCCAGATTTCAGCTGAGGTGTCACACCCTCTGGGAGGCCATCCCTGACATCATAGACGCATCTCCTGTCATACACTGGCATAGTACCTTCTCCTTTTCCTTCACACCACTTACCACAACTGCAAGGAAACATTCAGTCTTTCCATGTCCACCTCCCCCACCAGGCTGTAAGCTATATAAGGAAGAGTTCAGTGGCAGGTGATAGGCACGTAAACCACTACTTATAATGTAGAGTCCATGTGACCCTGGAGAGCCCTCCCAAACAAAGTGGCATTCAAGTTGTATTTTGTAGGATATTTAATAGTTTATCGGGGAGAGGCCAAAATACACGAGGGAAGACATTTCAGGGGAGGGGATGAAAAAGGTACAGAGGAAGGGACCTACAGAATGTGTTCAGGCAACACAAGAAGATCCATAGCTAGAGTAGGGGGACCTTGGGGTGGACAATAAAGAGGCAGGATATAAAAACAGAAGATAAGGCTCAGATGGCAAATGCTTGTTGAGTGCCATGATAAGGAGCTTGGGTTTTAAGACTGGCAGTGAGAAACCAGAAGGTAGGCTCCATACTGAATCCAATTAAACTAAAATAATAGAACTTTATATAATTACTCAGAGGTTATCTAGTTTAGCCATCTGCCTGTTATAGTTGAGAAAGTAAGGCCTCATCCTGGTCTTTGTCTTCCCCTCTTCTAACTCATCAATAAGTCAAGCCCCAGAAACAGGAAACGAGCAGGTTTGCAGGAAGGCACTGGAAAGGGCGAGGAAGGCTAAGGCTCCTCACTTCTTAGAGAGTGAACGAGAGCATTGCCACACTCCTGGCCTTGAGAGGAGGCCTCCCCACATTGGAAAACTCAGACATCCCAGAGCTGACCCCAAACCCCAAATGTGCCACCTCCCTGCACATGGTGGTTGTCTGGCTTGTGGTGGCCTCCTGGGAGTGGGCCAAGGACATTGTGCAGAACACCAGGGAATTCCTGCCAGTGCACTTACCACCCACTCAAAAGCTGGTGGCAGCCAAGAGGCAACACTGCGCCATTAAGGTGTTTGTCAAGAAGCTAAGTTGGGCATTGTGGGCGATCCTGAAATCCCTTTTTAGATAGGCTGTGTAATTGGGGGGGGGGGGGGTGCGGAAACACAGCCTTTGGAGGCAAACCAGAGCTAGTGTGGAGGGTGTAGCATGACAGAGAACCCTCCCTAGGAGGCAGGGACATGCAGCTCCATTTTCAGTTTCTCTACCAACTTGCTCTTTGATTTTAGATAAGTAATTTCTCCCTCTCTCAGACTTATTTTTCTCTTCTGCAACACAAGCATGCTAAATTAGATGCTCTCTAAGTATGGTTGGCCAGTGCATTTTCTAGATACCTGAATGGTTAAGCCTTCGCATTTTTTAAAAAATATATATATATTATTGATTTTTTACAGAGAAGAAGGGAGAGGAATAGAGAGTCAGAAACATCGATGAGAGAGATCGATCAGCTGCCTCCTGCACGCCCCCAGTGGGGACGTGCCCGAAATCAAGGCACATGCCCCCGACCGGAATCGAACCCGGGACCCCTCAGTCCGCAGGCCGATGCTCTATCCACTGAGCCAAACCGGTTCGGCGACACATTTAAAGTATTCAAAAATTAGTTATAACTCAGGCTGGGCCTCAGTTGTATGGGTAGAGGAGGAAACAGGGTTTCTGTGGGACAGGAATTGGAGAGAAAAGACACAGTGATAGAGCTGATCTCTGAGGAGTCACCAAAGAGACACAGTGACTTGTTCTGGCAGCAGTGACCAAAGGGGGTCAATCTATTGCTGGAGTGTGCAGGAGCAAGAACACAGACAGTGACATTGTGAGAATGCATCCTGTGTGCCAAGGTCTGCTCAATGCTTTACATGCATCCTAGTTTCATATTGCTGCTGAAACAAATTACCACAACACAGTTCTGGAGGTCAGAAGCTCAAAATAGGGCTTAGATCAAGGTGTTGGCAGGACTGCATTCCTTCTGGAGGCTCTAAAGAGAATTCATACCTTGTCTTTCTCAGCTTCTGGAGGCCACCCACATTCCTGGGCTTGTGGCCCCTTCCAGCAATGGCAACACTCTGACATCTGTTTATATTATTACATCTCCTTCTCTGACTCTGCTCCCCCTGCCTCCTTAAGAACCCTGGTGATTACATTGAGCCCACTTGGTAACCTAAGATTATCTTCCCCACCGAAGGTCCTTTACTTAATCATATCTATGAACTCTCCTTTGCCATGTAAGGTAACATAGTCACAGGTTTGGGAGATTAGGATGTAGGCTTCTTTGAAGGACTGGTATTTTACCTACCATGGTGCATTATCTCACTGAATCTTTTTAACAAGCCCGTTTTTAAAACAGATATTTTTATTGATTTCAGAGAAGGGAGAGGGAGAGAAAGAGATAGAAACATCAGTGATGAGAATCATTGATCAGCTGCCTCCTGCATGTCCCCTACTGGGAATTGAGCCTGCAACCTGGGCACGTGCCCTGCCTGGAATCGAACCATGACTTCCTGGTTCATAGGTCGACGCTCAACCACTGAGCCACACCAGCCAGGCCTAACAAGCCTTTTATCATCCTCTATTTAACAGACAAAGAAAAAGAAGTTAGGTCATTTGCACCAGGACACTCAGCTGAAAAGAGCAAAGTTAGGCAATAGAAGTTAGGGATTAGAGCAGGGGTTCTCAACCTGTGGGTTGTGACCTCTTTGGGGGTTGAATGACCTTTTCACAGAGGTCGCCTAAGACCATCAGAAAACACATATATAATTACATATTGTTTTTGTGAGTAATCACTATGCTTTAATTATGTTCAATTTGTAACAATGAAAATACATCCTGCATATCAGATATTTACATTATGATTCCTAACAGTAGCAAAATTACAGTTATGAAGTAGCAAGAAAATAATGTTATGGTTGGGGGTCACCACAACATGAGGAGCTGTATGAAAGGGTCGCGTC
>NW_006291383.1:6303279-6324977 GCF_000327345.1 Myotis davidii | reverse complement strand
TTTCACAGGGGTTGCCTAAGACCATCAGAAAACACATATATAATTACATATTGTTTTTGTGATTAATCACTATGCTTTAATTATGTTCAATTTGTAACAATGAAAATACATCCTGCATATCAGATATTTACATGACGATTCCTAACAGTAGCAAAATTACAGTTATGAAGCAGCAACAAAAATAATTTTATGGTTGGGGGTCACCACAACATGAGGAACTGTATTAAAGGGTCGCAGCATTAGGAAGGTTGAGAACTACTGCTGTAGTGGTTCTCAAACTTTAGTAGGCAACAGAATCACCTGAGGCGCAGATCCCCAGTTCCCAACCTCAGTGTCTCTGATTTAGTGCCATAGATCTAGCCGCAGGGTTGGGAACATGCACTTTGAACAAGCTCCCCAGATGATGCAATGCCGACAACTCATGACATACAGGACTACACACTGAGGAACACATTCTTCGTGTTTGGGGCTACAGTACAGTGAGGTGATTAGAGTTGTTTGTCACCTACCAGGAAAATGATAGTCATTAGTCATTATTATTGCTATCTTTTGCTGAGTTCTTAATACCACATATTATGTTACTTAATTTCACAACCACTCCATGAGGCACCTGCTAATGACATGATTCGGATGAGGGAAGTAAGCAGTAGAGTGGCTGGATAATTTGCCCAAGGTCATGTAAATGAAAGAATTAGGATTTGAACCCAGTAGTTTGTCTCCAGAGTGTACACTCTTAACCCTGACCCTAAACGTGCACTCGGGCTTTCTCGCTCTTCACTGCTCTCCACATCCTACATCAAGCCTGCTCATAGCCACCTGCCCAAATAAGAAACCAGCTCTCACTCTGAACCTCATCCCCGGAGGCAATTTTGTCTGCCCCGGGGAAACTTTCGGCAATGTCTGAGACATCTGGCAGCTAGTGGGTAGAGGCCAAGGATGCTGCTCGTCACCCTACAGTGCACAGGACAGCCCTCTGCTGTAACAGAAATACCTGGCCCTAAATATCAATAGTGCTGAGACTGAGAAACCCTGCTCTGTAAATGGTTCTGACCCTGAACATATCAACTCGTCTTCATTCAATAAATATGTATCTATGACAGGCCCTGGGCTAGGTGTGGGGATACAATGGTGAAGAAGACAGACTATGGCCCTGCCATCAGGCACTGTATAGTCAAGAAGAGACACGTGAGTCAACATGTGATTACAGCACTGTGTGATAAGAACTGTGATAAGGAGGAAGGAATGCCTAGTTTCGGATATATCTGGGTTTGAATCCTGCCACTTATTAGCTTTGTGCTCTCTGAACCTCAGTTTCCTCATCTGCAGTTCAGGGATCACAATTCCTACCTCATGGGGCCATCACATTCTAGGCTGCCTAGCACAATGCCAGGTATATAGTAGGTGTTCTAAAAATTGTAGCTATTATAATTGTTCTTATAATTAGAACATCTCTGTTAAAAAGTTGTTTCTTATATGAGTCAAGATCTATATCCGCTTGTCTCCATGCCGGTCTTGGTTTTGCACTGTGCCAGCCAGAATATAAATCTCCTTCATCTGTAGCCATTTGACTTTTGAAGACTGTCATGTTCCCTGCAGCTCTCTTCTTCAGCCTCCACAGCCTCATCTTTCCTCACAGAACATGGTTCCTGGTTTCCTGGCCTTCCTGGCCACTCTCCCTTAGTCATGCACTAGTTTGCCACCGTCCCTCTACACATGCGGCCTCTAAAACCGGACTTGGGCCTCCTGTGCTTGTTGAGACCAATGCCTTGCTCCTGTCACTCACATCATCACCCTAGATTATGGCCTTGGTTGCCCAAACTCTTTGATCAAGTTTTTTTTATTCTTTCTTCCTCATTCTAGTCCATGCTTTCCAAATCTGACACCTTCCTGCCTGGTCCTTTTTAATAAACGTCACCTCTGTCCTTTTTGATAACACTTTCCCCACTGCATTTCTGATCAAACACCTGACCCTGACCAATCTCCCACTCCTTCTCCAGGTCTTATAGTGGTTTGAGCTCCCGTCCAACCAGGTGTGAGCTCCTGCATACCTCCAGGAGCTCACACGATTTTAACTGATACATCTTTCTCTCCCTCCCCACCCATGATCATGTCTGTTTTCCAAGAGCAAACAGCAGCACCACCAGTTGGCCTGCTTCTTGCTGCCTCCATTAACCACTTCTAATCTTACCACCACCCCTGCTGTCTGCCGCTCTCTTCCCTCTTTGGGACACATTTTTTCTCCTTGTTCTTCTCTGTTCTCTCCTTTGTCTACCACTAATTCTGAATGTCTCTGCTTTGGCTTCTCAAGAACCAAGTCCTGCCCTGTGGCCAGCAGACCAATCACACTCTACCTCTTTGGTTCAGCCCAGCTATTTTGGTCCCTGCTCTGTGCTCTGAGCTTTTTCTCACTTTCCTCTGGGTTTGCACCTCTTTCAGCACTTAAAGGGTGACAGACATCTTAGAGTTGGTTAACTGAGCTGTAAAGGGCAGACTTCTGACGTGGCTGGTGATTGAGTAATGGGTCCAGGTGCAAAAAAGATGAAAGGTGGGTCATTTTGTTTAAAACTGAATGGGATCTCTCTCAAAAAAACAAAACAAAAACTGAATGGGGATTTTTTCCTTTAGTGGATTTTTTTTTCCAGATGGGACAATGGAGCCTATTGCCTCTTTAAACAAAGAAGTCAAACTATAATAGATTGAATTTCAGCAAATGTTTTTCCCAACCCCTAATAGATACCAAGAATTGTACTTGGTGCTTTCATGTATATTCCTCATTAAACCTGCCAAGATGAAATGCCTTTTTTGGTGCCCAGACTTTGCCTCCTAGACAAACTATTCATCTATTCATTCATTATTTATTGTGCCAGGCACTGTGCTAAGTGCCATAGCAAATACAAAAATAATTACCAGCCTCTGCTCCCCAGGAACTCAATCTAGTGAGCAAAACATGTCAACCATCAGGTGTGACACACGGAGGAAGTTGTGCTTAGAGTGGCAGAGAAGGAAGGCGCTTCGGGAGCAAACAGGGCACCCACTAGCTCTGCCCAGGAGAGTTAAAGAAGGTTTACCAAAGGAGATGACATTTCAGCTAAACCTGGAGGATGCGTTTGCTCACACACATAAAGAGAATGGGCTTTGTGGGCAGCAAGAGCAGCCTGGGCGTAAGAAAGGGCAGGAAATGTTTTGGAATTGCGATGACTGGAGTTTAGAAGACTTGCTCCAACATCAGGGGCTTCTGCCCAGAGCAGTCAGAGAACTGCCTGGGTCGCAGAGCAAGTGAGTGGCAGAGACAGAGTGAAGCAGCAGCAGTTGGAATTGTCCGGTGGCTAATCCATAGTCCTTGGCCTCCTACCCTCTAACATACACACACAGGCATATGCTCATAGGCATGCACCAGGTCCAAGCTCAGTGCCCTGTTCCCTGGTGTAGAGCTGTCATTTGACCAGCCCCTCCTGCTCCCACTTCCCCTCATACGCCTGCCCCTGAGCTCTGAGGATTGTCCCTAGTGAACATGGGAGGGAAGCAGGACCCAGAGAAGGTTGATTCATTCCAGTGTTTGGTCCTGACCGAGACATTTACCTAGGACTTGAGTGCTTAGATCTTAACTCCTGTAGCTTCTGAGATAGACTCTGAGACCTTCATATTGGATCTGATTGGCTTTGAGATGCTTCTTGTTGGAGTGTCCCAGAAAAGGATCTGGGTTCGTCAGCCTGCCCTTTACTGAGGAGGAGATACTTTTAATTTCCCAAAGCCCTAGAAGGCTGGAGTGGGTTTATGCGAAAAGTTCCCTGTTCCCTACCTCCTACCATAAGCAGTAATGAGAGCAGGAGGGGAAAAGATTCTTAAATTCCATGCTAGTTTAGAGGTAGATAATCAAAAAATAATCAGTTGGCTGACTGGTTTGTCAACAGTATCTGTCCAAAGAGCCCCAGCCATTTCCCAAATGCCATAATTCATTTTAGTTGGATTTTTAGAGAGGAATTGGATTTACTGTAGATTTGTACCATACCTCTTTTTGGAAGGGCTTGCGGCAGTTTACAGATTGAAACAATGTTCTTAAGTAAGACTTTTAAGGATGAAACATACCGTGGTGGTCAGAAAGATGACAAAAATAATAGCTACTTCCAAGCATCACCGTGTTCAACACTTATGTTATAAACTTGGCTGAAAGATTCCTGGCAGAAAGGCCAAAAAGGAAAACCATTGGTTACCCAGTGTTCATTGTCTGACCCCAAAAAACCATACAGAATCTCCTTGGGAAATCATTTTCCTTAAGCTAAAGTTTGATAGAAAGTGATTGTGTTTGGTCCTAAGAAGTTGGGAAACAGGGTAAAGAGCACACAGTCCAAGTCGGCTGTGTTTCTCCGTGTGCAGTGCTCCCGGTGCTGCTGAGAGGTTATGTCCATAGGTCACCCGAGAGCAAGTCGGCTTGACCATGACAATGTACCGCCTTCGAAGGACCCAGTAGGACTGGCTCTTGGCTCAGGGAGGATGTGGGAAGGCGAGATGACTAGATCTCAACACGCACGTTACCCAAAGAAAGAGATAACACACACCTTTGGAGTGATTATGCCAGGTGCATTTGTTCATTTCACCTTAACGACCATCTGGGGAGGAGGAATTATTGTTTACATTTTACAAGTAAGGAAATGGAAGCTTAATTTTTTGGCTGATCCTAGGCCACCATCAAGTCACAAGTGATTCTCTGTAATTTGTCCACTTGGTAAACAGATTATTATACGGGGTGGGGCAAACACAGATTTACAGTTGTGAGTACTTGAAACACAGAGCTTATTCTTATATTATTTTCCAAACAAACAACTGTAAAGCTACTTTTGCCATACCCTGTATATCACCTCCCAACTTTCTTCCTTTCCAACCCTCTCTACTCATCACCACACAGCCCTCCCCCCATTTGTACCCATTTTAAAGGCTGCTCAGAATGTGCCATGCTCCCTCACAGCTCCAGACAGTTGCACATGCTATATCCACCAAAACAGCTCTGATCCCATCTCCATTCAGAGGCCTCTCCCAAGCTCTCCTTGCTCTCTGTCCCTGCCCCCCATGTGGCTAAGACACCCTTCTTTTGTTCTCCCATAGAACCCTGTACATGCTGGATTTTTTAAAATATGTTTTTTATTGTTTTCAAAGAGGAAGGGAGGGAGAGATAGAAACATCAATGATGAGAGAGAATCGTTGATCAGCTGCCTCCTGCATGCCCCCTACTGGGGATGGAGCCCACAACCTGGCCAGGTGCCCTGCCCAGAATCGAACCATGACTTCCTGGTTCATAGGTCAACATTCAAACACTGAGCCATGCTGGCCAGGCTGTTTTTGTGTTTTTTTAAAAAATATATCTTTATTACTTTCAGAGAGGAAGAGAGAGGGAGAGAGAAACATCAATGGTGAAAGAGAATCATTGATTGGCTGCCTTTTGCACCCGCCCCCTATTGAGGATCAAGTCAGCAACCCAGGCATATGCCCAGACCGGAACTGAACGTGATCTCCTGGTTTATAGGTTGACACTCAGACACTGAGCCATGCTGTTGTTAATCAGTCCAATGGATTTTATCACAAGACAGTAAAGATGTTAGTCACCTTTGGTAAAGTAAATAATTATTTATAGTTTGTTTGCCTCCTTCCAAAAATGGTTTGATTTGCCTTGTAATAACAGGCATATCCACAATAAGACTGTTCATATAGAAACAAGAAACAAAAACTAGAGGTAGAAAGGGAATAATATCGTTGCCTACATTCTTTTTCTCCCATGAGCTCACCTGGTGTCCAGGACAATCCTCTGTGGATGGGCACAGGTTCTGTCTGGCTTAGAGACAAGCACGCAGGAGGCTCCTGTAAATGCTCATGAATTCAGGAAATACATGGATGTTCTTCTCATTCTCCAATCGATGCCACAAGTGTTTGCTGGTGCTCTGGTTTCTTCAGGCTTCCATCCCCTCATGCTCATTAGTGGGAATAATTGTCTTTACTTCGCTGCCTTTCAGATTCATGGCTTTGTTGGAGCTTCATCATCCAAGCGGCTTCAGATTCTCTTGCCCTTTTTATTTTTAATGACTCCATGCATAAAACTTAGAAAAAAGAAAAGAGCAAAAAAAAGAAGTCCCCCATGATGCTATAACAAAGGATATTAATTTTTTATAGAAACTTTTTAAAAAAATATATATATTATTGATTTTTTACAGAGAGGAAGGGAGAGGGATAGAGGACTAGAAACATCGATGAGAGAGGAGCATCGATCAGCTGCCTCCCGCACACCCGCTACTGGGGATGTGCCTGCAACCAAGATACATGCCCTCGAACGGAATCGAACCTGGGACTCTTCAGTCCCCAGGCCGATGCTCTATCCAGTGAGCCAAACCGGCTAGGGCAATTTTTTATATAAACTTTTTAAATTATTTCAGATTTTCAGAAAAGTTTTCCAGAATAGGACAAAGAATTCCTGAATATCCTTCAGGAATAATATCCTTCAGTTAATAATTCCCCAACTATTAACATTTTACAACATCTATTTCCTCTATCTCTCTCTCTCTCTATATATATATATATTTTTCCCCGAGCTCATTTAAGAAAGAGTTGCAGATATGATACACCCTTATGTAAACCTAAATACTTCAGTGTGTATTTATTAAAAACAAGAAATTCTCTTACGTAATCATACTATTATTGTGCCCTTATAGGCTTTTCTATGCATATGTTTATGTATTGATATTTAAATTAAATATCAATATTGTTTTGTTTATATTTGTTTTCAATGGCTTGCATTCTAGAAGGGGTTAGCAGTAAAGAACGTATACTATAACCTCATGCCAGTAAATATTCTACAGCATAATTCTTCATCAGACTCTGGCTTTAGACAAACAGGTTTCTGGAAGGCCGCCCTCTTTCAGAAAATGAACTGTTCTTGTGCCCTCGCATGTCTAGTCGTATGTTACATCTGTCAGTGGAAACCACTCAATAGATGAGCAAAGAGTCAGGGTAGTAGAAAGCCTTGAATGCAAATTTAATCTTTAGTCTGTAGCCAGTAGCGATCCAGTGAAAGGTTTATAGCAGGAGAGTAAGCCAACAAGAGCTGTGTTTTCTGGAGATGAATTTGCATGTCTTCAGGAGAGAGTCAAGGAGGAAGAAATCAGAGCATGAGTCCTCAAGCCCCTGGGTAAAATGATCCGTTTCAAGGGCAGATCTCTGCCCAGGTAGGACAGAGGCTTCTCCGGCATAATGCATCCTTTCCTTTCACATGTCTTTCAGAACTGGTTAAAGTCCTATGGCTATCTGCTTCCCTATGATTCACGGGCATCTGCGTTGCACTCAGGGAAGGCCTTACAGTCAGCTGTCTCCACTATGCAGCAGTTTTACGGGATCCCAGTCACCGGTGTGTTGGATCAGACAACAATCGAGTAAGATTTGCATAGGACATTGTGCCTTTGAAATTTCTGGACTTGCGTTTAGGTTCACATTTGTCATGGCCTCATGTATGCACCATGCCCGCCCATCCTACCTTCCTTACCTTTACTCTTCAGTGTCATCCCGGAAGGCAACACCCCAAGGTGCCCTTTCCTAGGTGAGCTGGGCATGGGCTCTGCCACAAACGTGCTGTGTGACCTTGGACAAGTCACTTAACCCTTTGGGGCCTAGGCTTCCTTATCAGCACAGCGAGGGGTTTGGCTATAGATTACCTTAAATTTCCTGACTCTAGAACTGGTGGTTCTACGAGTCATCCCTCCAGCATTCCCCGAGATAGACACTTGGCGCAGAGAACACTTGAAAAAAAAGTTGACAACACTTTTTCCATTTATCAAATGTTTGCTGAATGCTTGTGCTTGATCCTATGTCCCTGCCCCACCCCCACCCCCCACCCCCAGGCTTACCATTTAGTGAAAAATAGTCATCTGGCTACATTAGTCTAGGACTCAGAGGAAACACTGAGTTTCAGGGAGACACTGAGAGGTAATAACAAACCAGCCACGAGGATGGTCGAGATGGCTCAGGGAGAGTATAAGAGGAGGAAGGGAAGAGTGCCGGGGATGGAGCCCCTCAAAACAAGCTGAGCAGGAGCAGACAGAGAGGTTTAAGGAGCCTGGGGTTGTGATGTCATGGCAGTGAAGGGGGGGATGGCGAATGAGCTCAGCTGCTGCAGGCTGGTCAAACAGGAGACTGGGATGTGTCTGCTGAGTTTGGAAACAAAGAGGTCATTGTAAGCTCTGGGATGGTGGAGACAAAATTAGATTGCAGTGGGGAGAGAAGAGGTGAGGAGTAGAGATGGCAAATGTAGGAAAACTTTCAAGAAGCTTAATAGTGAAAGGGAGGAATAGATGATCGCTAGAGAGGAATGAATTTGGTTTATTTTAAGTTTGAAGAGAATTGGGCATGCTTCAGTTTGTTTAAGAAAAGTCATGAGAAAGGAGGTTGGGGGGTTGGATCCTGAGCTCAGGTGGTGGAGAGAGCAGGGCTGGATGGGGATGTGGGGAAGGTCGTGGGAGAAAGAACGGAAAATCCACCCAATTGAGGAGCCAGGATCTATCCACCCCTTAGATGAGTCACTCCGTGAGAGAATCATCTCTCTGGGCTTCAGCTTGTTCATTTACAAAGGGGAGTGTTGAATTATGACTCTCAAATTCTAGATTCCATTGTTCTGAGTGTCTAAGCTTTTAAAATGTGGTGAGTATGGGGTTTTATGATCCTAACATTCTGTCCAAATGTTTTCTACTCCTAGGATTCTCTGATTGTGAGACTGGAATTCTGAGATAATACATTAGACTGCTCCTATGATGCTGGGAGTACAATGGACTCCTTAGCCCTGTGGCCCCATGAGTGAGCTGGTTAGAGAGGACCTGACCGCCTTTCAAAGCGGAGGTTATTTTGAGGGCTTTGTGCAGGGCTCGTGGCAGTGCATCCTGGGGCAGAAGCACTGGTGTCTCTGCTGAGGCACCACCTGGCCTTGGGTTTTACTCTGTTCCAGAAAGCCACAGGCCTGCTGGATAGAGTTCAGAGTGTGGCAGGTGGACACGAGAGGAGGAGGCAGAGGGAATGATCTGAAAGAGGAGGATGGCATTTCCCACTTGCGGTTCTGCCCCGCCCCCTCTTTGCAGGAAGGTGGGGAATGCTGATTTGGAGGCCTGGACAGGAAGAAGGCAGTCACACTTAAAACAAGAATAGGGAAGGTGTTGGGGTAAAATTTAGAGACCTTAGTTTTGGCTTCAGCTCTGTGGCCTTGGGCAGTCCACTGCCTTCTCTGGGCCTGTTTCCCCCCTGGGGAACCTTCTAGGCCTTGCTGGGCCCTGTCATTGCCGAGATGGCTCCTGGTTCCTTTTCCAGGGACTGTCAGTGAAAGGAAGCTAGATTAGCAATTCAAAGTACTATTTTTTTTAAAATATATTTTATTGATTTTTCACAGAGAGGAAGAGAGAGGGAATAGAGAGCCAGAAACATCGATGAGAGAGAAACATCGATCAGCCGCCTCCTGCACACCCGCCACTGGGGATGTGCCCACAACTAAGCCACATGCCCTTGACTGGAACCAAACCGGGAACTCTTCAGTCCGCAGGCCGACGCTCTATCCACTGAGCCAAACCGGCCAGGGCCAAAGTACTATTTTTGAGTGCCTACCTTGGAAAACGTCACACAGTAGTCATTCACTCATTCACTCATCATTCATTCATTCATTCAACAAACAGTTCCTTTAGCCCAACCTTGTGCTAAGCATGAAAATTAATAGTTCACTTATTCATTCAACTAAGTTCTAGCCCCACCTCACTGTTTTGTTATATTTTGCAAGTTACTCAATTTATGTGTCTTTTTTCCCTCACCTATAAAGCAGAGAATAAATAATTTCTGGTTACTTCACTAAGTTGTATTGAGAATCAGAAAAAAATTTTTTTTAATGTAAACACTGTGAAAATTATCAATTTTTATTCCAATGCATGGTATTGTTATTATTGTGTTTTCCATTATTGATTTCTGAGTATAGGACACTGGAGATGATGTAGACACTATATTTTATTTGGTTATAATATTCTGTCTCGTTCCTAAATTGCCAGTAGCAACTGCTTTCAACAACTGCAAATGAGGTCAGACTGTTTTCCCTTCTAGCAATCCCAAGCTATTGTTTTAGTGAGAGAGTCATTAGGCCAGCAGGGACTTGGATGGCCTGGGCCCCAATCAGCCATGAGCTTTTAAATCTCCTACCCTGGCCCCTCTTTTATATCCCAATAATGTCCGAGGTTACTGTTCCCTGATATAGCTTTGCCTGGTAATAAACAGTTATCAGGATTGACTTTAGTTCCAGGCACTGGGTTAACTTCTGGGGAAACAGTGATGAATATGATACAGTTCCTGTCCTCAAAGATTTTCCCATTTACTAGAGACAACAGACTAATATATTTAAAAACTCTATGTCCTACAGTTGTTTAGCCACTTTTTGAACAACAGGGCACTTGCTGTCTTCCAAGCTATGCCATTCTACTGTTGAACAGTTCTCACTCACTCAGCAAATCACTATTGACCACCTCTGTGTCAGGCATTGTGCCAGCACTGGGAATACAGGCAAGGTTCCTGTCCTCATGTGGCTTAGAATCTGGTGGGAGAGAAAAAAATAAATAAAAATGCAAATGTATAATTTCCATGAATGGTAAATGCTATGAAGAAAGTTAAGCAGGATAAACCTTAGAGAAGGTGGGCAGGGAAGTCGTCTCTGAAGGGGTGACATTTGAGCAGACACCTAAATGAAGGAGACAAACTATGTGAAGAAGTGTGTTGCAAGCAGAGGGAACAGCAACTGCCAAGACCCTGCAGTGGGCATAATCTTAGCATGTTCAAGGCACAGCAAGAAGGTCACTGTGGCTGGAGCAGAATATATGAGGGGAAAGGGGGGAAAGGTGTCATCAGACAAGTAGGCAGGGACTAGATCACAGGGGGCCCTGTGAGCCAAGGTAGGGAGTTTTGAATTAATTCTGTTGCAAGCAGAGGGAACAGCAACTGCCAAGACCCTGCAGTGGGCATAATCTTAGCATGTTCAAGGCACAGCAAGAAGGTCACTGTGGCTGGAGCAGAATATAGGAGGGGAAAGGGGGGAAAGGTGTCATCAGACAAGTAGGCAGGGACTAGATCACAGGGGGCCCTGGGAGCCAAGGTAGGGAGTTTTGAATTAATTCTAGGTGTTTGGGGGGGGGGGTGTCATTGGAGGGTTTTAAACCAGGAAGTGATACGATTCAATAACATTTACAGAGCATTTTCACATATATGTCCTCCTTTGAGGCTCTCTACAACCTAAGAACAGCAAGAACTTGAATTTTCATGGTGCAGATGAGGAAACAGGCTCATGCTGATTCAGTCGCTTGCTTGGGCTCCTATGATTAGTGGTAGAGCTGGAACTATCAAGCCCATTTTCCTGACTCCCAGTCTCATATGCAGCAATGTTTCCCATATTCAGTTGTGAGCGAATGAATGAGTCAATTGTGTTCCTATTGGGGAACCCATCAAAGCCAGGGTTCCAGTGACCCACACTGCAATTCAAACTGGGACTGGAGACTGTGCTGTATCTTCCTAGAGTGCTCAGTGACCACAGTTTATGTGTCTTCTCTCTGCCCAGATGGATGAAGAAACCCCGATGTGGTGTTCCTGATCACCCTCACTTGAGCCGTAGGCGGAGAAACAAGCGTTATGCCCTCACTGGACAGAAGTGGAGGCAAAAACACATCACCTACAGGTGCTTTGGCTTCCTCTCTTCCTCCCTGGTTTTGGCTCCACCTTCATTCTCTTTTTCCTGGCCTGAGTTTCAGAGGTTGACACCTTAGGTGGGTCTGTGATCAGGGTGTGGGCCAGGTGCTGAGAGCCTATGACAGCAGTTCTCAACCTGTGGGTCGCGGCCTCTTTGGTGGTCGAACAACTCTTTCACAGGGGTCGCCTAAGACCATCCTGCCTATCAGATATTTACATTACGATTCATAACAGTAGCAACATTACAGTTAGAGGTAGCAACGAAAATAATTTTATGGTTGGGTCACAACAGGAGGAACTATATTTAAAGGGCCAGAAGGTTGAGAACCACTGGCCTATGACTTTGTCATCCTTGTGGCTTCCAGAGGATGCCGTATCCAACTTCAGATTTATTTGATTCTTTAGGGGTTCTTCTTTGTGTTCTGTTCACATTCCAATCAAGTTTAGCTACAGAAAGTGGGGCATGGATTGTTTAGTAACTTTCAGCAATGATAAAGAACCATAGCTGAACTCATTCTCCTATCACCACTTGACAAACGACACTATCTCCGATCTACATCCCTTTCCCACTTAGTCTGATAGACTTCACGCGAGATTCCCAGCACAGGTTTCCAGTTGTTTCTTAAGGACTATAGAGAACTGGGATCTGAATCACAACAGTGTCATGTGCTGACTGTCTAGGGCCGTGGTCGGCAACCCGTGGCTCGCAAGCCACATGCGGCTCTTTGGCCCCTTGAGTGTGGGTCTTCCACAAAATACCACCACACTCAAGGGGCCAAAGAGCTGCATGTGGCTCGTGAGCTGCAGTTTGCCGACCACTGGTCTAGGGAAACCAAGGACAGAGCAGGATCAGTCTCTAAGTCACACCAGCGATCAGGGATGATGGAGCCCATCACAGCGTTCTCACATGTCTGAATTCAGACTGGGGCTGGGACAAGAGCCAGGCATAGGGCAGGCTCAGGTGGGCTCTGGTTGGCACCTCACAAGACTCTGAGTCCATCTTGGGTAGATCTCCTAGGTTCTGAGGTAGGATTTAAGATAGAGATCTTAGAGTGGAACTAAGGGCTCTCCTGCTGACAAGCTGTAGAGATCAGAACAGGATTCTTTCAGAAATCTGACAAGAAAAAGAAACTGAAGAAGAATCTGGGTTCTTCTGGATAGATTGGATAGACTGGATAGAAACTGGATAGACTCAGGGTCTCCTGAAGAGGTAGAGTGGATCAAGAAAAAAAACTGAATTCTAACACAACCCTGACCTTAACTTCTAGAACCCAACTTCTCTGAGCCTTAGTTTTCTTGCCTATAGAATGGGTGAATAATCCTTCTTCCAGGTGTTCATGGGGCAGAACATCCAAAAACAGTGATACTCCATTATGAGTAACCATGCAATATGGATATAGTAACCTTAAATAGCTAAATCTATAGCTGATTAAATCATATACTGCCCTATACCAGCTTTTAAATAGACTAGCAGTAGTTGGTGCCAAATGTGTGGAGTGTTTGTAAGAGACATTTCATTTAAACTCTCCACTGTTTAACTACTTTTATAACTTTTATAAATGCACATATTGTATATATTGGGAGAATGTGAATTATTGAGCCTGGGTTGTAGGCTCAATCCCTAGTGGGGGGCGTGCAGGAGGCAGCCAATAAATGATTCTCATCATTGATGTTTCTATTTCTCCCTCTCCTATACATATATGATTCTTATTTTTTAAATATACTTTTATTGATTTTAGAGAGGAAGGGAGAGGGAGAGAGATAGAAACATCAATGATGAGAGAGAATTATCGATTGGCTGCCTCTTGCATTTCCCCCACTGGGGATAGAGCCAGAAACCCAGGCATGTGCCCTGACCGGGAATCAAACTGTCACCTCTTGGTTCATAGGTCAACACTCAACCACTGGGCCACACCAGCCAGGCAGAGGAACATGAATTTTAGAAACTACTATCCACCAACTTTTTTTTTTTTCTAAAAATTGAAGGGAAATCCTATATTCAACACAGACTTTGTCAGAGACTAAATACAAAGCACGGATTAAAGCAAAGATACTCTGATTTAGGCAGGGTTTGGGACCCAGAGCCTTGCCTACTCAGCCTATCCCTCAAGCCCTAGGGCACCTAAGCAGAACTCTAGGTGTCAAAATTTGAAGATTATAGGGCCATATGGTCTCTGATGTTCCTTTTAGCTCTGCTAGTCTTTGACTCTCTGTCTGTTCCTCCCTATTCTAATTCCTTCCCCTCTCTCACCAGCATTCACAACTATACCCCAAAGGTGGGTGAGCTAGACACACGGAAAGCTATTCGCCAGGCTTTTGATGTGTGGCAGAAGGTGACCCCACTGACCTTTGAAGAGGTGCCATACCATGAGATCAAAAGTGACCGGAAGGAGGCAGACATCATGATCTTCTTTGCTTCTGGCTTCCATGGAGACAGTTCCCCATTTGATGGGGAAGGTGGATTCCTGGCTCATGCCTACTTCCCTGGCCCCGGAATTGGAGGAGACACTCACTTTGACTCAGATGAGCCATGGACATTAGGAAACGCCAACCATGATGGTAAGGCAATGAGGGAATAGGGGATCAATCCTGGGTTTCTCAGAAGCCCCAAGTAAGAACCTGGAGGATACCATAGATGAGATGAGTTCCTAGTTTCTAGAGCTTCTTGTCCAAGAACTAAGAACCTAAAAGGGTAGGAACTATGTCCCCTCATAATATTCAACATGTGCTCCACCAGGGTCCGGGCCATGGAGATGGGTGAGATCGCTTGGTAAATGGTCTAACTGGGCTGAGTCAGAAGGGAGGAGTTGGAGCATGAATAAGAAGATAAAGTAATGAATCAGAGGCTGGGGAAAAGGATTAAAAAATAACTAAAGCTGAATGTGGGGTCTGAAAGTGGTAGGCTCTGGCCTGATGACAGCTTCAAAGGCCATCTTATGGGATGACGTGACTGGCTCACTCCCTATGTCCACCTCACAGGTAACTAACATTCTTGGATAACTTTGCTCTTTATCACTATGATTTAATGAATATTACATGGATCCAGAGTTAGTACTGTGCAGTAACAGTAACAATACTCTTCAGGTTGCAAAAGAGTCCCACATCTGTATTTACTCATAAGGCACGTTTAGTAAGCAGGCGAGTTTTTATCATTTTAAATGAAGAGTTTGGGATTGAAGTGGCATAGCTGGCAGATAAGTGGCAGTGCCAGGGCTCAAGCCATAGTTCAACCACCTGGCTATGCCTCTAGGGGCAACTAATTCACCTCTAGTCTCCTCACCTGTAAAACGAGGGACTGGATTAGATGATCTCTGAGGTCCCTTCCAACTTTAATGAAACATGATACACAACCCAGGGGATCCAAACATTTTTTTTTAAAAAAAAAAGACATGGTCTCTGCCCTCTGGAAGCCCAGGGTCAAGTCGGGGAGACAGATATTGTTCCTAAATCCCTGGCACAGGCAGCCTAGAAATGCCAAGAAAATGCAGAGGGAGGCTAGGGGAGAAAGGGACAGAGGATCCTATTCTATTCTATTTTAGATTGTAATAGACAACTCGTATGTCAATATTCTAAGGCCCTGTCAAGTGATTTTTACATAGTCTATATATATATATATATTACTACCCCCATTTTACAGATAGGTAAACTATATAGAGAAATATTAGGTCACCTACCCAAGGTCCCATAGTTGGTGAATGATGAAATAAGGCTTTGAACCTGAGCATTATGACTCCATAGCACACCAAAATCACCTAGAAACTTTTTTTAAAGAATGCAGACTCCAGGCTCCAGGCCCCTAACCTTTTGCTATTCTGATTCTCTGATTCTGGGCCTGGGCCTGGGAATTTGCATGTAGTCTGATAAAATCCCTTCTGATGCAGGGGTTCCATCACCTCAAGAAACACTGTCTTCAACCCCAGAGTGTTTTTAACTTGTCTGATCGTAAGACTCAACCATGGCTTTTGTTAAAAACATGGATTCCAGGCCCTCCCACTGGAGATTCTCATGTGTAAGCCTAGGCAAGTTTGGGAAACACTGGGCATTCCTTTTCCTTGGTGAAGCTCAGGCTGAAAGCAGACTTTATTTTTTTTTTTAATATATTTTATTGATTTTTTACAGAGAGGAAGGGAGAGAGACAGAGAGTTAGAAACATCGATGAGAGAGAAACATCGATCAGCTGCCTCCTGCACATCTCCCACTGGGGATGTGCCCGCAACCCAGGTACATGCCCTTGACCGGAATCGAACCTGGGACCTTTCAGTCCGCAGGCTGACGCTCCATCCACTGAGCCAAACCGGTTTCGGCTGAAAGCAGACTTTAAAGCCCATTTCCTCAGAGGCTATGCCTAGTGTTTGTAAATGGGGATGACCTCTCTGAGAAAAATTTGTACTTATCTTTGCATGGACCAGGGATCATCAACTCTTGGCTCATCCTTCAAAGGGCAGTTTAGGAGGTGGTTCGGCCAAAACTTAGCCCAGGCAAAATTATAAATCCAGTTTCTCTTTGCCCCCTGCCCTCTTCGAACTTGAGTCCTCTTTCCTACCTAGCTCCATTTCCTCTGCCCCAGTGTCCCTTCCCTTCTGTCCTGGATGTGGTTTCCTGGCTTTCAGGACTCCTGTCCTTTATCTCATTCTTATTCTTGGATCCGTGTCAAGGAATGGCGGTCTGTGCTAACTGATAAGGTGTGAGGAGAAGAAAACTAACATTTTTTAGCTCCAGTGATATGCCAGCTTGTGAGATTTTAAGTTATAGCCCTGATAGAGATAAAGGAAACCCTCAAAGATTGTTGTCCAGGAAGCACTGGGAAGACACTCCTCCTCCTCTGCCCTCCCCTTCCCAGCTCTGGGGTTTGCATTTCCCACATCCACTCCCTGCTGTTGGAGACCTTGGGCCCAGTCTCAAAAGCCTACGCATTGCTGGTGGTGTGGGTGGGAAGGAGTTGGGACCATCCCAGCACCTTCCTGTCTGTCCCACCCCATCCTGATGAAGGACTGCTGGTTCTGACAGAAATTTCAAGATAGCCAGTGTCTTCTTTGGACAAGAGTCAGGACTTTTCTATGCTCTGGAAAACCAAGCATGAACTATCCAGATGCCTCTCATAACCACAGTAATAGCTGGATGGCTAGCTGGAGAGGCACCAACTGCCCTGGGGCGGCTTTGGAAAGGGAAGGATAGGAGCCAAGATTTATTGAGCACCTGTATATTATCTTGTTTAGTTTCCACATAAACTCAGGGAGAGAGGGAGCAGTGTTCTCCTTGGAACTTTTGTTTCATGGCTTTCTTCTCTATTCCATATTTCCAATATGGAAAATTTCAAATTCACAAAAGTAGAGAGAATGACAATATGAACCCCCAGGCACCCATTACCCTGCAACAACAATTATCAACATTATGTCATTCCTATGTTATCTACCCTCTCCCGGCACACGCTTTTATTTTTTGGCTGAGATTTGTTTGTTTTTTCAATTTCAGAGAGGGAGGGAAAGAAAAACATCAATGATGAGAGAAAATCATTGATTGGCTGCCTCCTGCACCCCCCACCCCCCCCCCAGAGGCCCAGTCCACCACTCGGGCATGTGCCCTGACCAGGAATGGAACCCTGACCTCCTGATTCATAGATAGATGCTCAACCATGCTTGCCAGGCTGGGCTAAGGTATTTTAAAGACAATCCCAGGCATAATCATTTCACCTGTAAATATTTTGGTATATATCAATACCTCTGGTTACTTTTTACACAACCACAAAATCAATATCAAACCCTACAAAATTAACAACAATTTCTTAAAATCAAATACCCGGTTTGTGTTCATTTTCTCAAGTTACTTCAAAAATGTCTTTGATAATTGTTTGCTTGCATCAGGATCCAAACACCATGCATACATCATACAAGACTGATATGTCTCCTAAGGCCCTTTTAACTTAAAAGTCACCTTGCTTCCTTTTCCTGTGCCCCAACAACCATATATATTAAAGAAACTGGGTCACTTCTCCTGAGTATAGTCATTTGGCTTGATGAGATTCAGGTTCACTTTTATTTATTTATTTATTTAATATATTTTATTGATTTTTTACAGAGAGGGAGGGAGAGAGATAGAGAGTTAGAAACAGCGATGAGAGAGAAACATCGATCAGCTGCCTCCTGCACACTCCCCACTGGGGATGTGCCCGCAACCCAGGCACATGCCCTTGACCGGAATCAAACCCAGGACCTTTTAGTTCGCAGGCCAATGCTCTATCCACTGAGCCAAACCGGTTTCGGCTCAGGTTCACTTTTAACTTGTCTTTCTCCCCCATATTTCCTGAATATTGTTAATTAGATCAACAGGCCAGATTCAGGTTCACTTTTTTGGCAAGAATACTTCCTAGGTCAGTGGTTCTCAACCTTCTGGCCCTTTAAATACAGTTCCTCATGTTGTGACCCAACCATAAAATTATTTTTGTTGCTACTTCATAACTGTAATGTTGCTACTGTTATGAGTCATAATGTAAATATCTGATATGCAGGATGGTCTTAGGCAACCCCTGTGAAAGGGTCGTTCGACCGCCAAAGGGGTCACGACCCACAGTTTGAGTACCACTGTCCTAGGTGGTGCTGGTCCTCCCTAATCCATCACATTGGGAAGCACATGTGATGCAGGTTGTCCCACTTCTAGTGATGTTAAGGTTGACTGGTTGGCTCAGGTGTGTCAGCCTGACCCAACCTTTAAAAAGTTTACCTGGGGAACTTTAAAAAGGAGGGAGGAAAAAGTTGCCTAAACTCTAACCCCAAACTCCTGAATCATAATCTCCTCCACCTGTGTGTTTAAAAGGCTCTCTGTTGCAGCGGTCGCCAGCCTTTCGGACCTCACAGACCACCTGTGGTCTGAGGACCACCAGTTGGCAACCCCAGCTCTGGAGAACCACTGGATGGTAGAGGTGATTCTGATTCTCCAGCTCGTTGGAGCCTGGGTGAAAGGTAATCCAGCCCACCACGCCTTTAAGCTGGTCTTGAGGACTGCTTCCAGGGACTTACTGTCCTCAACTCTTTCCAATGAGTCAAGTAGTGAAGTCAGCAGAATTCACTAAGCTCTGCTGGGGAGGGAGCCCAGCCCAAGGGAAGGTGACAAGACGGGAAGAGTCATCAAGACCAGCAATTCACAAGGTAGATCCCTTTTGCAATTATTTCAGTGACTCTTCCCCAGGTTGGGAGCTAGACTCAGCAGGGATCATAATGTCCATTTTGTAGATGAGGAAAGTAAAGTCTCATGTGGTTAAGAAATTCACACAGTCAGTAAGTGGCAGAGCCAGGAGTGAGCCCAGGACTCTGAATTTTTAAAAGTGACCCCAGGTGGTTCTGCTGCAGGTGGTCCAAAGACCACACCTGAAAAAATATTGAACTTTTGGCACTGTCCTGTCCTGACTGCTGTCACCGAGCCCTCTCAAACACAAAGCTTGCTCTCAAGGAGCTTACAGTCCGAGGATGAATGAGAGTGTGTGCTAGATGCTATCATGTAGAATGGAAAGTGGTCAGTGCCATAGAGATAGTTCAGATAAACGGCTGGTAGAGTGCAGAAGAGGCAGCATTCACTGTCAGTGGGAGAAATCACGGAGGGCTTCCTGGAAGATATGGCATTGAGCTGAACTTTGAAGAAATAAGGCTATTCCAGGTGGAGGGGACGGCACTGGCAAAAGAAGAGAGGAAAAGGGAAATTCTGTAAACTTTTGGGTGTTGGAGGAGTAAATCAGATGGGGCCCGCCAAATTTGGAGGTCCTAAGAGAAGGAAATGAGGCACAGACAAGGTATATACTTGCTAAGAGGCCCAAGGCTTTGAGCTCCCAGCCCACAGGAATACTCCCTATTGGGGAGGCTGGTCCTCACACACAGCTCAATGTGACCCAGCTAATTAACAGTGATAGTTCTGTGACAGGAGCCTACATGAATGCTTTACATATTTTGCCTCATTAATCTTCACCTCAGTTCTTATGATGGTACCATTATTCCCTTCATTTTACAGAGAAAGAGATTTAACCTGTCACCCTGCTAAGACATGGCAGTGCTGGGTTCATGGCAGTGTGACTCCCAGGAACTGCCATTCTGACCAGTGGAGTCTTCTCCATACCTCTGCTTTTCCACCTCCTGCTCCTGATCCCTCTCCTTCCATCTCCTCAGGGCAGGTTCCTTGGGTTTCTGTGCAATAAGATGCCAGTTCCCCAGTTCTCTGCCTTTTGGTCCCTGGATCAAACCCACAGGCCCTTTCCTTCAAGGACTTACTCCTGTTGTCTACAGAGACCCAGGCACAGAGGCTCACAGAGTAACAGACACAGGCTAGGGACAAATATTTAGTCGGGCCAGGAGCTTGGGGCCCTGCTCCCTGGTTTCCAGCAGAGATCCTTGTGGATACCCCCGAGGAAGAGCCTGGTCAGGAGACAGAGGCCTACACAGCTTGTCCCAGGTGGAAGAGCAGGCTAGGAGCAGAGCCAAGACTGGACCCCAGGAAGCAGAGCTGCCTTCCGCTGGCTCTAGCAGCCGCCTTTGTTTGGGATGGAGCTCAGAGATGAGCTCACCCTTTCCTGCTGCCAGAGGGACCAGGACCTGAGGAAGGAACTGGGGGCAGCCTGGCCTCCTCATGCCAGGTTGCCCTTCCCCAGCAGAAGGCAGCCCCAGGCTCCTGGCCAACCTTGTGCTGATCTTGCCCATGCCCCCTTTGCTGAAAAAACTGGTGGTGTCAGCAGAGCAGCAGGCATACACGTGTCTGGGCCCACCCCATGGGGTTCTTCTCATTTCCCAAGACTTTAGCCAGAAAGGCCAGAGACAGTCCTCAACCCCATCTGACCCTCACAGGGCCCTTGGCTGCACTGGGGTAGGGTATCTTTGCCAGTGACACTGGGGCCAGAGTGGACACTATGACTCCTGACAACCTTCTGGGCTCCTGGCAGCCTCCCCCTGTACTTGAAGGTGGCAGAATGGACTGGAACATGCCTCAAAGCTGGGCAGTAAGAGGCAGGGCTCAAGGGCATTCCAATGCCAGAGATCAAGGGAAGCAGGGATCTGTAACGGGACAGACAGGAGTCAGGACTGTTGAAACAACAGCCTGCCCAACTCCCAGCCCCTTGCATTTCTCTCACAAAGTTGGGGTTATTTAATCCCACCAAAATCAGGCTTTTCCCTGTCCCAGGCCTGATCAGGGGAGTTGGTTTTAAGAGGACCTGGTTGCTAGAACCCCAATGGCCTTGTGCTTCCCTTCTGGTCAACAGGCTTATTCTAGGCACCAACCTTCCCTACCTTATGTATGGTAACAAGAGCAACTATGCCCTCACACAACCCTATAAGGTAGGATGATTTCCCCAGGCTCAGGGGGTAGGCCTTCTGGCCAAGTTCCCACAGCTGGTGGGGGTAGAGCTGGGCATTAACGTGATCTGCTCCACTCAGGCATGTGCTCAAGACCACGGGCTATGTGGCTGCCTCAGCTTCATACTTGAGATTCCATGCCCCACTTTCAGCACCTGGACCTTATTGTTTTTTACTCAGATTTGAATTCCTGTTTTTGATCTCGATGATAACTCAGTTTAGATCTGAGGTCTTGCTGGACTGAGAGCTGCCACAGGCCCAGAGCCTAGCCTGCCCTTGGGTCTCCTGAAGCTGACCTCCAACCTATCGCCCAGGACTCCCCTCTGCCTGTCCCACTACCTCCTCCTTGACTCAGGCCCCTTTCATCTCCCACCTGGGCCCTTGTACAGCTTCCTAACTGACCCCCTGACCCCCCTGCCTCTGGTCTCACCGCCCTCTAAACCCTCCTCCAACCACAGCCAGAGTGATGTCATTGTGTCACCACCCCCACTCCAGCTTAAACCCCCCACTGGCCAAGAAGCCAATCCAAATTCCTTTGCATGGCATCATAGCCTGCTGCCAGCCTGGCTGACCTCATCTCTCTCTGGCCCTCCCCTCGTGCTTTGTTCCAGAGCCAAGTGGAATGAAACTGCTTGTCCC
>NW_006291383.1:6291759-6303246 GCF_000327345.1 Myotis davidii | reverse complement strand
ATGCCATCCCCACCCATCTTCCTCTCCTACCCTCTGAATCCATTCTCCTGACTAACTTCATATCTTTCAATACTCAACTTATGCTTCTCCTTGATGAAGCTTCATGGAACACCTTCCTTCAAGTTTAAATGACTCCTCCTTCTTGATATCCTCACTCTATAGACATCTATTAAAGCACCTGGAACACTAGTTTCACTTATTTCGTTTCTCCTTCCCTTTCCTCCATGATGTCGAGAGTTCTAAAAGGCAGGGTGTGATCCAGTGTCCGGCACGGGGCCTCGCACAAAGTCTATGGGTGTTTTCCAACATAATAGATTGACTGTCTGATATCTAAGTGGGTGCCCTGGGCACCTCCCATCCCCCTCTCCACAGGGAATGACCTCTTCCTGGTGGCTGTGCACGAGCTGGGCCACGCACTGGGATTGGAGCACTCCAACGACCCCAGCGCCATCATGGCACCCTTCTACCAGTACATGGAGACACACAACTTCAAGCTGCCTCAGGATGATCTCCAGGGCATCCAGAAGATTTACGGTGTGTGGCAGGGGAGAGGGGGCCGCCACTTCTACTGTGGGGTTGGGCTGTGGCTGCCTGCCTGTCACGGGGAGCGGGGAAGGGAGGGGAGCACTGCCATCCATCCACATAGCTGCTGTGTCTCTGACAGCTGTCTGACCTTTAGAGACTGAAGATGTCCTTGCTTAACCAGAGTGGGCAAAGCTACCTCCCCACCTCCACCATCCCCCTTTGCCCTCACCCTGGGAAATAGGGGAGGATATGCTACTGGGAAGGTATGCTACCTACTCCCTCTTCTCTCTTGCCTTGCCCCTCCACACACCTCCCTCTAGCCTCCTAAAGTTCACTTTCAAGGGGTCCCACCTCTAGCCAGGAGATCCACACATCTGCCCAAGTAACAGTGATACAATGTGATGAATATCATAACCAGAGCTTTTTTCTTAAACAAGAAAAACTAAGAAGCTAGGCTGATATCTTGATAAAATATGAGAAGCCTGCTACCATACCATCCACCCAGTTCTTTGGTAACACTGGTATGTGAAATTCTTGTTGTTGTCCAGTAGGTGGAGATAGGAAGACCAGTTTACTTGAGAAAATGCAGATCCACATAGCACAACCCCCTTGCCTGCACCCCCTCCTGTGCCCCACTGCCCCCAGGCTATGGAGCATAGATGGGCTCTCTCTGGACCTCACAGAGGAGGTGGCCCCACCCAGAGCCCTGAAGGTTAGGCAGGATCTCCACAGGCTAAGCTGTAGAGGACTGGACAGGGGTGGTGGTAACTGTAAGGTATTTTGAAAATAGAATGGCCAGGATTTGCTGATTGATGAGACATGGGGTCAGGAGGATGACAACAAGGTTTCTGGCTTTTGTAATTGTGGGGCCACAGGACTGACCAGTCTGTAGCTCAGAGATCTGGGCTGGGATGTTGATTTGGAAATCTTTGGTGTCCAATATAGCCACATGTGGCTACTGAAATTGAAATTTATCTTAATTAGACTTAAATAAAATTAAATTTTCAGTTCCTCTGTCACACTAACACTAGTCACTCATTTCAAGTGTTCGGTAGCCAGGTGTGGTGGGAGGCTGCTGTACTGGACAGTGCAGATTAGAACATTTCTGTCATCCCAGGACATCCTATTGGACTCTAAGGGAGTCTTTAAAGCTGTGAACTGGATGAGATCTCTTAGGTGGTGATTCTTAACCTGGCTGCCCACTGGAATCACCTTCGGTTTCAATAAAAAATACCAATACCAGACCCTCACCCCAGAGATTTGGTTTTAATTGGTCTGGGGTGCCTTCTAAGCATCAAGAGTTTTTTTAAACTCCCAAGGTGATCCTATTATGCAAGTTGAGAAGCTCTGACCTAGGGACCAAAATAGAGAGAGAGAAAAGAAGAGGACCCAGGGCTACCGCCACCTTTCGAGTAGAGGGGAATGAGGAAAGGCTGCCAGTAAAGGAGGCTGAGAAGGCACAGCCCCGGGTAGGAGGGAAACCAGGACAGTGCTGGGTTCCAGAAAAGAGAGAAGAGTGTTTTGAGGAAAGGGTTTCTATGATCTTGCTACAAGTGTGGGCCTCAGACAGCAGCATGAGCATCACCCGAGAGCTTAAAGAAATGCAGAATCGCAGGCCCCACCAGATCCTCTGAGTCATAATCTGCATTTTATCAAGATCCCTGAAGAACTCATATGCACATCAAAGTCTGAACCAAGTAACCACTGAATCTGGCAACATAGAGGCCACTGGTGATCTTGACGGAGCAGTGCAGTGGGTAACGGGCAGAGCCATGCTGAAGCAGGACAAAGAATGGAGGGGAGTGAGGAAGTGGGCCAGCGTGTGTGGAGGGGAGCAGAGGAAGAGGGTATGGGTCACTGAACCTAAGAAGGGACTTGTTCTCTCACAAAAGGAGAGAAGAAAGAGAACATACCAGATTTGAGGGTGGACAAATGAGAGTCTCATTTAATGGTTATTTTTCACCTATTTTCTCAAAGATTGGGGAATGAAAAATGGGGAGAGAGGACAGGAGGCTGGAGTGTGACAGACTTGTTTCAGGCTGCCTAGGTGATGGGGTGGCAGGGAATGGCTGGCCCCTTTCTAAGATGCAGCCCCTCTCTCCAGGACCCCCAGCCGAGCCCCTGGAGCCCACAAGGCCCCTCCCCACGCTCCCTGTCCGCAGGATCCATTCACCGTCTGAGAGGAAGCATGAGCGCCAGCCCAGGCCTCCTCGGCCACCCCTCGGGGACAGGCCATCCACACCCGGTGCCAAACCCAACATCTGTGATGGCAACTTCAACACAGTGGCTCTCTTCCGGGGCGAGATGTTTGTGTTTAAGGTAGGCCCAGTCAACAGGCACCTTCCAGGGGTCCCCTCCCATGTCTTCCCCACCATGGAGCAGGCTGCTGCCCTGGGATTCGGCCTGCTGGGGGGCCTAGCTGGGAGCTGGCCCAATCTCTTCCTGGTGCTGCTGAGTGAATCAAGAGGGAGTGTGTGTGTGTGTGTGTGGGGGGGGAATTGGTGACCCCAGGGTTACCTCTTGGAAGTGTTGGAGACTTGCTTCTGGTCTGTGACTAAGCAAGTCACCTCCCTTCTCTGGACCTCAGTTTCTCCATCTGAAAACTAGGGGTCATTCCCCTAACGAAGGTGTAAGAAGATCAAATAATGCATGGCTATGAAGTAGGGGCTGGCACAGTGGTGGCTGTGTCTGTCTCCCGATCCTGCCAGGGCTGAGAGGCTGGTACTCAGGTGTGCCTGACAGGAAGCAAGCCAGGCTACATCTTGGCACCTGCCTGGTCCTGTCACCTTAGCCAGGGGCTGACTGGTGGGGAAGCCTGCTTGGTGTGTTGCACTGGGTTCTAAGGAAGCAGACTCTGAGACGATGTTTGGAATGCAGGACTTTGATGAGGGAGTACCTTTGGGATCAGTATCTGTGGGAGGGAAGCAGGATTGGGCAGAAGATGATAGTTATAAGCAGCCATTAGGTCCATTGCGGACTCAGCCACCCTCACAGGGGGCTCTGGAGCTAGGTTGGCTGGTCAGAATTACCCCATATTGGGCTCCAAATGGCTGTAACTTTATACCCCCTGCCTCATTCAGTCATTGGATAAGGAAGGATGTGACTGGGGGGAACTCTCTGAAGCGGAGGCCATCCTGAGAGGCGGACAGTTGAAAACTGCCTGCTGACCACACTCCCAGCCTCGGAGGCAGTAAGCCCTCCAATGAAGGGGGTCTGGGCAGCACGTCTCAATCACACTGGGAGGTCATGGAGGACTTCTCCACTCCCCTCGTGGAGTTCTCCCAGCAAGGTTTGAGCAATGAGCAAGAACCAGGCACCTGGGTCAGTCTGCCTCTCACCGAGTGGCTCTAGGAAACCACTTGGCATTCCTTAAGACCCTGTATATCCCAAATCAACTTAACCAGAGTTGTGAAAGTCAAAATAAGGTTTAAACAAACTGGGTGTGAAATTGTAAAACACCTTTGAAAAACCTTTCCTAGCCTTTGTACCATCTTTTACGAATCATTCATTCTTCTGTACTTTTGGATCCTCCAACCGAACAGTTCCTAGGCAAGTCTGGGTTTTATCATCCTCACTCACACATAAGAAAACTGAGGTCCTGGGAGGTTGTAGACCTGGCCCAGTATGCCTACCAGCCAGGGGCTGCAGTGAGGCCCGGCACCAGTTTGAAGAGGAGGGCTTTTCTCACACTCTTGGCCTACTGACCTGCCATTTATTCAACATCGACTATGTGCCCCCTATTGTTCTAGGCACTTTGCCTATAGTCTCTCCTCTGATCCCTCATTATTCCCCCATTTGCAGGTGAGGCTCTTTAAGTACTATGCCCAAGGTCATGCAGCTATAAGTGGAGGAACCTGAATTCACACCCAGGTCTTGGGGGAATTCCCCCAAGCAAAAGAGGGTTTGCTTCCCATGGTCCTTGCCCTGCTGGATGAAGCCAGCCATATATGAGGAGGGCACTCTGCCCAGGCTCAATGACCTAGGAGTGGCTCTGCTGATGTCAGTGACTCTCTGCTGCCCTCACGTGGCTACTCCAGGCCCTGGCATCACCCCTTCTGCTCCTCCACATCTCGTCTCCCGTCAGACCTGTCAACTCTGTCTCAGGCTGCTCCTTTAAGGAGGCTGGCTTACTTAAAGAGAGTTAATGAGCATACGGTCTTCCTCACAGGGCTTTGAAAGTTAGAAGCAGTAAATGGGCAGACTTGACAAAGGGCTTCAAGGCTGGGCACAGGGGAAGGTATTGGGTGGTTTGGGCTGAGCACTGGGTTCACAGGTTATGCCTCTTCCTCTCCCCTCCTTAACCCCTAGGATCGCTGGTTCTGGCGCCTGCGCAATAACCGGGTGCAGGAGGGTTACCCCATGCAGATCGAGCAGTTCTGGAAGGGCCTGCCTGCCCGCATAGATGCAGCCTATGAAAGGGCTGATGGAAGATTTGTCTTCTTCAAAGGTAATGTGGCCTGTGCTGAGGGACTTGGGTGGTTCCCTGTCCTCGGGACCCCCTTTCTTCATCTGTGAACTGGGAGAAGTGGGGTGGGAGGCAGATGTACTCCACGGGCCCTTCTAGCCCTAACAGAGACACTGACATTTGAAAGGACAGACCCCTTCAGGCAGGCAATGCACAATTTGGGGCAATCAAGTCAAGGAGTGGTTGTTAAGGGTCTGTATGTGTCAAAGTTGGTGGGCAACAGTCCTCAGCCACATGAAGTAGAGGGATGTACAGGCCACTGAAGACCATCAGTGCTCCATGGAAGGCCACCCTATCAGTTCTGTAAGAGTCCAGAGGGAGGAGGCCACACAGCCCAGAGGCTGGAACAGGCAGGGAAGGGGGAGGTGGGGCCTGAAGAGCCTTGTTTGCCAGGCCAGAATTTAATATTGATCTCTTAGGGCAACACTGGAAATTCACTGGATGTTTGTGAGCAACAGAGAACTAGAGAACAGGTGCAGAGGCGGGAGGCCATTTCTGAAATGGTTGCTGGAGCTGAGGAGAGTGATGTCCGCAAGGCCCAGAGCAGGGAGGCTAAAGACAGCTAGAGGAGGAGGAAAGAGGGCCAGAGGTGATGCCAGGACTTGTTGGGGACGCTGGGAGGCTGCAAGGTGATGAGGTAGGGCGCCCCCTGTGATGGAGATGGGGAACTCTGGAAAGCCAATTTGGAAATGCACAGAGGCAGATGGGCCACAGGGTACCCAGGTCTGGTGCTTGGTCCACTGAGAGAGTGGCTATGGGCTAGAGCCTCAGAGTTGGGTGTCATTGGTGAAAGGGGGGGAGCAAGGAACACTAGTGTGTACGAGTGGCTGAGATCACTCAGAGAGGAGAAAGGAACAAGTCACAGAGGGTGAAACACGGAGCCTGGGCAGCATGGAATGAGTTGTCCAGGATCTGTGACTGGCTTCTGGCAACTTGCCCCCTATGGTTTACCTGGGCCAAGAGGCCTCAGTCTTCTACTGAGGGTATCAAGCAGGCCTGGGGCTGTTTCCCTGTCGTACTCTGGCTCTATGAATGACTTTAGTCCCTGAATAAGATGGGTAGGTGGCACTAGCCACAACCTCTGGCATTGAGTGACTGGGCAAAGCTGATCCTGGGCTCCTCTTGGCCACAGGTGACAAGTACTGGGTGTTTAAGGAGGTGACGGTGGAGCCTGGGTACCCGCACAGCCTGGGGGAGCTGGGCAGCTGTCTGCCCCGAGAAGGCATTGACACGGCTCTGCGCTGGGAACCCGTGGGCAAGACCTACTTTTTCAAAGGCGAGCAGTACTGGCGCTACAGCGAGGAGCGGCGGGCCACAGACCCTGGCTACCCAAAACCCATCACCGTGTGGAAGGGCATCCCACAGGCTCCCCAAGGGGCCTTCATCAGCAAGGAAGGATGTATGTATGGGCCCGGCAGGGTGGGAGGGGTCTCAGCAAAGCCCTGGGGCACACTCTCAGGGTACCCAGGCTTGAGAAACACTGCCTGGGAGCAAAGACAGCTGCCTCGTATCCACCCATGTTCACACAGCAAAATCCTCTTACCAGCTACCAAGTCACAATTTCTTATCTTCAGGGATGATTCTCCATTGAGAGGTGTTTTCATAGACTGACTTCATTCCTTCCAACAGCATTCCTCATGGGCCTCGAGTGTACTCCAGGAGTTCCTTGAGTTATCAAATCTGAAAAGCAATGATACGGTTTTCCCAGGGTTTGAGGGCAGGGAGGTGGAGAGAGAAGCTTTCTTTGTTTACAAGACATTTTCTAAGCTCCTCCTAGAGGCCAGAGTAGGAGCTTCTCAGGAAGAGGCTGGGTCTTGTCAGGCGCAGAGTAGGTATCATCAATGTCTGTTGAATACATCTCCGCTGATATGGTCAAAAGCACAGCCTGGCCGGCTTCACATCCCATCTCCACCACTTACTCTGAGTTTGGGCAAATCACTTTTTTCCCTCAGTTTTCTGATACCTACCTCATAGGATTTTGTAAGGATTAAATAAATCATATAGAGCACTTAGACTAATGCCTAGCACATGGCCCATGCCATCTGCTTTAGCTGATATCATCATTGTCATCTTGTTGATGTGTTTTATATGGAATGACAGATTTACTCACTCCACAGTAATTACTTAGAACCAGGTTGTGTGGGAGGGCTGAAGATGGAGCAGAGAACAAGACTTGCATTGCATCCTGTTTCTCAGGCTAGGGGCAGAAAAATAAGACAGCCACCAATGCTGTAAGGGAAAGAAATGCTGTGAGAAAGCAACTAGGCAGAGGGGGCCACTTTAGAAGTCATTGGGAAGGACTCTGACAAGGATCACTAGTAAAAAAGCCAACAGCTCCAGGGACAGAGCAGCTATCTGGTGGCTCTCCTGTGTACCTCATGCTTTACACACATGGTCTCACTTTCTGGGGAGCCTCAGAAACAGATGACATCAAAGACTTTGGCCAATGAACGTCCCAGTCAGGGTGGGGAACCGGCCTATGAGAGTCTGAGTGCGTTGCTTTGCATTTGTGGACTGGCTTGCTGCTAAGGCTGTTGCTGGGAGCCTTGGAGTGGCCCCCCCAAGTTTGCTGCCTTCTTTCTTCCCAGCCCCTCCCCTAGAAGGGTCCCAGAAATCTTGTAATCAGTGTTTCGAAGTGATGTATGCCAAGCCAAAAAAAAAAAATCCATGATAATTGCCAAGAGGTGGTGTCTGCTATCAAGAGGAAAAATCTTGCTCCCTGCCTCACTTGGCTCAGGCAGGAGCTGGACTGAGGCACTAGAGCGATGGAGATTGCGCTGTCCAAGCCCTAAGTTGGGGGCTTGATCTGACCCATGTGGGAGTGCCTATGGGGACAGGGTCACAGAGCTACGGCCCCAGGCTGAGAAGGTCCAGTCTGGGAAGCACAAATTGAACTTACCAATTTGACTTAAAGCCCCTCTATGGCTCCCCAGAACCTTTGAGAATATGGGGTGGGCTGCTCCAGGTCCTGGGTGCCCATTTCTGCAGCCATGCAGGTGACAGTCCATGACCCAGACACACTATTTGCAGGATGTGCCAAGCACTGTGCTTCCCCACCTCCCAGCCCACCCCTCCTTCAGAGCTCCTCTGGGACTCCCCCAGGTGGGAGAGGTGCCCCTCCTCCACACACCCACAGTGCCTTCTGCCCTCACATGCAGGCGCAGGGAAGTGTCTGGGAGTGGTGGTGATGCTGAGCTGTGTTTCTGCAGATTACACCTATTTCTACAAGGGCCGGGACTACTGGAAGTTTGACAACCAGAAACTGAGTGTGGAGCCTGGCTACCCACGCAACATCCTGCGTGACTGGATGGGCTGCAACCAGAAGGAGGTGGAACGGCGCAAGGAGCGGCGGTTGCCCCAGGACGACGTGGACATCATGGTGACCATCAACGACATGCCAGGCTCTGTGAATGCGGTGGCCGTGGTCATCCCCTGCATCCTGTCCCTCTGCATCCTGGTGCTGGTCTACACCATCTTCCAGTTCAAGAACAAGGCAGGCCCTCAGCCTGTCACCTACTATAAGCGGCCAGTCCAGGAGTGGGTGTGAGCAGCCTAGAGCCCTCTCTGTCCACTCAGTCTGGCCAGGCAGGCCCTTCCTCACCAGGGTCTGAGGGGCAGCTCTGGTCACTGCCCACTGGAGCCAGCAGGGCCCTAGGCTAGGGGTCATATAGTTGAAGTGGTGGGCGCATTGGCCTAGGATGAATGTGGGGCAGGGAGTGATGGCTGCTGTGCCCCAGATGCCAGCCTTCTGTCCTGGGTAAACTGCTCCCTACTCAAGGGAATAGGCCAGGCCCCATGCCAGGTGGAGGCCCTGTGGTCACTGCATCCTGTGGTGTCCATGAGACGCCACAGCTTGGTTCCTGGCTGGACCCAGCACCTCCTGTGGGAAGCCAGCACTAGTGCTCTCAGTCCCATCTGGGAGAAGCCACCAGTCCTGGTCCCTCTTTGCCAACACCTGCTGGTCAGATGTCCCCCCACCCCCACCCCACTGTTCTCCAAGGCTACAGGACCCCTGCTGCCAACACAGTGGGCAACAAGACGGGTTTCCCCTGCTGGCATGCAGCAGATCCCTCAGGAAACCTGCTCCACACATCAGGGTCTCCTCTGAGACCCAGGATTTAGGGTCACATGCTGCAGGCAGGGCTGTGGCCCAGCCGGGTCTCACAAGGACCCAGCTGTCACATCTTGAACATTTAAATGTCCTGTCTCTACTGTTTAAAGTCCCATTCTGCAAAGGCTGCTTGAGGCTTTAGGTGAATTAGAGGTGACTGTCTTGGTGATGAGGCCGGTGACAGGCCATGTCCCAGGTGATAAGGACCACGGTGCTGCTAAGGCCACTCTAACACCCAGACACCCCAGGAGCCAGGCCCTCCTCCTGAGACTAAAGCACTGGGGCAGGAGCTGACCCTATTTCTGGAGGCTGATCTGAGTTTGTGACCATCCTCCACTCTCCTTACTTTCTCCCCGTTCCCTCAGTCTCTAGCAGCACTCCAGCCTGTAGCTTGTGGCCTGGGGGCTCAGTCTGACTGGTGGCGTGAGGCAGAAATGGCTTCAGGCCAACATCCTCATGGCCTTGGGTAAGGGAGTCAGGGCAGCCTTCTCAAGTGCTCAGAGCCCATACCCCCCACGTACCCTGAGGCCCACTCAATCCCTCAGACTGGAACCTGTGTTCGTATCATGAGCTTGGCCCTTGCTAACCCAGCTCTCTAGGCCATTTTCCTGCGTTGCTCTTTGGAAAAGAGCACCCCCATGGGTAGTGGCCCCAAGCCTAGGGGCCCACCCTACACTGTCTCTGGCAGGAATTCCTAGGGCTCAGCTTGCCTCACTCCAACCCAGTAGAGGCAGCTCTGCTTATCACTGAGACGTCCTGGGCAAGACCAATGGGTTCAGTGATGCCCGCTGGCTCTCTGCCAAATCCAGGAGGTGGTATCAGTCTTCAGGATGCTGCCACCCTGGCCCTCTGAGCCTACAAGGACCTTGCCCCCACCCTGTGACCTCTGGTCTTTGGGTCAGCTTAACCTGTAGGAGACAGGGACTTCTGTTGTCCTGGGAGCTAACTGTCTAAAGCAAAATCTCTTGTCCCAGAGACACCTATTGGGCTCCACTGTGTTCCCTGTCATTATCCTTTTGTGTTTTGTTTTGTTTTTCTCATTTTGGCCAAGGGCGGGCTCCCTGGGGCGGGTGGGGAACAACTGCGGAGATATAAGTGATTCATAGGTTTGTACACTGTTTTATACTTTGCAAAGCACTTTATTAGCTCACACCTGTCCACTCACATGAAACTAGTGTAGGCCCTGGGAGGCCAAGGGTAATTTTCATCACGCCCTCAAATGAAGCACAGAGAGGTTGTTACGTGCCCAGGCCTTCCAGTGAGCTGGCTGGGCCTTGGTCTCCACCTGTGGACCCCTCTAAGGTCCAAGATGAGATGAGAAGTGTCTCTTTTATCCATCTTTTCCTGGCCTCCTTTCTCCCCTTCCTGGTCCCTCTCCACTCCTCAGGTTGGTGCTCTCACTTCTTGAATGCTCTAGGCCCCGCAGGCTCCCGTTGGCTCCTAATACTACCCAGGTCAGCTGAGAAAGAGCAGGAGATGGAGGCAGGCAGCCCAGGCTGCAGATGTGAGGGATGCAAGGCTAGACCCAGAGAGGGCTCAGCCTGGAGGCTTCCAAACTCGGATTATCCTGCCTTGTGGTCATCTGTTTGTCCATTACCCCAGGACAGAGCAGACAGAGGGGCAAAGCCCTGGGGGTCCCAGAGCCCAGCTTCCCCTCAGCCTGGGGAACATCATAGCATTTCAGTGTCAGTCACATTTTAAACTGATCAGCCTTTGTATAATGTTTTTTAAAATCATTTCTAAATAAAACAAAAATACAGTCTGTCATTTCCCTTGAATGTGGGGGAGAGAAACAGGTTCTGAGAGCGGCCTAAGAAGCTTCTGGGAGGAGAGAAACAAGGTACTTTGGGGTGTCCAGGAGCTGCCCCATTCGTCTCATCTGCAATCACACAACCCCTCTCTCCAAGAGGCCCAGTGGAATCGGGTCCCAGAAATACGGCCTGACAATGCCTCACTGGGGTCCAGGCTGGAGGAGCAACCTCCCCTGGTTCAGGAAGAGTCACCGCAGCAAGGTCTTCTCTGCCGTCAAGGCCCACCGTGCAATGACCAGAACAAAAGCAGGAGCCGCGTTCTCAGCAATAAGGGACAAGTGAGGTCAGTGGCTTTAGGGTCTCTCCACGAACCCTCGCCTGGTTCTGGAAGTCGGTGACAGGGAAGCTGAGCCAGCACCCAGATGGCTGGAGCTCTGGGGTGCGGGTGAGCACGAAGGCTGAGGTGGTTTGGGTGTAGGATGGGGAGCGAACAAATTCAAGGTGTCCCAAGGCGCTGCTGTGGAGGCAGCTCGGCCGGGACTTCCTTCCAGGCCCCTCGACCTCCTCAATCCCAGTCTCTGGGGCGCCGGTGGGTCTGGGGCGCGGGGGCGGGGGGTCACAGGCTGAGAGAGACA
>NW_006291383.1:6284545-6291448 GCF_000327345.1 Myotis davidii | reverse complement strand
TTCCGGCCCCGGGGGCGGGACCAACAAGCTCGACCCCACCCACCAGCAATCGGCCAATCCCGTCCCAACCTGCGGCGACACGCCCCGCGCAGCCCGGCCAATAGAAGGCCCACCCCAGCTACTGAGGAGCCGTGGAGGGGGAGGCTGTCCAGGGCCCCGGGCAGCCAGGCCAGCAACCTCCAACTATGTTGGGTCAGAGAGGACAAGCCTGCCCCATAGCCAGGTGCCCCCGGATCCTCAGACCAGCCCTGGGGGGAGCTGACTTTCATGAAGTGTGAGGCTGAAGTTGAGAGGAAAATGGACTAGTGTGGCCGAAACCGGTTTGGCTCAGTGGATAGAGCGTCGGCCTGCCGACTGAAGAGTCCAGGGTTCAATTCCGGTCGGGGGCATGTGCCTGGGTTGCGGGCACATCCCCAGTAGGGGTCGTGCAGGAGGCAGCTGATCGATGTTTCTAACTCTCTATCTCTCTCCCTTCCTCTCTGTAAAAAATCAATAAAATATATTTTAAAAAAAAATAAGAAAATGGAGTAGTATGGCGGGACCCTGTGGCGGGTGTGCGTGCGTACCCCCCACGCATCCTCCCCCTTCTTTCCCCGGAAATAACAACACATTCAGAATGATCAGAAGCAGCTGCCTTTAATTGGCTGGCACAGGACAGCAGGGCCCTCAGCTCGCAGCCAGAAGGCCTGACAGCTAGTACATGGTAGATTTTTGCAGTAACCAGAGTCAGGAGATGGGCACTGGTGAAGAAGGGTTGGGCACCCAGCCACCTGATACCAATGAGCTCTCTGCCACATCCGGGACACAGTGGGTGGGACGCTGAGAGGGAGCCAAAGTTCAGAACCAGGAGCCAACAAAACGGCATGGGAGGTGATTCAGGTAAGGCTAGAGAGAGAGGAAGGCGCATTGTCAGTAAATGCTTCACAGAGCACACCTCACCCTCCACTCTCAAGGTGCCTGCCTCCAACCTCACCCCAGGCCCTTTGTTCCAGCTTAGCCTGAAGAACCATATTCAAAGCCCCTTCCAGGTCCCAGTGATCCCTTGAGTTACAATCCAATGTAGAACTCTCAATGTTTAAAAAGTAAAAGTAGCTCCTTCCCTGTTCAGATGGGTCAATAATTTATCCAGCCCAGCCGGCCTGGCTCAGTGTTTGAGTGTTGACCAAGGAACCAGGAAGTCACGGGTCTGATTCCCAGTCAGGGCACATGCCTGGGTTGTGGGCTAGATCCCCAGTGTGGGGAGTGTGGAAGGCAGCTGATCAGTGATTCTCTCTCATCATTGATGTTCCTCTCTCCCTCTCCCTGAAATCAATGAAAATATGTTTAAAAAATAATTTATTCAAACTGTTAGTGGTCTTAGGTTGGATCCTCAAGGGTCAAGTCCAACAGACATGAAAGGAACAAGGGGGCTCAGACAGGGGAAGGGATGTGCCTAAGCCACAAATCCCCCAGTGGCAGAGCGCAGGCCAGAACTTTCTTCCTGCAAGCGATAATCATGTGCATGATTATAAAAATGAAGTACATATTTCTAGTGGCCTGACACCTTTATTTTAAGGTCTCACAGGCACCTCAAATTCAGTGAGTTCAAAACCAAAGGAGAACAATGAGTTTTGTCTCTTCTTTCCAATACCCATTTCTTTATCTTATCAAACTGCAATGCTGACCAGTGCTGCTGACTACATAACTTTAATAACAATTTCTGAAGTTTCACCATTAAATACAACATTTGCTATAATTTTTCAGTAGGTACCAATAATCAGGTTACAGAAATTTCTGTTCTTAGGTTACTAAGAGTTTTTTTGTTCTTTAGTTAAATGATTAATGGTGTAAGTACTGTCTTTTTCTTATGAAAGTCTGTTTCAAAAGGGCAGGGAGTGTATATTTTATTTATCATCACATCACTACTGTCTGGCACATAACAGGTGCTTAAAAAAAGCTGTTTAACAAATGACAGAACCACTGGTCCCACTTTCCTGTTCAGACCCTTCCCACTGCTCTCTAGGGCTGACAGCACACAGTCTGTCAGTGGGTCTCCAAACTGTCCCATCACAATCACACAGGGAAGCTTATTAAAATAACCACACATGGTTGGGCCCCACTCCAGACTGAGGGAAGATGCCAGGAATCTATGTAAACAATCATCCAACACAGACCAAAGGTCAAAATCATAGGTCTATAATCAAAACTTCTTGACATGGGGGAGGGAGATTGGGGGCCTAGTTGAAAAAGGTAAAGGGATTAAAAAGTACAAATTGGCAGTTAAAAAATAGTCATAGGGATGTAAAGTACAGTATAGGGAGTTAATAATATTGTAATAACTATGTACCAGTCCTTCTGGGAGAGTCACTTCCTTGTTATATAAATGTCTAACACTATGTTGTATACCTAAAACTAATATAATATTGAGTGTCGACTCTAATTGGAAAAAAAAAAAAAGACTTGACATGGGCATTCAGTCCCCAACACTCTTGGAATAAAAGTTTTCCCCTTCATACTCTTCTGTGTGTCTGTTTAATGTGCTTCTCCACTCTATCTATGCATATTCAATTATACTCATTCCACACTATGTTGTATACCTAAAACTAATATAATATTGAGTGTCGACTCTAATTGGAAAAAAAAAAAAGACTTGACATGGGCATTCAGTCCCCAACACTCTTGGAATAAAAGTTTTCCCCTTCATACTCTTCTGTGTGTCTGTTTAATGTGCTTCTCCACTCTATCTATGCATATTCAATTACCTACTCATTCCTTAAAGCCCAGACTAAATGAACTGTCCTTTCTGGATCCCAAAAAGTGTCTCTTAGAGCTTGCCAAGCCACTTCCGGCACCTTTTATTTCCTCTTTGAAGATAGCTAAGAGTATGTGTGGCCACTACAACTTTTCTCATCTGCTACACTGTGAGCCCCTCAGAGGCAGAAGTAGCACTAAGTTGCCTATCCCACATGAAGCCTTGTCTTTAGGGCTCAATGAACATTAGGAGAATGAATAAATGAAGAAGGGAGAATGAAGGGAAATATTGCCCGCTGCGAGTGCTATAACTGGGCACTCGACCCGCTTTGCAGTTTCTATTCTCATAAAGACGCCTGTGCTAGTTGGGTGTAGCATATCCTGGGAAGGATCCTCAATGGGGAATAAGAGAGAAGGAGCCCGAATATCCAGCACCTGCTGCTCTTCCAAAGAAAGAAGAGATTCTAGAGATTCACACCCCTGAATGTCCAGGGTTGCGGCCCAAGAACCCACTTTAAAAAACAAACAAACACAAAAACCCAGGTGACTGTGCTTGTGATGCAATCCCCACCCCCAAGTCCATTAGGCACCTAAGGTCTCCTCAGTTCCTAAGGGCAGCCCCCCCTCCTTCCCTCAGTAAACAGCTCTTTTCTGTATCAGTCTGCCGGCTGGGGCACCGATACACAGGCAGATACAAACTACATGTGGTGAGTGATAAAATAAGACAGACCAGAGGGAAGCTTTGCCCAGAGAGAAGATACACTGAACCAAGTCTTCAAAGACAGGGATGAGCAGATACTCAGGCAATGCTTGCAGCTGTACCCTATGACAGCCCGGCATTGTGAAGGTGTGCCCTCACACGCAAGTAGAACCCACAGGTATGAATACAGTGTGGCTCCCATTATAGGTGATCTCCTTCCCCTACCTTCAAAGGGCAGAAGAGAGACCCAGATACCTGTCAATGAGTGAATCCCGCATGCTGGTAGCAATGGTGCTAGGCTGGGCTTCATTCAGCTTAAAGACACTCTCCACCACTGAAAGCTCTGTGCTGGTTGTGTCCAGGCCACAGAAGGCACACCAGTCGTTCACCACCATCCCAGCAGCGATGACCTCGCTGCCCCGGTTCACAGTGCCCGCCTGTAAATGATAGCTCAATATGGATCATAACATCAATAATCAAAGTTTCTCCCAACCCTGATGAGAACTCCCCCCAAACCCTGCTCCCTGGCCTGCAGCCCAATCCCAACCTGTGATGGGTAATAAGCCCAATAATGCAGGACAAAGGGATCTGATTCAGTCGGAGGCAGAGAACAAGAATGCTTACCACAAGGGGGACCTGAAGGAGAGAGGACAGTTCATCCTGGTCTTCAATTGAAGTCTTGGGATGTACCAGCCCTCCCTGATTGCTGAAGACACAGTAGCTTCCTACTAACACCTGGTCAGCCACAGTCTGTCTGAAGACTTCCACTTTGAGCACATCAGCCAGGATTTCTTCTGTCTCCTGTCAGTCAGAGGTACCGTGCTCAGCGCCCAGGGCTTGCAAGTCAAAGAATCCAGGGTCCTCCATGCCAAGAACCACACAGGACTTAACGCCCTAAACCCCCCATTCCTCTCCTACATAGCTGCATGTGAAAGCTTGATCCAGAAAAAGGAGGGGATACAGCTTGGAGCACAGTTGAGGCCAGCTATGGAGCCCCTAATATCCATGCATACCATGAACAGCCAGGGACTGCTCTCCATACCACCCTTTAATGCACACTCAAGGTTCAAGTGTCAATCATCTCTCCTGGGCCTGGCTAGTTCCTAATTCTGAAGGATTAATACCCTCTCCAGCTTCTTTCTTATACTGACCACACCATGGAAGGTCTCTATTATCACTATTCCAATGAGTAACTAAAATGTGAGACCACAGGTATAAAAAGAAACCATAAGAGATACCCCTACTTCCTGCCTGACAGGTAAGAATGGTGACTAGCCATTTACTAGGCTAGTACTGTGACTCTTGGACCACGCTAGGCTGCCTTACCCTGTCCAGATCTGGGTGGACCAAGGCCACATAGTCATTGCAGGTGGTGACATTGCCCAGGGCTGAGAGCCGCTCCTCCACCCGCCGGATCTGCACTGAGTCTGGGAGGCAGTTTCTAATATGTTGTAGCTCCTGGTCAGTAGTGTTGTTGGGCACCAGGAGACCGTGTCTGTTCCCTGGAAAGATCCAAATTGCGGGGTGGAACAAGGAAAGACCATGAATACACAGATACCTGATGAGCTCTGGAAGCTGAGGATACAACCCCGCCCAATTAATTAGCTTTCCCAGGAAAGCTTTAGGCCAACTCCAGCCCTCTAACCAGTTGATCCATACAACACTAAGAGAGATCAGGAGTCCTACTGGGCAACCCGAGACAGCCTAGGAGTCTGTCCCAACACACACTACCTACTTTGACAATACCAAGCAGGGGGACCTGGACTAGCAGGAAGTGTTCTTGGCATTAGTTATATATTTTGCCACTTAAAAGATAACACCACACACCTATTAGAATAGCTAAAATTTTCAAAAGAACATCAATACCAAGTGTTGGCAAATATATGGAGCAACCAATAGGAGTGTAAATTGTTTAACCACTTCAGATAATTATCTGGCATCATATACTAAACTGAATATTCACATACCCTGTGACCCAGCCATTTTCTCCTAGGTATTACATAATCAATACATGTACTCACTAAAAGATATAGCAGCACTATTTATAACAGACCAAACTGAAAACTACCCAAATGCCCACTGTCAGTAGAATGGATAAATACATTGTGATATACTTACATAAAACATACTATACTATACAGAAACGAGAATGAACAAATTATAATTATGTTGTAACAACAATGACTAAACCTCTGCCTCTCTCTACAAGGGCACAATTCTGTGAACTTCTTAATTCTCAGTTGTTACCATTATAATATAAAATAAAACAGCAATGGTCAGGCTCAATTCTCCCTAGTCACATCAGAACTTCAAGTTCTGAAGGCATGGTTAGGAGTAAGAGTGTTTTGCCTTCGTTAGAAAATACTGCCCTGGCCAGTGTAGCGTACTTAGTTGGCTAGTGTCATGTTGTAAAATCAAAAGGTTGCGGGATTGATTCCGAATTAGGGCACATGCCCAGGTTGCAGGTTCAATCCACAGTCAGAGTGGGTGTAGGAGGCAACCAATTGATGTTTCCCTCTCTCGCTCAAAAAAAAAAATAAAAAATAAAAAAAAAGAAAAAAGAAAATACTCAAAGGCTAGTATCATCAGGATTATGATTTTAAAAAATTAAAGGGACAAACTCCTATATGAGCAGAACTAGAAATAAGGGGTGGCAGTAAACAGAGATTCAGCTCAAAGACAGTCAATGGTGCTGAGGGGTAGGATAGGGACGCCACTCAGAGACATGGGGATTTAAGATTTAAGTAACTGAACTGGTTGCCCCAGAATCTTAGCTTTTTAGAAATCTTAGAAAAAGCAATTGACCCAGAGTCAGCAACAGGGGAGAAGTCTGATCTTGCCTCACTCCAGGTGTGGCACCTGGTGAGTCACTTCGGTTCTGTAAGTTTCAGCTTTCTCATCAGTCGAATGAAGCCAATAATCCCTACCTCCCAGGGCAGTGATGGCGAACCTCTGACATGCGTGTCAGAGGTGACACGCGAACGCATTTTTTTGGTTGATTTTTGTTAAATGGCATTTAAATACATAAAATCAATTACCAAAAGTATAAATCTTTGTTTTACTATGGTTGCAAAGATCAAAAAATTTCTATATGTGACCCGGCACCAGAGTTTAGTTAGGGTTTTTCCAAATGCTGACACGCCGAGCTCAAAAGGTTCGCCATCACTGTCCCAGGGTCTTCGTGAAGAAGGTATGCGAACAAGGGTTAAGAGTGAAAACACTGAATGCTACTTGTTGTGACTACAACCCGGAAGCCTTCTCCAGAGGCAGGCCTGCCCGCAGAGCCCGCCATGGAGGAACGCCTGGAACCCCTGGGCCACCCGGGGCCCCTCCAGGGCCAGAAGGAAAGGTGCTGGGAGGCTCCGCGCCCTCCGGCGTCCGCCCCGCTTACCCACACACATCCGCCCGATGATGCGGCAGCCGGCGATGGAGGCGTGCACCACGGGGATGGTCTCGGCGAGCTCGCCCTCGAA
>NW_006291383.1:6284042-6284415 GCF_000327345.1 Myotis davidii | reverse complement strand
CGCGGCCCCACCCTCTCGGCCCCTCAGGCCTCCGGTCCCGCCCACTGGCCCCTCCGAGTCCTCCGGTCACCCCCCACCCCATGACCTGGGGACCCCGAGCTGACCTTCCACACGGACTCAGCAGGCAACCAGAAACTCGACACGCTACGAATGGGCCTTCTTTGCCCCAAGTAGGTTTCCGTTTCCGCCTCCGCCTAGGAGGCTTCCGGGAGAGCCCGGCGCACCCAGCCGCGCTCGCGGCCTCTCTAGCTCCACCCTCTGGGTGCACTTTATGGTTGCAATCGGCTGGTGGTGACGTCACCTCGCCCCGCCCCCAGCATGCTCACACTCAGGCATTCACTTATTCGCCATTCATTCATTCTTCATTCATTCC
>NW_006291383.1:6266390-6284012 GCF_000327345.1 Myotis davidii | reverse complement strand
TATCCACTGAGCCAAACCGGCTAGGGCTACTTTAGGAACTTTTTAAAAAATAATCCTTTATTGTTGAAAGTATTACATATGTTTCCCCACCCCCACCCACCCCACCCCCAATTGACCAGGAACATTTTAGGAGGCACGATTGACCAACACTTGTGGCTGGTTGGATGAGGCATACAAGAGGAGCCGGGAATGTCTCACAGATGAGTTGATGTTGGAGAATTTACTGAAATAAAGCCTGAAGAGGAAGAGGAGGTCTGGGGAGGGTGACATATTGAATGTGAGGTCTGAGACAGTCGTGGCAGGATCTGGAGCCCAGGGGAGAGTGAAGCTCTGAGATTTGGAGCTGAAGCCTGGGGTGGAGAAGGTCACCCATGGGGGTGAGACCAGGTGAGAAGTGAGAGCAGGACAGAGGCTGGAGAAAGAGGCACAGTCAGAGAAGTAGAGGAAACCAGGCTGAAGAAGGTACTGGGGAGAGAAGAGGATGGATGAAGCAGAGTCTTAGGGAGGGTCCAGAGTAGGAAAGGGTGTGGGGCTGACTGGCTCCCACTATGTGCCCCTTGCATGGGCTTGATCACTCACTCGGCAGCCACTTTCTGTCCCTTGGCTAGATGGTGCTGATCAAGGGACGGGCACTCGTGGACAGGATATACTTGACCCACATTTTGTAGGATCTACAAAAACCACAAGAGCTCTCAGAATGTGACAGTGAGGGCAGAAAGTGCTTGGAGCCCTTTTCCTCCCCTCAGCCCTCCTGTGGCCATCCACACTCCTCCAGAGAGCCCTCCATAATTGCACTAAATGGTGCCCTTCCCGTGCCCCCAAGGCACAGTTCCATAACACCATCTTCCTATGGACACACCAACCTGCTACTGGGTCGGTCATCACATGTCTGCTTTTGTTGATTTGTATCATATATAACACTGTCCCGGGCAGGTGGTGAGCTCAGGAAAAGGACCCACAACTTGTCAGAGCCTGTGCTTCTAGGAACACTCAGCAAAATGTGGGTGTGAGTGTGTGTGTGCGTGCATGCCATTGTATATCCTCGTCATCCTTCCCAGTTCATCTCAGACCCACTCCCTCAGTCCCCTCCCTAATAGCTCTTCACCTGGTTCACTCTACCAGGAATCCCTCTAACCCTCTTCATCTGTCCAAATCCTCCTTATCCTTCAAGGCCTGCCTCAAGGCTGCCTCCTCTAAGAAATTTTTCTCCCCACTCTACCATCACCACCACTCTCTGTCCTTCATTCTCTACCAACCTCTTTCATTGGTTTGCCTTTAATGAGATACAGCCTTGTCTTGCTGGCCAGTGGTTTAGGCATTTAATCCTAATTCATTTGTCAGCCCTATAGCATGCTCAGCAGGCAGGGTACACAGCCTAGGTACAAGAAAATACTGGTTGGTGCATGTTCTGGTGTGTGTGTGTGTGTGTGTGTGTGTGTGCATATTTATGGTCTGTGGATCCTGGGGGGTCTACAATGTGACTGAATGCATATATGTTGTGTAACCATTCATTTAGTCAAATGACATTTATTGTGCTTATGGGTGTGCAGCTTGTGCGTGTGAACCCTGTTAGTGTGCTATGTATATTGTGAAGGCATTTGGGGCATCACTGTGATGTGTATATTTAGTATGCCTGGGCACGCACATATGAATCGTTGATATTGTGGGTTGTGTCTGTGCAAAAACATAATCATAAGAGTAAGAGACAAATTTGGGTCCTTCCTCCGCCACTTACTTCGACCTGATTTCAAGCAAGTCATCAAATTCTTTGGGTCTGAGCTTCCATGTTTATAAAATAGGAAAGATTAACACTCATGGTCCTAGGATTGTCTGCCTACTAGAGGTCTATCTTGTAGGATGTGAAGATGAAGGGGAGACATAACTGGTGGGAAGTGCCCAGCACAGTGGCAAATAACATTAACTGAGGGTTCCATTTCCCTGTGTGTGTGCATCTGTGCATGTGCATGCGTGTGTGTGTGTGTGCGTGTGTGTGCGTGTGTGCGTGTGTGTGTGTGCGTGTGTGTGTGTGTGCGTGTATGCCTGCGTATGTGTGCGTGTATGCCTGCGTATGTGTGCATGTGTGCGTACGCGTGCTTGCTTGCTTGCATAAAATAGTGCTCTTCCTATTGTCCCAGAGTGGCTAAAGCCCACAGCTGGAAACAAAAAGCATCAGGTGCTCCCACATCCTTTAGAAAGACTCCAACCAGCCAGCAGACATGTCCTCTCAGAGAGAGCCTTGAGAAATGGCACAGCTGGCCCTACTGTGACTCAGACGTTCCACCAAACATGTGCGCGCGCGCGTGTGTGTGTGTGTGTGTGTAAGCAAGAATCCTGAGCGCAGGGGGTGTCTAACCTGGGCTTCTAGGCATCCTTTCCTCCCCTGCAGCCTATGCCTGAGCGTCTACCCCAGAGTCTGGAACCTGACCAAATCTAGTCTCAGCAGGTGTAGGAGGGACATGTCCCTGCTGGGAGCAAGACTAGGACTCAAAGCGGCTTCGGAGCAGCTTGAACTTGGACTTGTTGAACTTAGTGATGAGGTCCAGTTTGCTGTGGCCCAGGGTCAGCCGCTTCTCATCCCCAAATGGGCCACTGCTACTGCCATTGCAATGGTCACCTGTGGGTCTCCCCGGGAGGCCATGCTCAGGTCCCTGCCTGGCACCCTGCAACTGATGGTACTTGGTGATGAGGTCCAGCTTGCTGTGGCCCAGAGTCAGCCGCTTCTCATCCGCAGAGCCCACTCCAGGCTTGCGAGCATGGCTCGGTCTAGGGAGACTATTGGGCCCCGGCCCCTCACCCCGGAATGGGCCAAACTTTGTGATGAGGTCCAGCTGGCTGTGGCCCAGGGTCTGCCGTCGCTCATCTGGACCCTGCTTGCCAGCCCTGGCTGAGGAGTTGGCTTCAGGGGGCCCTCTGGAGCCCCCAGTCTTAGGGTACTGTGGCAGGAGGTCCAATTGGCCATGGCTGTGGTTTGGAGGCAGCCTCTTATGCTCTGGGTTCCCATGGCCAGGTCTGGGGGAACCTGACTCAGGGGCACCCCCAGCACCTTGGGCCTGGGGCAGGAGATCCAGCTGGTTGTATTTCTGGTTTGGGGATAACCTCCTGTCCTTTTGGGCCTGCTCACCAGGCCACAGGGAGTCTGAGTTGGAGGTAACACGAGGATCAGGGCCTCTTGCTTCTCGAGCTCTGGGAAAGGGGATAAGGAGATCCAGTTGGCCATGGCTCTGACTCAGAGACACCTTCTTCTCCTCCACTGTCTCCAGGGCTGTGCCAGGTCCCCAGCGACCTCGTGGGGGGCAAGGCTCCTGGCTGCCTGGGAGCCCGTTCTCTGGCAGCCTAGATAGGGCTGGGACACCCCGGGAGAAGGGGAGGAGGGAGCGTGGGCGAGTAAGCAGAGGTGACCCCACTGCCAGGGTCAAGGGGCTGGTGCTACTGTGGTTGAGGGCAGGGGAGGACTGGGACCACAGGGACGCCCCCATCTTGCCCAGGTTGGCCCTGTAGGGCCCTGGCGGTGAGCCATGGTTAGGATCTGACAGCTGGCGTTGGAGGGAGGGCTGGCCACTGGCTTTGCGACAAGTAGGGCCTGGGGATGAGGACCCCATTCCTGTGTCACTGCAGCCACCGCCTCCTGGTAGAGCAAGGTAGGAGGAGCGGCCCATGAGAGGGGAGTGCTTGATGCTGCTGAGGCTGGTGCTGGAGGGCGATGAGGACCTGCGGCTTGGGATGCTGGGCCCGAAGGCCAGGGCCGCCAGAGGAGGGCACGGTGCCCTGGGATCCTCGCCGCTGCAGAAGCCCTCCACAGGCCGTGACTCGGCATACAGACAGCGGAACTCCCGGTCAAAGTCTTCCACGATGCGGCCCCGCAGCTGCAGCACCATGCTGGTGTGGGCCTGGCTGCAAAGCCAGGTGAAGCTGGAGGCAGAGTGTCAGGGTCAGGAAGCAAAGTGCAGAACCCTGGGCCTAGGCAGGAGTCACAGCAAAAGACAACCCCACCACCACCTCCAAGTGAGGGGGCAGAGCTCTGACTACAGAGTTTGTATGGGTCCTAGCCCGGCTTGGTGACGTGGGCACGTGGTTTCCCGTCCCAGGGCCTCAGCTTGCCCGTCTATAGAATGGACCAGGGGCAAGGTTCTCTGAAGTCCCTCCAGTTCCGAAGTAAAATAGTTATTTTCTATGCCAATAGCATTAAAGTAATCCTTCCACATAGGAACCACTTCCAGGGCCCAGCCTGGGGCTGTTTCACTCCCCCCCACACACACTGTCCCCTGAGCCCTGCATAGTGCCTGGCAGGTGGCAGCTGTTCAGCCCATGTTGGAAGAGATGGATGAGTGAATGAAAATTCAAAGCCAGATCCCAGGTGGCCCTGCCAGCCAGTGGCCCAGCCCCAGGCCCCTCGGCCCCGGTCCCGCTCGCTCACCTGTAGCTGCCCGCCACCACCTGCTCACAGTCGATGATGACGAACTTCTCCAGGGCCTGTCCCGTGAAGCGGCGGCCCGCCTTGCTGCAGTATGTGTCCCCACATGTGCTCCGTACACGCATGTTCTGAACCAAGGGGGGATGAAGGTTGGGGGGTGATCTTGAGAGGATGGGACTCAGGCCATGTCTAAATCCCTTGGGGTCTCTCTGACCTTAAACAGCTAAAGGAACTAAGTCCCCCACTCCCATGGACCCCCCCCAATGTTCACTAATCACCCAAGTGACTCTTCTGCCCTCCCTGACTCCCCATCCCACCTCTGGTGAGTGCCCCTGTCCCTCACTGACCGGCAGGTGCCCCCCATTGAGGTCCATCTTATAGCACATCTCCAGGAAGTGGCTCAGGTGCTCCTGAGCCAGGAGCAGGTAGACAGGGACGCCACGCCGACTAGAGGCCTCCATGAGGTCGCACAGGAGCTCCATGTCTGTGAATATGTCCATCACCGCAGCCACCACCTGGAGGAGAGAGGGGAAGCTCAGCCTTGCCAGAGGCAATGCCGGGGTCCCAGGAAGAGAGCGCGGGATGGGAAAGCAGGAGGCCGGGCCCCGCAAGAAAACCTGAACTGAAAGGGCTTTTGGCCATGACCTAGCCCCGTGGCTCTTAACTTAGACACAGGGAGGTTTCGCTGTCTTAAACCGCCAGACGTTGTAGGAAAGTTTTTGTGTGCATTTTTTCCTGAGGACAGAGTGTGTATCTGTCATCAGGTTCTCAAAGATGTCTGTGACATCTCCACATATGGGGAAACTAAGGCCCAGAAGGGAGAAGGAGTCAGAAGCAGCAGCCAGACCCCAGTTCCCAGTCTGGGTCCTCACTCTCTCCCCACTAGCTCCAGCCCTAGCTCTGGCCCAGGGACTGTCTGTCTGAGGTTCCCTTCTCAAGAATCAGAGCTTTAAGCCAGGCACTGGGGCCTTCAATGTCCTTTGCCAGACCCGCCTCAGTTTCCCTATAAAGCTACAGAGGTCGGCAAAACATCTTACAACCATGGGTTCCCTCACTCCACCCACGACAAGTGGGACCAGGTCTTCTCCTCAGTTGAGGGGCTGGGGCTTGCGGCCTCCCTCATATAATGGGCTGCGTCAGAGAAGCCCTGCATAACCCCTGGCGCCACCAAACCCCCAACTGTCTCTTCCTCCCCCTCCCACTTCATAGATCTGCTAGGAGACCCTCCTCTCCCAACACAGGCCGACAGGAGGACATGCAGAGCACAGCATTCCAGCTTGAGCCACACAGACCTGGGTTCATACCTGCATTTTGCTACCTCCTAGTAATATGGCCCTGGGCGAGTAGCTTCACCTCTGGAAGCCTCGACTTCCTCGTCTGCTAAATGGAGGTAATGGTAGCTGCATCTCAGAGTTACGGGGAATTAAATGTGAAAATACTCAACGCACAACGGAAGTTCAACACATGTCCCTTTCCCGCTGCCTCCTTAACAAACGAGGACATTGGGCCTTGGGTAGCAGGGAGAGGAAGCTTCCCAAAGTTACTCAGAGTCAGTGGCAGCCCAGAGCAGAAGCTTCTGGCCCAGAGGTGAAGGGTCTAGATGGGGGGTGAGGAGGCAAAGTGCTTGGGGATGCCCAGCACATGGCACAGGCCTGACCAGGGATAAGGGGGGAAAGGACAAGCAGGAAAGATCAAAGGGACGGGGTGACCACAGCAGCTACCTCACTAATAACCTCACTCCCAGTGCCAATTAGACCTGGCCCTCCCCTGCCTGGGGCAAAGGCAGGCCTGCGAGGGAGGCTCCCAGTGAACAGTTGAGATCCCAGCATCCTGGCTCCTGCTGTCTGCAACAGTCACCCTCCGGGCTGCTCCCCGAGACAAGGGCACCGAAGCCAACCTACCGCAATCCTGCCTAGGCCCTGTGATTCATCCCCCTGCCTCCTGAATCAGGGGTCCTCTGCCGCAGGCCCAGCTGGAGGTACCGTGCACAGGGGTGAGGGGTGGATGGAGACATGCGCCAGGAGTCAGGGCTGTACCTGAGTCAGGACCTTTCCTCTTCTTCCTGAGCCCTGGGCTCTATTTTACCAACTGACTGCACCTTCCTGAGCATGTCCCAGCCCCTCTCTGGCCTCAGTTTCCTCCTCTGCAAGTCAAAGGGTGCCTCCCATTTCACCAAGGTTGGGATTCTTAGTTTGGGGATTATAAACTTTTTTGAGAATCTGATGAAAGCCATACACCCTCTCCCCAGAGAGATGCAGGAAGGATCCCTCTCTGCAACAAGCATGACTTTGCATGCATTTTCAGGATGTTTGTGGGGTCCTTGAGGGCCATCTTGTTCTATGCTTATCCATAATGACCCTGAATGCCAAGGGGTTACCAAGATAAATAAAATACAGCTCACCCTCTAGGAGCTTGTGGTCTGATAGGTGCTGCACCGAAGCTGCAGTGTTTCCCTGGGCTCATCCCTTCCCTCCCGGGGCCTCAGTTTTCACATCTGTGAAATGAGTATCTGAAGAGATGAGGTCCTTACCGTGCGGGCCTGGCTGAAGAGGAAACGCAGAAGGTCTTTGATGTTCTTGGTCTTGTCCCGCTGAAAGTGGACCACAGCCTGGGTGGGGCTGAAGCCCGTGGCCTGTGGAATCTCAGGCCAGCCCAAGTCCAGGTCCGGGGGGTCTATGTCAGAGGCCGTGGGAAAGTAAGTGCCCGAGGTGACTTCTGAGAGCAGGCTGAGGCGGTCAGGTCCTGAGGCCTCCAGTCCGTGGGCCTCACCCAGCTCAGGACCCCCACGCACATGGCTGGTCATGTAGTCCACATCCAGGGAGCTCAGGAAGGGCAGTTCCTGCTCCTCTGAGATGACCCGCAGGTAGGCAGCCTCACCCCGCTCCAGGAGGGCGTCGGCCGCCAGCCGGGCTGCCTCGCTGTGCTGCAGCACCAGTGGTGAGCTCTCCCGCCACCAGGGCCGCTTCAGTTCCTCCACCCTGCCCCGCAGGGGTCCTGCCATGCCCTGTGCTCCCGGGCCCCCAGGCCCCAGGCCTCCAAACATGCCCGCCCACCAGGCTGCTGTCACCCTCCAGTGGGCTCCATGGCCTGCACCCCGCTGGTTGCAGCAGGAAGATAGCAGCAAATGCGTCTCCTGCCTGCCTGCCTGCCTGCCTGCCTGCCTGCCCCAGTGTGGCAGGGCCCCCAGCCCGTTGCCACCTAAGTCAGGCACTATGCTCCGCCCCATTGCCCCTGGCTTCTGGAACCTGTTGGGTTAGCCTCACCTGTTGGCCTGCTGTTGGGACTTGCCCTCCCAGGAAAACGTCAGTGGTAGGCCCTTAGCACACTCGCACCCCCCACCCCCACCCAGCATGACGTGCCCCATCCACACCAGCTCCTAGTGAGTTTCCTCCAAACCCTGACCTTCCAGAGCACACTTGGAGGAGTATTATGCCCTTGCTCAGGGACACACACACACACACAAACACACACACACACACACACACGGGCAGATGAATGACTCAGGACACCAAGATAAAGACGTGAACACACACGCATGCAGGCCGACTGACGTACTGAGAGTTGACAGACACGCATAGCCTACAGGCTGACGTGCAGACCACACATTTTGATCCCATGTAAACAGATCCAAACACTAATTCAGAGACTAGCCATAACCCAAACATACCCTGATGGCTATTGCAAGCCGAGCACCCCTGCACACAGGCCCTAATAAGAGCTGAAGGGAATGTCCCAGGACTGCCAAGGACATGACCGGTCTATGGGCCTTATTTTGTTCCCATGTGGCCTTGCCACTCTCCACCTCCATAGCTGTGGCATCACAGTCACCTGTCCCACCTTCACCCCAGCTCTCAGCCCATCCTCGAGGGGCTAGAGCGGTGGCTCTCACTCTACAGTTCCCAAGACTAGCCAGGATGTGTTAAAATGCAGATCCCCAGGCTCTACCCGCCGGAGATTCTGATTCAAAAGGTCTGAGTGGGCTCCTGGAGTCTGCCTTTTTAAAAGTGACATGGTGCATCCGGGGCAGTGTGCTGAAGCCCACCCCTGAAGAATGCTGTTCCAGAGGCCACATTTCCCACACCCTCAACTCCGGGGAAGCTCTCAGCCTGGTGGGGACCAGACCACAGCCTTCCTCCCTGCCTCAGAAGCTGAGTATTAAATGGTTAGTAAGAAAGGAGGTTTCCAAGAATGGGAGGGGGGAGGGGAACACACTGCGAAGTCAGGAGGCAAACAGGGCTGGCAGGTTTCTTATCTCTGTTCCTAACATGGGCCGAAGTCCCAGCATCCTCAGGAGCATGGGTGGGAGGCTTTGCTCTGGAGAAGCAGGGTCAGCAGATGGCAGCTAGTTGGGGGGCCAGGCCCAGCAGAAGTGGTCAACAACAGAGTAGTGCCTGCTTGAGGGACCACCTTCGATGGAGGGTGAGGTCCAATGAGGGTGGCCAGGAGGCCTGATGCCATGTCTGCAGACCCTGTTTGGTGCTGATTGCAATTGGTCTATCTGATCTGGGGTCAGGCCCAGAGCTCAGGTTCTTTTATGTCCACAGGGTTTCCCACACGGGGCCCAACACATGCACAGGGGTGCGGGAACTAGGCCCCCTCAGTGTCGAGCTGGGCCCTGTGATCAAAGACGAATGAGGCTGGCTTTGTCTTTAAGGAGTTTAGAAGTGGGCAAGGGACAGGGGGTGGGGTGGGGGGGAGAAAGTAGCCTAGGCCAAGAGCTGACATGTGGGAACACTACATCCCATCTCAGGGGCAGGGACAGAAATTGGAGCAGCAGGAGCTGGAAGGAGACCTTTCCCTGGGGCTGAAGTGGCTGTGTGAGGGGCAGGAGGTTGAGTAAACAAGGTCAGGCCGTGGGAAGGTAATGAGCTGTGGGGCAGCCGAGGTGGCAAGGCCTTCATTAGGGCCTTATCCTCAGATTTATTTGAGGGGAGAGCCAGGGCCTTATCTGGGTTGAAGAAGTGCTCCTGGGAGGGAAGGAAGCCACGTTTCTATGTTGCTGAGTCCCTGTGTTAATCCCTCAGCATGCATATGGTATATATTTTTGGCTTTTCTTTTTAAAAAAAAAAAACTATTTTAATTGTGGTAAAATATACATAACAAAGTTTGCATCTTAACCATTTACAGTTCAGTGGCATTAAGCACATACGCATGGTTGTGCAACCATCACCATCATCCATTTCCAGAGCTCCCTTCATCTTGCAAAACTGAAATCTGTACCCATTAATAGCTCCCTATTTCTTCCTCTCTCCAGACCTTGGCAGCCACCTCTCTACTTTCTGTCTCTATGAATTTGGCTACTCTAGGGTACCTCATGGAAGTGGAATCATACAGTATTTGTCCTTTTGTGACTGGCTTATTTCACTTTGCATAATGTCCTCAAGGTTCATCCATGTTGTAGCCTGGTCAGAATTCCCTTCCTTTTTAAGGCTGAATAATATTCCACTGTGTGCATATACCACATTGTTTATCCATTCACACAATGATGGACACTTGGGTTATTTCTACCCTTTGACTTTTGTAAATAATGCTGCTTGAATATAGGTATACCGATTTGACTCTGTATTTTTATGTATTTCCCTCTATATCCACATTTGTATTATATTTCATTTTTGTAAGTAAAAAACCCCCACACTTAATATTGACAATTTTATATGGTTCTACTCAACATATATACATGTAACTATGCAGAACTATACCTGTGCATGTATGTACTGTGATGTTTGTGTGTCTACTTGGCGGTCTTTAAGCATCTAGCTGCATGTCAGTGTATATTTACCTATGTGTGCATCTGTGTATACATACTCAGGTGTGCCTGTCTGGGCAGAGATCTATTTGTGTACATGAGTGTCTGGACAGTGATGGCTTGGACCCTAACTCTGGTACAAGGTAGCTCAACTGAGAAGGGCAGGGGTGGGAAGACTGAACCAAAGGGATCCCTGGCATCCTGATAATGAAAGCATGTAAATCAAACCCCCAGGGCTGCCGGAATGGAGGCCCCTCCCTATGGACTGAATGGGTAAAGGGCAACAGGAGGGTAGATAGATGGATCCTGGCCATGGGCCTGCAGCTAGGGGTGGGGACCCAGGGTGATGGGAACCATACAGATAGCTGAGCCCCGACCAGTGTGTTGGGCAAAGGTCCCTTAATAACTGTTATTAAGAGGAAAAAAAATATTTTCCTGTCCAGGGGTTGTGTCAGGCGCCTGCTTGGCATCATTCTGACATCCTGGGGGACACTTAGCCTCATCTCTAACCAGCCGAGTGGCGCCTGGGCAGGTGACTGTCCTGTGGGGGTGGTGCGAGCAGAGGCTGGGCTGCAGCCCTCCAGGTGCAGGCTGCTCTGATGCCAATATTGCCACACACCTTTAATGTGGCACCTCCAGGAGAGGGGAGATAAGGCTCCCGGGGAGAAGCAGCCAGGGTGAGTAGGGGAGCCAGTGTGCCCAACTCCCTTGAATCAAGGCAAAGCAACCTAAGATCTAGAGATACAGGGCCACGTGGTAAGGATTCCCAGAGGTTGGCTAAAGGTGGGTATTAGAAGATGAAAATGATTTCAAGATGTACAGAATGGCAATCAGAGTGTTCCAGGCTGGAGGTAGAGGGACAAGGGCATGCCTAATGAAGAAAGGTGGGGGCGGTGGTATAGGGAAAGGGCTGTCAGAAAGGCCATCTGGGCCACACTCTGAAGAGGATCTTGTTAAAGTGCGGCCTCTCTGTGCAAAGATGATGACACAGAGGTTGGCAAGACTCCTAGAGTGGAAGCAGTCCCCCAGGGGAGAGTAGCCCAAAGCACCAGACTCCCAGAAACAGCCCAGGTGGGTGTGGCTCACTGACCCTGAGTGCCCCAGAGGCCTCTGGGAGGTCACCCTGGCTCTGCACCGAATGAGTTGAACAATCACAACTCTGAGTCACAGTGGCTGACTCTGCAAGATGGGACCAACGCTACCTCCTTCACCAGGTTGTTGTGAGGAATAAGCAGGCTGCTCTGTGTCAAGTGACTGACTGAGGGGAGCAGTAGCCCAGCACCTGCTGATTCCAGAGCTTTTCAGGCCATGAAAGAGCAGGAAGGGGCTTGGTGAAGGCCCGAAGACAAACGAAGCAGTGACTGGGGCGCCTCCTGGTCAGTCTCTGGCCCCTTCTGGTCCAAAGGCTGGCCCTGAAGGTGAACATGGCTCCTGGCTGTCCGTGGAGTGTGGCTCTGAGATGCTCTCAGCCCAGTTCAGGAGGCAGGGTCCTCTCCCCACTTTGCATACACAGACCAGTATTCACACCTTTCTTGGGCACTTGGGACCCCAAGGAATGAGATTTTTGGCATTCTACGTCAGAAAGGCGGCTGTGTCTGTGTCTAGGCTGTAGACACTGTGACTCCCTCACATTCTTCCCTCCATCCCTCTCCATCATCTCATTCAATGGTGGGTGATCCAGTCCCCACTCCCTCCCCGTCTCCATCCACTCCACCCTGCAGGCATTTATTTACTTATTTGTATTGATTTGAGAGCGGGAGAGAGGAAGGTTAAATGTAATTTAATTGAAAGAGAGGAAGGGAGAGGAGAGAGAGAAATTGATTTGTTGTTCTACCCATGTATGTACCCACTAGCTGTTTCTTGTGTGTGCCCTGACCAGAGATCAAATCTGCAACCTGGGTGCATTGGGATGATGCTCTAACCAACTGAGCGACCCAGCCAGGGAATACTCTGCATGTATTTAATGCCTACTTTAGGCCAGCACTATGGTTCCAAAGATGAGTAAGACTTGGTCTCTGCCCTGAAGGAATTCAGTTTAGTGGGGAAGGCAGACTCATAATTATAAGTCACAGATTAAGCTGAGGTATAAACCAAATGCTTGGGGTTCAGAGCTCATGACCCATTCTGGAATCATGTCCCCACTCCACACTCCCAGCTAGGTAACAGCCCTGTGGCGGGCTTTCTCAGATGGTCACTAGTTGAAGGAGCTGTTTCTGGCCACAGGGAGAAAGCAAGAGGAAAGGGGCAACCCAGCACAGGCCATGGGTTCTGGTTGCTGACTGAAATCTCGAGTGAGCTCTAGGGCCTCAGCTCCTGCCTGTAAAGCAAGCGGCTGGGATAGAGGCCTCCAAATGCCCCACAGAGCCCACATGGTATTCTATCACTTTTTAAACACACACACACACACACACACACACACACACACACACGTTTATTGACGTCAGAGAGGAAGGAAGAGGGAGAAAGAGTTAGAAACATCAATGATGAGAATCATTGATTGGCTGCCTCCTGTGTGCCCCATACTAGGGATCGAGCTTGCAATCAGGGCATGTGTCCGGACCAGGAATCGAACCATGACCTCCTGATTCATAGGTCAACGTTCAACCACTGAGCCACGCCAGCCAGGCCTATCACTTTTTGACATCACAGGTCAGTCAGTGCTTTAAGATTCTCTTCCTGGAAATTCCCCAGTCAGGACCATCAGGACCTTTTCTTCCCTAAGTAGAGGGAGGAGTCCTTGACCTGGGCAGGGTCTAGGTCCCAGGCTCACCAGCATGGCTCAAGGGAAGCCCCTTGGAAGCCCCAGAAAAGTTGTGATGGTAAGTTAACACCTGGGCAAGGGTAAGTGGGTAGAGGATTATGGCCAGTGTACTAAGGTCTGTCCTATCCCCAACCTATGGCCGAGCCCAGTGGAGTGGGTGGGCAAGGCATGGTGGGTTGGAGTGGGGAGAAGGCTAGTTAGACATAGGCAGAACCAGGGCAACAAGTAAAGCAGGGTTGCTCCCAAGGAACGAGCTCTAACACTTTAGGACTGTCCAGTTCTCTGCCCACAAACCTGCCACATTCCCTTCCTTCCCACTTCACACAAATGGCAGATAAACCCGATTCCTGGGCACCTAGACCAGCATGCGCGCCCCTTCTCTCTCAGCCCTCACCTCTGAAATCCCTGTCCCCCATCTTCTGTCCTCCAATTTCTGGTCTCAGGAAATGGTTCCCTTCTTCGGTCCAAAGCCCAGCCCTGTTCTCAAGTCCTGGCTTCCACTTCTAGAGGGATATAAATAATAATAATAATAATAATAATAATGCCACCACCTAACATTTATGGGAAGTTTCTTTCCATTAAATAGTGTACATTTAATTAGACTCTTCCCTGCCCCCACACACATCTTCAGAATTATCCCATGCTGAGGCCTTCGTTTTTTGTTGTTTTTTAAAATATAATTTTATTGATTTCAGAGAGGAACGGAGAGGGAGAGACAGAAACATCAATGATGAGAGAATCATTGATCGGCTGCCTCCTGCATGCCCTGAACCGGGCATATGCCCTTGACTGGGATCAAACCTGGGACCCTTCAGTCAGGCTAGGTTGAGAAGGCCTTCGTTTTTACCCTGCTCTCCTACTTCCTCTCCAATTTTTTCCCATTTCTTCTCACCTCCCAAGACACCACAGCTGCTGCCACACTCTGCCTTAACCCTTTGCAATCTGTTCTCTCTCAAGAATCCTGTTCGTGAAATGGTCTAAAGCCCTACGCCTCACCCGCTTACTCCTGCAGCATTGAGAGCCGCCTCCTGGAAGCTCTCCTCTCCCCTGGCCTCTGCTCCACTCTCTCCCTCCTGTGCCAGGTCCTGCTCTTCCTACCACACCCTGAGCAGGCTTCCCCCATGCCCTTCCCAGTGCTTGGTCTACCCTCTGCACTCCACCTCTGGGAGCTCATCCAGCTTTGAGATTCCGTGTCTCCTCCATACCGGACAAGCCCAGTCCTGGGCCCCTGTCCTCATCCTCCCGAGGTCCGCTCCTGCCCTCCCTGGGGATCTCTGTTGGCTCGTCTCCCACTAGACAGCTCCTATGCAGACACAATGAAGGGCACCAAAAGCAATGGGGTTGGGCTCAGAATACATGACTGTCCAGCTTACAGGGTCACCTGGCACCAGTAGGTGGTTTCTCCTCAGTGGCCCTGGTCCCCTCTGGCATGGTGGGGGCAACAATCCCTGGCCGGTCTCATAGGGCACTTTAATTAGCACTTGGGGGAAAAGAAAACCACAACAAAAAGAGGATTCTTCTTTTCAAGCCACCCTCATCTGCCTGACATCGCCATACCCCAGCTTCCAGGAGAGCTCTGTGGTTTTTCCCTCTGGGGTTTGAACTTCCTTTTGAATCCCTACAGTCACTCCCAGGCCCTCAAGCCTAGATGCCTGGAATCCCACCGGGACTGCACCAAGCCACCCTGTGCGCTGCTCTGTATCTTTGCTCCCATCAGGCCAGGCCTTTCCAAGAACACAGGTGGTTCCCTGTTGCCTGTCAGATGCAGCATAACCCAGATTACCCCCACCCATGCCCCACCTGGGTTTTTGCAACCTTTTCTTCCCTTAGCAACCAACTTAGTTGGTCCACTTGAGTTCAAGGCCCACTTAAGTTCTGTGCCTTCCATAGGCAGCTCCTCACTTCCAGTTTTTCTTGTCACTTATCTAAACCTTACCCATCCGTGTGTCCTGATTCTCTTCAAGGCATTTCTGACTTCTAACCCTCCGTTGATTTTTCCTGTTAGCATGTCTGTGTGTCCACACACGTCGCTGGAATGTTGCTTTAGGTTTCCTTTTACTTTTTTAATTGTAGTACAACTGACCCTTCCTCCATCTAGTACTCCTTCTCTAGCACTGAAGCATTGGACCTGGGTGTCAGAACCAGCCCAGTCTGCATGCAGGACCAATTTGGGCCTCCCTGTGCTTCAGTTTCGCTCAGCAGTAACTCAAGCTTAGTAACACTTACCTCACAGAGCTCACTGAGGATTGAATATGATAACAATAGAAAATACCAAGCAGTGTCTGGCACCGAACAGAAATGCAAAATGTATTGGCTGAATTACAGCCTGGGCTTTAATCTTAGCTTTATATATAAAATAGCAATTATTTATGATTTTTAAAATTTCAGACAAAATAAAATCTTATTCACTACATTGTTCTGTATTCCTCATTTACAACCGCTAAAGACATTCTTCTCAGTAAGGGAAACATTTGTTTCTCCTTTTTTTATACATATTTTTATCGATTTCAGAGAAACATTTATATATATACTAGGGGCCCGGTGCACGAAATTCGTGTACTGTCATTGGCCTTTAGATAATTTGTACCAAAAATTATGTCCCCCATACGGTAGTTGCCCAAGCATGATTGGCAATTTGGTCACTAGAATGAGCTTTATGGAATGCACTCTGCATACTACCTTACTTTTGGCTTAATCTTTTCTCACATTCCCCCCCTTCCTTCATATTTTTACTTTCTGTAATAAAGCAAGGAACAAATACATACCACATGCTAATTAGGTAACACAGGAAATATATTAGTAAGACGGTCCTACAGAATGAGAACAAGCTTTGTTGGATAATTCAGAAATCACTTTGCAATCATTTTTATAATTCAAAACACTGTCACTTACTTTGATAACAAATACATAAGATTCAGTATATCCCAGTTTGAGAGAACCCTGGTTATCTTGGCTGCTTTCTAAAGAGCAATAAAAGGTAACTCGCAGATAAACAATAACCATTTGAAGACTTGGGCAAAAACTAGGGAGGTCAGTTGGGATGTCTTTCGGCATAAGAACCCAGACAGTGACAGGGACAATCAGAAGCAACTGCAGTGGACTCAGAGACACTGCCTATGTGGATGGTGAGAGCAAGTAACAACAATGCAAATCACTTAGTCAACTGTAGCCACCAGGTGGAAATGGGTTTTTTGCTGGAAGTGAAAAGGAAATGGAAAAGGGCTAAGATCCTTGGTTTTTGTCAATACCATCACCACAAAACACGGAGTAAGGGTAAGCAAACTTTTTCTATAAAAGACCAGGTAATAAATAGCTTAGGCTTTGCAGGCCAGACAATCTGTTACAATTAGCCAACTCTGCTATTGCAGCATAAGAACAGCCATACACATATGTAAACAAATGGGAGAGGATATATATATATATATATATATATGTGTGTGTGTGTGTGTGTATATATATATATTATTGATTTTAGAGAAACATTTGTTTCTTCTTTTTATATATATTGTATTGATTTCAGGGAAGGGAGAGGGAGAGATAGAAACATCAATGATGACAGAGAATCATTGATCAGCAAGCCCCCTACTGGAGATCAAGCCCACAGCCCAGGCATATGTTGTGACCTCCTGGTTCATAGCTCAACACTCAAGCTCTGAGCCACACCGGCCAGGCTGTTTCTTCTGATGAATAAGTACACTTCCTTTTATGTGGCAATGGAAACTACATAATCTTAAGGCTTTCCAGTTTCTGCCTTTGGCAGCCAGGAAGATCCAGAGCAACATTTTATACTCAATTGCAGTCCAGAGCAACATTTTATACTCAATTGCAGATTTCCTCGCTGACCTGCAGGAGGCAGTGTGAGCGGGGAGAGAGTAAGGGCCCTGGGGTTGGAAGACGTGGGCTGGGGCATTCTTGGCCCCTTCTTACCCTAGATGACCCTACAGGCCTCTGTGAGCCTTAGTCTCCTCACTTGTGTCAAGGGGATAAGACGATGAGGATAATATCTATTTTTAGGACTGCTGTGAGATGATATGTTAAAAACACTTCACAAATTACCCAAAAAGTCATATGAAAGTTGGTTATTAGCAGCTGAGGTTTTCTAAAATGATTATTTTCCTTTTCTTCCCTCCCAATACTTGCATCATATCTTTTAAACTTTGTTTTAATTGTTTTTCAGTTTTATTATAACTGTGTCTCTTGATTTGCGGTGATCCTTTCTGGAAGTATACAGAGTACAGATAAATGACAAAATTATTCCTAGAGGACAAGAAATCAAGACCTTCACTTGTTTTATATAATAACACTATACAATAGAAAAACACTTAGGGGTACCCTTGGCTTATACTGAATTGTTAAAGTAAGCTGAACTGTAGGTTAGTCTGAGAAAAAGGGGCTTTTGAGGGGGCTTGTGCTGCTAATGATTGATGAGTTAGTCACTCATTCCTTCTTTCATTTGTCAAAGCTTACACTGATGCCTGCTGGGAGGCAGGCACTCTGTTGAGACTGGAAAAATAAAGGTGACTGACCCAAAACAGTGCTCACAGGGCAGGATAGAAGGAGGGATGCAAAAAGTAGTTTCACTGAAGGATACCGTCCGGAGTGGACAGGAGAAGGGGGTCTTTGAAGGCACATGGACTTTCTTTGGTCAGAAGAGGGAGGGAGAGGATCCAGGTAGAGGAAACACACAGGATGGTCTTCTGATGA
>NW_006291383.1:6257632-6266367 GCF_000327345.1 Myotis davidii | reverse complement strand
TCAGTTTGTTCAGGGAAGAAACTGGTTAAGAGATTCACAAAAACAAACAAAGGTCAAACTAAGAAGAACCTTATATCCTCCGAGGAACTTGGATTTTATCTTGAAGGGGAGGGGTATGTTGTCAGTGAAAGATGCTGATGGCCAGAAAGTGACTTGACCTTTTGAGACGCAGTATCGTACAAGTTGTGTGCAGAGTTTGACAATTACTCATGAAGGCAGGACCTGACTCCAAGACGAGGACCATCTGGGGGAGGTATTCATATAGGGCCTGTATGAACATAGGCCAACTGAGATGTTGAGAAAGGGAGTCAGGTTCTGGACCAGGGCTGGACTAAAGGACCTTTAAAGTTCCTTCCAAATCAGAGATTCCTTGATTCTAAAGCAAACCCGGTAGCTGAACTGGGATCTGTGGCTGTGGAGCTGCTGTGGGCAGCAAATGGGTTAAGGCTCAAATAACTTTTATATATGAATTAATGTGTAGAGTTGGGAGCCAAAATCTGTTCCATTAATTTTTCCATCCATTCCAGGAGCAGTTAGGTACACACAGTAAAGTTTATTTTGGTGCATGGTATACTTCACTCCATTAAAAATAAATTAATCAGCAAATTCCTGCCTGGCTCAGCTCTGGTTTATGTAAATAGTGCCCAGCTGTAATGAGTTACAAGGTGTTATTATCTCACACACACAGAGGAGGCTTCACTCTGGAGCTCCGTTCACAACAAAAGCATCTTAAATAAACTCAGAGAAGGCGGCTTGATTTGTAATGTTTTCACAGAAGTGGGATATACCTCATCCATATAGAGTTTCTTTATGTGACTCATTTTATAGCAAGTTAAATGAAGGAAGTTTGATGGGGGGAGGGGCAATATGGTTCCACGCCCCCTTTCTTCAATTTAAAGAAAATCCCCCAAGAGATGACCCACACTCAGAGGGAGGAGGGGACTGGTCCTCAAGTGCCCAGGCCCAGCTGGCTCGACGGCACAGGCTCAGAAGCTGTGAAGGGCATAAGAAGCTGGGCACGGGCTGAGCCCTGTGATGGTACAGCAAAGCCAGGAAGAATGTTTTCTTCTCCTCCTCAACATCTCATACAAGGGGGAACCGAGAGAGGAAAGACAGCATGTTCCTCACCTGGTTCACTGTTCTTGAGGCCTCTTTCCATATGACTTGGGATATGATAAGCACTTGGTCAGCAGAGGCCTTTGGGGCCCCAGAGGACAGGGCCTGGCAAGCCATGGATGGGCCAAAACAGTGACATCTCCGTGAATTGGAGGCAAAGGCAGCAGCAGGGACCCTCCTGAGCCTCTCCCTGCCCGTGTCTCTGAGCTGGGGGTACCCTCGGCTCATAGCACCTGCCGCCTCAGGTGAGTTTCTGAAAGACCCTGGATTAGAGAAGAATCATGGGAGAGTTCAATCTGACTCTTTTAATGGCCAGCGCAACCCCACAGCTCACAGCCGGCGGACAGAGCATGGCTACCCATCTTGACTCAGCAGCATTACAAACTTCTCCTGGGCCACAGTGGGCCCCGGGTGGGGTGTCCTCTTTCTAATGTACCCCCATCCCTTCTGCGGCCTTTGGGAAAAGCTGTCCATCACAAGGTTGCTAGAGGGGACTTAGAGAATGTTAGCTGGGGAGCTCTTGCTCAGGGCTTCTCATGATGGAGAGAACACCCCAAAAGGGCTTCTCCCATTACTAACCCCGACCAGATCAGATTCCTGGGTACACTAAGAGGAAAATCAACACAAATGGGGCCAGGTAGTTGACAGATGCTGTTCATAGGTCAGTTCAGGCCACTTTCTACAGGGTCCTGGGCACTTCTTCTCTGGTGGTTCTTCAACACCAGCGGGCCAGCTGCTCAGAGGGACCAGCCCATCAAAGACCCTCGTCATTATAAACTGGGGAATGGGGCTTCAGGACGCTCTGAGGATTCTTCTCCACTAGAGGGCGCCAGCTCACCTCCCCGGTTAGAAGCAGATCCTCACCATTCATGGAGTCCAGGTACTGAATCTGCAACAGGGAGAGAAGCACAAAGGGACGGGGCAGAACAGATGTGAGATGGCGTAAGGAACCAGCCTTCCAAAGGAGAGCAAAGGAGGGGAATGAGGGAACTTCTGACCATCCCAGCCCTCAGGCCGCGGGCAGCCTCTGATCTCCCAAATTATTTCACTTAGGAGGTTTGGAGAAACAAGTCACTGGGGAAACTCACTGGGAAGGCTTTAGGGGGCATGACAAAGAGGTAGCTGAGGGTCCTAAAGAAAGGGACTGCCCCACGGATGCCCTATAAGAAGTCCCATATTGCCCCAAGGAGAGGCTGGCAATTGGAAAACAGTGATGAGGCTGTTAGGGAAGCATGGAGCTTTGACAGGGACCCAGTTCTGTGAGCAACTGTTTTGAGCACCTTCTGTGCCAGGCACTCTATTCAGAAAGCAGAGATTACTGAATCCTAGCCCTGCCCTTAAGGAGCCAGCTCCTGGTTTGGTGAGGAAGCCAGTCAGGCACAAGGCCTCCAGACAGACACACAGACACACAAACCCTGACTTTCTGGACTGAAAGAACTTTCTAGGGAGAATGTACCAGGGGGAGGTATGTCCTTGAGGTAGGGGTGTGTGCACGTGTGTGTGTGTCCATTCAGAGTAGCAATGAATGGTACCCAGGTGAGTCAATTCCCTTCTCTGAGACTTAAGTTCCCTTGTCTGAGAAAGGTCTGAGAAAGGGGACAGTAACATGGACCTCACAGGACTCATGACAAGATTAAATGACAGAACATTACTAGTGTCTGGGACTTTTGGTCTCTGCTGTCCTCTAGTGGGCCCTGACTCTGGTCAGTGGGCCCCAGCTTCATCCCTCTAGGATGGCTGGGGAGTTATCCCCCTGACCAGCTCTGTGGAGAGGGGACACCTGAGATGCAGAATTGGAACAGCTGCAGGGGAGATATGGTCAGGCAGTTCTGCAGGAAGCAGGTCATCCAGTGAGTGACTAAATCTCAGGAGATAAGGGCAATCTCTGGAAACATTCCCCAGTGGCTGCTAATAAGGAGAGCAGAAGAAAAAGAAATGCTTTCAAATGGCCGGGCAAGATCTAGGGTGAGAGCAGGATCAGAACAGGAGTCAGCACTAGATTTAGGAAGATGAGACTCCATTTTGGAGTAAGAAGACATTTGGGGGATAATGGGAGGGGCAGGAGTCCAGAGGCCTCATCTTATGCCTCAGATCACCTCCCCCTTCCAATAATTACTTCACTTCTGCTGTTTCACCTTCAGGCTGCTGGCCTTTGAACAGAACCCCGGTCTCTCCCATTACCGCAGGTCTAGATTCCACACATCCTGCTATCCTCCGGGGCAAGATCAACTGACCCATTATCTTCCCTAAAATCCACTCCTCTTTCCAACTACTCCATTTCGGTCCTTAGGGCCCCCACTCTGCCCACCTCCTGGGATGAAAATCTCAACATAACCCGACTGGGGCTTGGGACCACCTACCACACCAACTAGCATCCTGGTGCGGTACTAGAATCTGCCCAGGCCCCAGCTTCCTGGTCTCCCTTGTTCCCCTGGATCAGACTTTGTCTCTCCTTTCTTTGGCCTTCCACAGCACTCTGTTCCTACTGTATCACATCACAGACGGACTTATTCCAGGGTTAGCCTTGTGCCTGACTGGCTTCCTCACCAAACCAGGAGCTGGCTCCTTAAGGGCAGGGCTAGGATTCAGTAATCTCTGCTTTCTGAATAGAGTGCCTGGCACAGAAGGTGCTCAAAACAGTTGCTCACAGAACTGGGTCCCTGTCAAAGCTCCATGCTTCCCTAACAGCCTCATCACTGTTTTCCAATTGCCAGCCTCTCCTTGGGGCAATATGGGACTTCTTATAGGGCATCGTGGGGCAGTCCCTTCCTTTAGGACCCTCAGCTACCTCTTTGTCATGCCCCCTGGCACAGGCCCACCACAGCAGATGGAAAAGTTGGGCTGGTCTCTCAGAAAACATAGCATTTGCTTTGCCAATTGCTACTGCTGGCTGAGGGTGAGCCTAGTGAACAGTAGGAGTCTCAGAATTCTCTGTGGGTGGGGCCCTCTGGCCATAATGCCTTCTCTCTGGTGCTGGCAGATTTGAAGAACTGTCAAACAGAAGTCCTAGCTTCGGGGGTTCTATACCCTTTGGGTCTGAAAAGCCCCAGTATGTGGCTTTCCCAGCAATCAACAAGATGGTCCTGTTGCTGTCTTCTTCTCAAGAGCTGGGGTCTGGCCTTCCATTTTCTGGCTGTTGGAGGCTTGAAGGCCACAGACACAGGTGAATAAGAGAATAACTGTGGGGTGAGGCCCTTTCAGCTCCAGGGGCCAGGCCCATGAAGCAAAGACGTGACTCATGGGACAGCCTGAGCTGATGAGCTGTCTGGAGCAGCTGAGGCCTCTAGTGACTACATGAATCACCCAGCTTAGGGTTCTAGGCCAGCTGTGCAGGCTGAGTCACTGGGAGACCCTAGAAAAGCATCTATATTCCTCTTCCCTGCCACTCAGCTCACCCATCCATAAAGTAGGGATTTCCCATCAATACAAGATGGGGGGGATAGAGGTCAAGAAGTGAATTCTCCATGGGCCTGAGAAAAATCAATTAAGTAGTCCTCACTCTGGAGATTTCTCCTAGATCCTTGGGTTTCAGGAAGCCCTGGAGAGCTAGAGAAGTGAGGAATGAGGGGGTGGGGAGACCCGACTTGACTATGCATACTGGGAAGAAGCTGAAGGGATGTCTGTGGAATGCTGCCTGGAGCTCAGTCCTGTTATAAATCCTGGGGCTCAAAGTAGGTACAAAATGGTGCTACAGTGGGTGGTTGCATTGTACCCCTGCCCATACCTTATAGGACTGTGTGTCCCAGGATATAGCACACCACTTGGCATGCAGAAGGCAATCAAATGTGCCATGAATGAATAAAAGTTCCCGAAACCAGGTGCCTGTTCTCCTATTCCCATTCCATGACCTGTGGCCTAGCTTATGGTGGATACACAGAAAGTGCTCTTCTTCAGTGCCCACTGCTGACATGATTTGATCAGTATTCCCTCAGTAGCATCTGGGAACTCAGCCTCTCATGATCCTCTGGCAGCCCAGCACTGACAGACCTCGGGAAGGACCTGCTTTCCATGAGACTCTGGAGGGGAGGGGAAGGGTTACTCACCTGTTTCCTCACATATTCCACCAATAGTTCAAGCTGTCGGGGGTCTTCACATTTCTGGTTGAAGAAGGTTCTCCAGAGGGCAGCAGCCAGCCCATGATCATCTGAAAGGATCCCCTGGAACACAGAGGGCCACAGTTGGTCTTCTGAGGAGTATGGAAGAGCCATGATACAAAAGCTGGAGGTATTGAGAACACATGAATAGCCATAGAATTGGCTCAGAAGGACATTACAGACACTGTGAGAAACAGGGAAGCTACATGGTAGAGCTGGAAGAAGTTTTCAGAGAGTATCTGGTCCAAATTCTTCATTTTACACAGAGGAGGAACATGGAGACCAGAGGGGCTGAGTGACTGGCAGAGATGGGGCTCGTGTCTGGTTGACCCTCCCAGGCCACAGCTCCCTCTACTCAGCAGTGGTCCCACTGCTGTCCACAATGTATGGGCTTGAAATAATAGAAGAATATATTTTTTTCCCAGGAACAGAGATGGGTGTGGACTGCACCTTCTCTCCTGGTCCAAGGGCATATATCTGCAAGGCAGCTGGTAATTTGGGGATGAAAACCAGGCATCTTGGCCTCAATGTTATCCAGCTCTAGCCTGGCCATGGCTGGCCCAGCCTCTCTAAGTAGAGGAACAGGCTGTTCAGCAATATTACCGTGGTTCACAGAGGGAATGCTCAGAGCCTGTGTGTATGTGTGCCTAACACTGTCTCTCCCGGCACAGTTGGGAAGTCCAAATATCACAGAGGCTAATCAGCAGCTGGGCCATGAACTAGGGCCATTTTACTAGTACAGCTTGGACCTCTAAGGGAGGACAGGGGAGGGTCTTACTTCCTGTGATAAGGGCAACTGAAAGGAAAGGCCCTGAGAAGTTTTCTGTCCAGGTGCCAAGGTAGTGTATGGAACCAGACAAAGTGCTGACTGGGAGTTAGAAGGTTGGATCAAGTCCTAGCTCTGCCATTGCCAAGCTCAGAGATGGTGGGAAGTTCACTAAACCTGAGCCCCAGCCTTCTCATCTATAAAACAGAGATGAAAATACGTGCCCTTCTCACAGCATCCTTGAATTATAAATAAAATATAACATAAAGATGTTTTGTTGAGTGTAATATATCACTTACAAAGATTAGGAGCTTGCTTTGGCAGGCAGCTGTTGATAATAGTTGAAACAACAGTGGGATCTGGGGATCAGACCATCTGACTTCAAATGGGGGCTCTGTCACTTGATGTCTGCATGGCCTATGAAAAGCTACTAGCTCTTCCTGAGCCTCAGTTTCTCATTGGCTTAACAAGCATAATACCTATCCCACAAAGTTGTTGCGAGAATTAAGAGATAATGGCCATGAAAGACCCTGTAAGTGTAATCATTACACAAAGACCCAGGACCATTTATTTAACATGCTGTGGGCTGGCCTCTGGGGCACTGCAGTACATGAGGTCTGGCTTCAGGTCTGCTGCCAGGAAAAGCCATGCCCAGTATGACAGTTTGGTGGAAAAATAGTCCACCTGTTCCAAATGTCCCTGCGAAATACCCCTGCAATTCCACCACTTAAGAGACTATCCTGGCACAATGGCCGAGTCAGGAAAACCAGCTTCTTCCGGTAGATGGGACAGGAGCCAAAGACTAGCTCAGGCACATCACTGTTTTCCTAGCTATTTGCTAACACAACAGACTGCCTGTGTCTGAAGCGCCCTGGGCACATGCTGGAGTGCTGCTGGCAGCCACCCACATGTGCTACATAGGAAGGAATAGGAGTGCGAGCGGGTGTTATGAGGACTTGGAGAATGAGCACAGAGCACAGGACAGCAAAAGCCATGGCCTGCTGCAAACAGGCAACCTTGGTGGTGGGTGAATGGCTGGGAAGGAGCAAACCCATAATCAGTTCCTGATTGTCAGAAGGAAAAGGATGACTCAGGACTCACATTAACAGTGATAACAGCCTGACTATTTCCGACTGTCAGAGTTCCTTCACACCTGGCTCCTAATGACTATGGGTGCCAAGAAGAACAGATATTATTATCCTCACTTGAAAGAAAAGTACCCTAGGCTTGGAGGTCATCTAGCTAACTGAATGTAGAACTAGGACCAGAATGCACTGGTGAGGCCAGGGGATGGTGCCTGACTAGCTCTAGTTAGGATGCCATACCTGGAACAGAGTGGAAGTGCAAAAAAAATGGTTAACTAAATCTATGAACCCAGCTTCAGCCCTCTGTCCACCATGCTGCTAGTAAGTCAGTGAAAACAAATTGGAGACAGGTATGAGAGAGTATAAATTTCAAACCAAGGAAGCAGGAAAAAAGGGTGCCTTGGAACCAAATATTAGGTTGCATAGCAATTCTCTTACAATCTACTAGGGCACCTACCTGTTTTCCCTACGATGGCAAAAAAAAAAAAAAAAAAAAAAAAGCATCCTTCAGGAAATAAAGATACCTAGGTCTAGAGTAACTGAGAGGAAGCCAAAAGGGACTCTCTGGCTCTAGAGCAGCGGTTCTCAACCTGTGGGTCGCGACCCCTTTGGGGGTCGAACGACCCTTTCACAGGGGTTGCCTAAGACCATCGGAAAACACATATATAATTACATATTGTTTTTTGTGATTAATCACTATGCTTTAATTATGTTCAATTTGTAACAATGAAAATACATCCTGCATATCAGATATTTACATTAGGATTCATAAGAGTAGCAAAATTACAGTTATGAAGTAGCAACGAAAATAATTTTATGGTTGGGGGTCACCACAACATGAGGAACTGTATTAAAGGGTTGCGGCATTAGGAAGGTTGAGAACCACTGCTCTAGAGGGCTCTGGTGATAATTAAGGGTTTAGAGTAGCAGAGTCTCACTCAATGAAGATTGATTTGACTCCATGATGTGCTTAGCTTGATGCTAGGAACAGAATCACAGCAATATGGTCTTGCTCACAGGCAGCTTGCAATCTAGTTGAAGGAACAAAGCTAGTGCACATCAAAATAGGCTTAAATCCTGGAGAATAAGCAAATGCTAATCTGTATAGGGAGACCCTGAGGTATACTCTGTTCATGGCTGGCTTCCATTCTTGAGTCTTAGCTTCTATGACAACTCTTCAGAGACCTTCCCACACCAAGTACATTCCCCCTGTTATTCTCTATCACTGCACTCTATTTTACTGCCTATCTCCTCTTTGGTAATGGGGAGATAGGCAGTAAACTAAGTTGGAAAGAACCAGACTATGTTTGTTTTATTCACCAATATATTCCCAGTGGAACACATGGTAGGCATAAATAAATACCTGTTAAATTGATGGATGGATAGTGAAGTTCAGAGTAAGAGACAGAGATCTAGAGAAGTCAGGGAAAGCTTTGTGGAGAAAGGGGCCTTTAGGAATGGAGAATATTTGGAGAACTACAGGACATTCTAAGCAAGAGAGGATAATTTTAGTTTACTAAACATTTATGGAGGGAGTTGCCTACAAGGTGCCAGGCCTTAAAGCAGGCCCACAGGGGCAAAGCTGACAGACTGAGCTACTACCCTCTAAACCTGGTTGTCCAGAAGAACCTCAATCAGGCACAGCATGTCTGTGAGGCAGCAAGGCTAATGGCC
>NW_006291383.1:6253550-6257594 GCF_000327345.1 Myotis davidii | reverse complement strand
GCAGGAAATGAGAAATAAATGTAGATAGGATATGTCATAATGAGGATGGTTTACAAAAGGCCTGAAGTTCCTTGAACCTAATGTAGTAGCAAACAAGAAGGTTCTGAAAGTATCCAGGGTGAGGCACAATCCCAGCAAGAGTCTAGGGCAGTGGTTCTCAACCTTCTGGCCCTTTAAATACAGTTCCTCATGTTGTGACCCAACCATAAAATTATTTTCGTTGCTACTTCATAACTGCAATTTTGCTACTGTTATGAATCGTAATGTAAATATCTGATATGCAGGATGTATTTAGGCGACCCTTGTGAAAGGGTCGTTTGACCCCCAAAGGGGTCGCAACCCACAGGTTGAGAACCGCTGGTCTAGGGAAAGGTGCTGTAGTACAACACTGTCCACTGAGATTTCTGTGATGATGGAAATGCTCTACTGCTGCACCTGAAATATAACTAGTACAACTGAGGAAATTCAAGTTTAATTTAATTAATTAATTTTTTAAAGCATGTTTTTGTTTTTTTATTTCAGAGAAAGGAAGGGAGAGGGAGAGAGAGAGAGAAACATCAATGATGAGAGAGAATCATTGATCAGCTGCCTCCTGCACGCCCCCACTACTGCGGGTGGAGCTCACAACCTGGCACTGATTAGGAATCAAACCAGGATCTCCTGGTTCATAGGTTGATGCTCAACCACTGAACCACACCAGCTGGTCTTAATTTTATTTTAATTAATTTAAATCAAAATAGCCACATGGGGCCCAGCTGGTGTGGCACATGCCCAGGTTGCCACTGCTGCACCATACTGCTTGCAGCTTGTTAGCAATGCAGAATCTCAGGCCTCACTCTAGACTTGCAGAATCTGAATTTTACCTAGGTCTCCAGGTAAATGGTGTGTGGGATATGCAATCTAAATTGCTCTTATAATTGGCTATCTGGTGGACTGTGCAGGTGATTCACATGCACATTAAAATTTAAGAAAGACTGTTCTAGAATTGCATATTAAAATTACTTAGGGAACTTTTGTAACTATAAATGCCAACCTACATCAATTAAATCAGAACTTAAGGGGGATAGGGCCTAAATATTGGTATTTCTAAAAAGTGTCCCAGGTAATTAGTATATTTCCCAAACATTCCCACTTTTAAAAGTCACCTGGGGTACTTGTTGAAATACCAGGCCCCACTTCAATTGAATTGGAATCTTCAAAGAGGTGCTCAAGAGTCAAATTCAAAAAGCACCCCAGGTAACTCTTGTGACCAGGCATGTTTGTAAGATGACTCTTCTAGGACGGCCTAGGATAGGGGACAGAGAAGAGATGCAATTCAGAATATATTTGTTAATATTGGTGAAAGAAATCAACGGAGCCAACTGCTATAAAGACTTCAAACAAACGCCAATAGAAAGAATTCGATTTCTTCAATTCTTTTTTGGTTAATCCTCCTCACCCAAGGACATTTTCCCATTGATTCTTAGAGAGAGTGGAAAGGAGGGAGAGAGACAGAAAGAGAACAAGATTGATGTAGAGACACACTGACTGCCTCCCATAAGCACCCTGACCGGGGCCAGGAATTGAGCCTGCAACCGAGGTACATGCCCTTGACTGGAATTGAATCTGCGACCCTATAGTCTGTAGGCCAATGCTCTATCCCCTGTATCAAACTGGCTAGGGCTATATTTTTGCAGTTCTAAGCTTCATTCTTTTATACACTGTAAGATCTCTGAAATCAGAATGTATCTGATTTAACAACTAATGTGTAGATTCAAGAATGTTTCTCAACTCACATCTCATTCCCAAAAAGTTCATGTTAAATTAATGGTGTGTGGGGTATGCAATCTAAATTGCTCTTATAATTGGCTATCTGGTGGACTGAGAATCAGAAAACCTCCATCTTAACTAGTCCTATGACCTTATACAAGTCATTTACTTAATTTTTTTGTAAGCTTCTCTCCTGGCTTTAATTATTATCTTTAGGCTGATAACATTTCCTCCACCCTGAACTCTTACTTTCATCCTTTTATGTATTTCCTCCCTTCCTTACTCCTCACCCACCCTGTGCCAAGGACCATGCTAGCCAATAGGAACACAAACAGCAGATACTGCCACTACCCAGAGGAAATCCCCATCCCGGACGACAGTTAATGTTAATGCAGTACGTGCTGTGGAGTCCAGGGAGGGCAGAATGGCTGAGCCTGGGGAAGTTCGGGACCATTTCCCAGGAGGGGTGATGCTTACATTAAATCTGGAGGTAACCACAAAATGAGCACAAAATAATAAAAGCACATGGTTTATTAAAATAGATGAGATATGATGAATCCTGGTGATGTGCACACAGGTATTCATTACACCATTCTTTTAACTTTCTTATGTTTGAAATTTCCATAATAACAGGGGGGAAAAGATGAGACAGATGCTACAACATGGATGAACCTTGAAGACATTATGCTATGTGAAATAAGCCAGACACCAAGGACAAAAACTGTATGATTCCACTTATATAAGGCATTTAGAATAGTCAGCATTATAGAGACAGAAAGCAGAATAGTGGTTACCAGGGACTGGGGGAGGGGAGAAAGGGAGAACAGTGTTTCATGAGCACAGAGTTTCAGTTTGGGTAGATAGAAAAAGGTCTGGAGCTGGATGGTGGTGATTGTTACTAAAAAATGTAAATGTACTTAATATGACTAAAATGTACATTTTAAAATAATTAAATTTTTATGCTATGTACATTTTATAATAAGAAATGAGATATCCTTGGGTGAAGATTAAAACAAACAAACAAAAGAGCTACATCTAGATGTTCTGATATGGAAGAATCCCCAAGATACAGTGTTCAATGAGAAAAGCAAGTTGCAGAGCATGTGTATAGCATGCACTTCCATAAAAAAAATAAATATATGGTGCTGTGTGTGCCCAGATAAGGTCTGGAAGAACATCCAACAGACTATTAACAAAGTTTCCTCTGGGGCACGGAAGTGGGCAGGACAGGACAGGGGCCTTTTATTTTCTACTTCAAACACTTATGTACAGTTTCATTAATTTTTAAAATGAGTATGTATTGCTTTTATAATTAAAGACAAAAAAAGTGTGCTATTTGTCTGGCAGATGGTACTGTTTATACGTGTATGTCTTCCTCTCTCTGGAGGCACCTGGGGCTGAGAAAGTGACTGATTTGCCTTTGTCCCTCCATCCAGTTCCCTACAGGGACTCAATAAATGCTGACTAGTTGAATGATCTGCCCATATTATATGGTATTCTCTTCCCAAAGCACAGGCAAACTAGGGCACATAGTTGCCAGTGAAGATGAGCAAATAAATACTAAGCCATGATGGCAGGCAGTGACAACCCCTGAAGCTTTGCTCGGAGGCTCGCATCACAGGCCTTTGTTGGGGAAGGCCACTGTTCTGCCTAAGGCTTTGCAATGATCTTACCTCATCATATCCCAAGATTGCTGCATAGAAATTATTTGTCATAACCATCATGTTCTTCTTCAGGATATAGGGATTAACCTATAAGAAACAAAATTGCAAGAACAAAAGTATGAAAGAAAGGAACAAACTAAAAAGTAGGATCTTTGGCTTTTAGCTGTCACACACTCTTAAGACAAAGAGAGAGAGCCCCTAACTGGCCAAAATGCCAGTTCACCCCATTTCCCTGATCTGTCAAGGATTCTCCCCAGCTTGACAGCTTTAAGGTTTCAATGCCAAATTCCACAAAGCAGTAACTTGGTTTAATGAACTGAGCCCCAACTGAACACAAAGTAGAAGAAACAGTTTCCTCACTGGAGGAGCATAGTCTAGTATTAGAAAACAGACATGTAAAAACTACAGTTGACCCTTGAACAACATGGGTATGAACTGTGTGGGTCCACTTATACACGGATTTTCCCCCCCAATAAGTGCCTGTACTGTTTTCCATCCACAGTTGGGAGTCCATGGATTAGGAGGGCCAACTGTATATATTGATCTATACTACTTTATCTATCTATCTATCTATCTATCTATCTATCTATTTTTTAAATATATTTTTAATTGATTTTGGAGAGGAAGGGTG
>NW_006291383.1:6252960-6253450 GCF_000327345.1 Myotis davidii | reverse complement strand
GCCCCACTCTGGGGATCGAGCCCACAGCCTGGGCATGTGCCCTGACTTGGAATCGAACCGTGACCTCCAGGTTCATAGGCAGATGCTCAACCACTGAGCCACCATGGCCGGGAGATCTATACCACTTTACATAGAGGACCACGGATTTTGGTATCCACAGAGGGTACTGGAACCAATCCCCCATGGATACTGAGGGTAGTTTTGGGGGAGTCAAAAGTTATACATGGATTTTCAACTGTGCAGGGGTTCACTATCAGGTTGTTCAAGGATCAACTATAATTACATGCAACGTGTTGTCTCAAATTCTATTCCAAACGTGGTGAGCCATAAATGAATTTTTTTTTTTTTTTTTACAGAGAGGAAGGGAGAGGGCTAGAGAGTTAGAAACAGCGATGAGAGAGAAACATCGATCAGCTGCCTCCTGCACACTCCCTACTGGGGATGTGCCCGCAACCAGGGTACATGCCCTTGACCAGACTCGAACCTGGGA
>NW_006291383.1:6226539-6252913 GCF_000327345.1 Myotis davidii | reverse complement strand
AAGAGTTCTCTCCATACTCCAGTGGACCTCAGAGGAGGAATGTGACAGAAGAGAGTAAGGGGGAGAAGAGAAGACATTCTGGACAGAGGGAATAAGGTGCGCAAAGGTGGAAAGGCATGTAAAAAATTTAGAGAGTCCTAAGAGGGGTAAACGAGCAGGAACACTGGTAAGATCTGATGGGTCTAGATTAGGAAATGTCTTAAGGACCACTCGAAAGAGCCTGTTGTGGTAAAAGGACAAAAGAAGGAAGTGACAGATGTGGGAACAGGAAGGAGAGGCAGGACTATGAGATGCTGCGGAGAAAGAAGGGACTCTGAGGCTATGGACAGGAGAAGAAAATAAGATGGGCTGAAGTAGTAAGATTGTTAAGGTTAAGAGAATATTCTAAAAATGCAATTCCAGTGAGACCACTGAGACCCTGGTAGGATTCCTTTCAGAGAATGGCCAGGAGGGCCTTCAGAGCCTAGAGCGCAGTTCACTGAATATCTTCAATAGGGCAAAACTTTGACCTCCAAACTTCCAGAAATATGCTCGAGGGCAGGATCCAGCTTTCATTCCTCTCTGGAATCCTAGCAGGAAGTCGAGTGTAATGTGTAATATCTAGTAAGGACTTGTTAATTATTTAAGCTGACAGGTTATTTGGAGCTTTATATGGAGAGTAAGATTTGTGCTTAACAATCCTGACAATGACCATGTTCACTATCCTCTTTTCCATTTACTGAATACTGGTTAAAGACCAGGTGCTTTATGGACATCATCTCCTCTAATCGTCATGGGAACTCAGAGAGGTAGATGTGCTATAGTCATGTTTGTATAGACACAGAAAACTGAGACTCAGACAGGTGAAGTGACTTGCCCTAGGTCCTACAGCAAATTAGTGACAAAGCTGAGATTAGCATCCAGGTCAGTCTGATTCCAAAATCTATGTGCCTTACATTCCATCAGGTTTCTGCCTTCAGGAGGATAATTTTACTTTGGATCATAAATTCAAGACTGAGTGATTTAATCCTGTGGTTTATAACTGGTCTCTGAAGAAGGCAGAAAAGAGTAGTGAAGGATTTAGTCATAAAACCTGAGTTCAAGTCTTAATTCTGCTATGTACATATGATGTGATCTTGGGTAAGTCAAGTAACCTCTGAGTATTTCCTTGTCTTCTAAATGTCCTACATGCAAATGCTGGTGTGAAGAGCAAATGAATTAGCATGTGTTCATTCACTAATGCAACAACGTACGCTGAAAGTCTTAGTAAGTTGTGAAGTGCTCTGCAACTTCAAGGAATTATGAGTAATACCTTCGGTTTGTTTGTATAAAACTAAAATCAGTTCCAATACTTTATAGTTATGAATAATGTTCAAAAAGGAAGAGAGAACTGTGAAGCTCAAGACTGGAAAATGTGAAATTGGATGCAAGCAGATAGTACAATCCATGACCTTTCCCACCCCACCTTCAAACCAGGCCAAATAAAACATCCATCTTTGTGTTCCCAGAGCTCTCTGTTCATACTTCTCCCTTTGGGTACATAACATGGTTTAGAATTGCTTAAGTACCTGTCTCTCCCACTAGTCTGTGAGCTATTCAGAGGTCATAAGGAACTCTGATTAATCTCAGCAACCCTATCACCCAGTCCAGAGCCTGGCCCAGAGCAGGATTTAAGACTGGCATGCTGATGACTGAATCCTTACAAGGGCCTGAGTGCCTCGCATAACATGTTCTATCCAATGATACCCATTTATTTGTTTCTGAAATTTCATACACATTTACTGCTGAACTTCTACTGCACCATCTTCTAGAATGGTCTGAGGTGAAAGGAGTCAAGAAATAGGCCAGAGTTAGAGTTAATGTGAGGATGGGACTACAAACCCAGACCCGTTGATACCTATTGTGGGGCTCTCCCTACTCCCATACTAGCTGTTCTCCTAATTGTGCAAGAAGTACCGGATCCATAAACAAATGCTGGAGGTGTCAAACACGAAGGCAGGAGCATCTCTCAGAGGTAAACATTCACTGAACACGCTCACAGAGCTGGTTTATATGTGGCATCAAACCAGTCGGCTTTGAGCTGGAAGAGCCCTCAGAAACCACCTAGCTCAATCGCTTTGAAAAAATGGTAAACTGAAACCAAAAAGAAGACAACTGTCCAAGGTCACACATCAGGTTAGTGTTCGAGTCAGAACTGAAACCTGATTTCTGGAGTGCTTTTCCTATTTCACCGTCTGCAGGGCTTTTCCAGAGATCACCAACACATTAATCTGCAAACCTCAGTTCTGCTTTTCAGCAAGGTCTATTTACATATGAACACACTTTCTTCTCTTGGGATGCACCTGCATTCTGGCTGGCTACTGCCCAGCAAGAGTGGACTGCAGGAGTGGAATTCCTTATTAGCAAGGCTCTTCTACCTCCTTGTCCTATATTCTAACACCAGTGTCCTGTAAACTGCCTCTCCCCCTCACCTCTAACTGAGAAATGGCAAGCAGCCACAGCTAGAAATGGTTTTCAGATATCATCACCCAGGCTGGATTAGATCATGAAAAGGGCCCTTCCTGGAAGAGGGTGGAAGCTCAATCAGTGCAGACACATGATATGCAGGCAACAGGTGAGCATAAGTGAGAACAGCTTCCTGAACTACTGGACTCACCCCACTGGGCCCTTCTAGCCAGCCCAGCAGCCAAGGGGAGCTGGATATTCCCTCTGGTGAACCTCTGTTGGGATTTTATTATCTCATTTAAGCTTGTTTGCTGGTGTGCAGGTTCTGTGTCCCCATTGCCAGATCATCCTATATGGAGCACGCTGTCCATGAATACACAGACAGAGAAACTCCGCCCAGATAGCATTGGGACATTTTCTTATTAAACTCTTATCCTTTTCATAATGCTTTACTTTTTATAAAAAGCCATATATATAGCACCACCACAAGGAAAAGGTTCCTTTTATATCAGTTTACTCATATTTTCCCATTTATTTAAGCTATTAAAATTCATGCAGATATTTTATAAGCCATCAGGATTTGGTGACTGGTATTACTGAATGTTTAATAATAAACTAAACAGAAGAAATCAGAGGGTTAAATGATGACTGCAATTCCTGTAATGACTTAATTAAATTTTTATTGAGTACATAAACTATGATGTCATTTCTAGCCAACCATGGGTGTGCTTTCCCAGCATGTCACAGGGTGGGAGCACTCAATAGGAGGCTATGCTAAATGAGCAGCAAGTCTCAGCTGAAATGGGGAGGGGAGCAAGGCTCATGTAACACACTCAATAAATTATCCGTTCATTTTTAAACAAAGTCCATGAGTTATAATATATTTGCCATGCACTTTTTATGACATAATAAAAATGTTACCTTGAGGATTACTTAACACATACTACAAATGTTATAGCAGAGGCAGGCACAAGGGGCAAAGAAAACAAACATGAGCAGGCCAGAGACGGGTCCTGGAGTTTACATCCTGGGGGAATAGCACAGTATATTAAAAAGGGAATGCAAAAAAGGGAGGGGGATGCAAGAGTTCAGGGTTACTAATCAGCAGATTAATGAATGAGACAACCAACAGGGAGCAAAATTAAAGCAATAATGAATCTCTCAAGGCACATGTTTAATTAACATAGTATTCTCAAGGAGGAATATTAGCTGTAAAGAGATGCCAGTTCATTTGAGGCCAATTTTCTGCCCTCTTTCCCGTTTTTGCTGTTGCTGCTCTTAAATACGTTTATTTGACTGCTAACAGATTATGTGGATGGGGGACTGATGGAAGATTAAGTTTAAACTCTTCCAAGAGCTCTACGAGGTTCTTTGTGATCTGTTCTTGGTCATCTTTCCTGCCTCACCTCCTCCCGCATTCCCACTTTTAGCTCATCCTTCAGTCAGAGTAAACTATAAGCACTTTCCCAAATATGTCAGGTGTTCTTACAGCTCTTAAGCATACTGCTGCTGGGAATCCTCCTTTTTTAATTCACTGGGATGCTAACTCCTTGTCCTTTAAGACTCAGCTTAGAAATTAGATGTTCTCCAAAGCCACCTTTCTCCCCAATCTGAGGTGCCACAAAAGTGATCTGAGTCCAGAAACAGGTCCCATAATTCATTATTTAGCATGTGTCAAGAACTACACTAAGGGCTTTATATGTATATATGAGCTCACTTAATCCTTCCCAACAACTCTGTGAGATGGGTACTGTTACTATCTCCATTTTAGAGAAAAGGAAACAGGTCTGGGAAAGGGTAAGGTTATATAGCAAGGAAATAGTGGCTCAAGATTAAAATACACAGCAGTCTGACACACCATAAATAATGTGGCTGCTCCTTTATGTGTTCTACATTTCAGGCTATCGGTAGAGGCAGGGCTAAGATGGTCTTGGGTAAACACAACTCAGAGAATCCAAATTCCAATGGTAGCTAGAGATGGGCCAGAAGATGGGTCATCAGTGACCAGTTATTAATACATCAGACATCTCTAGTATAGCTAAGTCCCCTCCTGGAAAAACTGGGGGGGAAATAGTGTAACTATGGTATGGGAAGGGAAAATGAAAAAGGTTGGTATGAACAATACAAGAACTGATGGACCACTTGGTGTGGTTCAGTGGTTGAGTGTTAACCCATGAACCAGGAGGTCACTTGTTCGATTCCTGGTCAGGGCACATGCCCAGGTTGCGGGCTCAATCCCAGTAGGGGGCATGCAGGAGGCAGTTGATTGATGTTTTTCTCTCATAGATTTTTCTCTCTCTCCCTCTCCCAGAAATCAATAAAAACATATTTAAAAAAGAAAAAGAAATGATGAGCATGGAGGTGAGAATAAGCTTTAAGGCTATTAGCTTAGGCAAAGTTGCTAACAGCAGGCTTGATAAGACTTTGTTGGGATGAATGAATGATAAAGGGTGGCTAGGGTTGCTGACTGAAGCATAAGGAATGTATCAAATTTATCATAAGGCTAAAATGCAGTGCAAATATTGCAGGTCAGGTTTTAGTAGTCTACAGCAAAGCTGTATAGTATCAACACCTTGGGCCACAGTCATTGCATGGCAATAGGCTATGTGCATTCACTAACATCAGCCTGTCTATTTAAATGTAATGTTAGAAATTAGCTCAGTGTGCATTCTTATGTGATGAACATAGAAACAGGTGAGAACAGAAAGAAAGAAAAGGGACATGGACAGACCAAATACACACGTGTGCATAATAACTCATTCACTTGCTTTATGACCGAGGGTCTTTTAGCAATGATAAAAAAATACAACAAATAAAATTAGCTCTAACTGTATGCGTGTGCACGTGTGAATCTGTAAATGTGTGTATATTAAAATGGTACATGGTCAGCAGGCAGAAACGCAGAAGCAGTAGTCTTAATTTCTGAATGGTCACAAAGTACAGGAGTCCTTTCCTTGGACTTGGAAAAAAGCCAATCATGAGATGGCTGTCCTTGAAAATTACAGTCATTTACCGACTTGACAAGGCAGTCAAACACATCCATAAGCCCTCCACAATCACCTTGAAAAGAAGCTGATGAGGTATAATAAGGTCCTGGGAAGGTCAAACTATTACACCAATTTAATTTTCTTCTATGTCAGGACATACAGATAAGAGGAAGATAGCTAGTATATATCTGATTTCTGATGTTTTTTATTGTATCCCACATGACAAGTCTCATGAATACTCTAGTCAGATGGGGTCAATATGGCTTGAAAGAGTCCCTGTTTTAACAACAGCACCGATGGGCAGTCCTAAAGGAAACAATTCTGGGGGCTCCACTGAAATCCATACGTTTGATAACAATTATAATTGTGGTAGTAACAATGAGAATATATCGCATTTGACTTGATAGTTTTCACTTATATGATCTTGTGCCTCATGATCATACCTGGCACTCCAGGAGCTTACATACTAACTGCTACTTTTGTGTTGATTCTATAAACAAGGGAACAGAGGCAAGATGTTAAGTGACTTAACCCAAAGTCACACCATGCTTGTGACAGTGCTGGGACTTTTATCTCAGACGGCCAGTCCCTAAGTCTAGTGTCTTCTCTATACTGTCATATCTTTCTGCTTCTGATGAGTCATATCAGAAATGGAGAGTCACACAAGCAAAAAGCTAAAATTGCTTATTCCAGCACTTTGGAAAACAAGAGTAAAAAGCTGAATTGTTGAAAAATTATCCTAGAAACAAGATGAGATTCAATAAGGTAAATGCACAGAAGCATACTAAACTAAATAAATAACAGGATGTAAAAGGGTTTGATTAGCTAGACATCATAAAGTCTCAGAGCAAATCCCTGATCATGAGCAGATAAGTGAGAAACATGAAATGATAATCATAATTAAACATATTAAAAGAAATATAAACAAAGATAAAAAATTGTCTATCCTCTATTATTATAATAGTCAAGAGTCTATTTTAGCTACCACACTTAAGAATAAACATGGAAAAACCAGAGAAATTTCAATGAAAGATGTCAGACAGGTATGGTCATATTGGGTTGGCACTGATTACAACCATGGCATTCAAGGTTCTACGGCTGTTTCATGGGTTGGTCTGGTTGTATCCATCATCAGCTTCCATGGATCAGTAGATCTTAAAGGTACTCTGATACTGTCTGAAGTGAACATCACTCTCTCTCTGCATTCCTTCCTTAGGGCTGGAACCTACTCCCCATCTCCATATGAGTTGGCAGGCTGCTGATCCTGGAATCCTGTTCTCTCTTCACAGAGCCCAAACTAATCTAATCAGACCTAACTTCTGAGTAGAGACATCCAAAGGTAAAAGGCATCTAAAGTTGGATTATCCCAAAGAGACTATACTAAGTTCTGTTACTAATACTAGGATCCCTAAGCTTCCTTGTATTTTTCCTATCTGAGGCCTGTTATTAAACTCTCCTTCCTATTCCGTGAGCCTTGTTACCTGTCAATACATTCACTTGTTCACTTACTTTAGCAGGTCAATCTCTGTTGCTTGCAATCAGTAGATATACTGTTATTCTTCAATTCAATAAAACCTCTCCGTAATAACATAATGACACGAGCTAACATTTGTTGAATGCCTATCATGTGCCAGCAATTGTATTATTAAAAGTTTTATATGTGCTATCTCTTTAATATTCACAATAATCCTAAAAAGGGGGTGTTGTTACCCTCCTTTATAGAAGAAGCATCACCTTATTTTCTGTGAAGCCTTTCAAGTACTTTAAAGTTTGCTGCTTTTGCCTTCACATGGTTTTTAATATTTCCACCAGGAAGACTAACTGTAGTTACTTTGATAAACTGTTTATAATCTGCACCTTCACTTCCCCACTGCATTAGACTATGAGCTCCTTGAGGGCAAAGATGGCACATGTCATAGAATGAATCAATATATTATTTCCTGCCATAATTATCTCTTGTAATACTGATGCCATGCACTTTTACAAATTTCAAGAAAGCTCCCTGAGTACAAGGATTTGTGAAGGGGTTCAACAAGTTTGTGTATATGCTGCTGCTGTCTTTATGGTTTCAAACACAACTGTAGCCTGAGGAGGCCCAACTCCTGTCCTTGTAGTCTGTCCTCACATGGCCTCTGAAACCCCACACCCATTTCAAATCAATCTCTTCCATGGAATAAGTTTCAAGGGCACATTTAGTTCTAGTACCACGATCCAATATAGATTTGGAGTCAAAAGACTTATACAGCAGTATGAAGTAAAAAGGAGCACTTCTGATTGAAAAGAGAAAGAACTCTGAGATTGCAAAGATAAGAAAACACAAAATAGACAAGTGCGTTTTTCTTGGTCACTGGTCTCTCTAACAAGATAATAGGCAACTAACTCTTTGACGTGAATAGGTTAAACATTAACAGACTTTTGATCCTTGCCTGCTCTATCACAAATGCTATGGAAGAATAATTAGGAAATTTTCTAAGAAGTGCCTTTCGGCTCATATTTCTAAGTTTAAGAAAGGGCTATGCCCTGCTAACAAGTGCCAGTGCACAAAAGTTTTGGCCAGGCTTTGGTTTTCTGTTCTTAAATACAAGATTTGGAAAGTGAAAACAGTTTATTAGTGGTCACCAATGGCCAATAATCAAGGTAGAACCAATTAGTAAGACAATTAAGTATAAGCAAAGGATAATGCCATTCACACCTACTAGAAAGGCTATAATTTTTTTTTTAAAGAAAAAGGAAAATAAGTATTGGTGAAGATGTAGAAAAAAATAGAACCCTCATGCATTGGCTGAAGAAAATGTAAAATGGTATAGCTGCTGTGGAAAATAGTTTGGTGATTTCTCAAAAGGTTAAACATAGAACTACCCTCTGACTGTTCCAGAAATTCCACTCCTAACTATATATCCAAAAGAATTGAAAGCTGAGGCTGAAACAGATATTTGTACACCAATGTGCATAGCAGAATCATTTACAATAGCCAAAAGGTAGAAACAATTTAAGTGTTCATGGATAAACAAAATGTGGTAAACACATACACAGAACATTATCTAACCATAAAAATAAATGAATTTTTGATGTATGCTACATAGATGGACCTTGAAAATATTATGCTTAGAGAAATGTCAGACAGAGAAGGACAAATATTGTGATTCCAATTATATGTGGTACCTAGAATCGGCAAATTCATAGAGACCAAGTAGAGGAGAGGCTATTGGGGCTAGAGAGAGTGAAATGGGGGAGTTATTTAATGGGTACAAAGTTTTTGTTAGGAATGATAAAAAGTTTTGGGGATAGACAGTGGTGATGGTTATATAACATTGTGACTGTATTTAATACCACCAAAATTGTACACATATAAATGATTAAAATAAATGTTACATATATTTTACCACAATAAAAGAAAATTCTAATCACAAATGGTTCTTTTCCCACAAGTATTTCAAACTGTGACTTAATCATGAACCTGGTATATATATATTAAAGCCTCTCTTATGATATTTATCCGATCTGAGCAGTAGTATCATGAAGTAATTTTTGTTTCTTGCTAGACATTGTCTTGTACATGTTCGATAAGCATATATTGAGTGTTTTAGCAATCACTGTGCCCTCACTGTCTCCTATGTTGTGGTAATGGAAAATCTTACTTGGATAAGATGTAATATGAACAAGATGTATATTTAGATTGAGCCCAGTAGGCGTCTCCAATGGAGCTTGAGTATAGTGCACCAGGAGTCTGAGCCACTTTCTCCTCTGTATTTACCTGCAGCCATGAGATCTGACTACCGTCAGCAAGAGGACACTGATACACCTTAGCTTTCCAGAGACAACTGCAGGCTCCCAACTGCACCCTGGATCTCATGGCTACATTTATGAGTACAGAAAAGCTGCAGGCACAATTTGCTTTTTAAATGATTTTCCTATTAAATTTAGGCAGACTGGGGACAGTGGAAAATTACAGGACATGTGTTCCCCATCAATACCAGCCATCTCAAATGCACAGATATACAAGCCAAACAGCTGGAAACAGACAATTAACAAGTTATTGAGCTCTTTGCTAATGAAGCCTGGGCACGATCACCTGTCCTGGGTGTTGTGGATCTAAACCACCTAGAGGCAACACCAAGCTCAATGACCCCCAGCCACAATGCTTTCCTACTCAGCAATTCCAAGATACATATCAAGTTGCCTGGATAGCAAAATTTTTTCAGAGAATCCAAAACCTAGCCCATTCCTGATCTTGAGGTTCCTACCCCTTTCATCAAATAGCCCTGCCTTCTCTCTCTCTCTCTCTCTCTCTGCAATAATGGGGAACAAAAGAGATGGGCCAACCTAACAAACTGAATCACATGTTAACTGGTGACTTGAGCTGGGCAGAGGAAGTCAGACTAAAGTTTAAGCCCCAAACAATAAAGCGGACATTCCCATTGTTCTCCATGTGTTGTAGAATGCTTGTCTTTCATTGTAGTTTCCTTACTTCCTATTGCTCAGAACTGTACAATTTCCAAAATATTGACCCGATGGTAATCTGAGTCTGTTTTCTACTGTAGAGATAAAGAAACAAAGGCTCAAAAAGGTCAAGGGACTCTCCCAAATATCACTCAGCTCATAGATGGTTGAGATTTTCACAGAAACAAGGTCTTCTGATTCCTAGTCCAACACACCTTTATTTTAAGGCTCAAACAGAATTGCCATGCAGCTGATAGCTTACAGAATCCTGCAGAAGTATCCTGAGAATGGCTGAGCCTGGATTCTGGATAGGAGTGATATGGGCACTCCTCCTGAGTAATGAGAAGGCCAAGAGCAAGGCAAGGAGTAACCTTCAGACACTACTTGAAAGTGAATTGGACACTTGACCTTATGAGCTCTGAGAGTGGCCCCATCTCATTAGGATAATCATTTTGTCCTTTTTTTTCCTTCAGTAAAATGGTAAGCATTTTATCCAAAAAGAAAACCTCGATTAGAATGGTGTATCTATTAAAGAGATGCTCTCTCTAGTGATCTGTACTCAATTTCTACTTGGACCTAAGAAATGCTCGGAAATCTAAGTAAATTCTGGACCCAAAAACTCCATTTCCCTCCTATCTTGTGACTCAGAAAAGGCAAATCTCTGAGTCTCAGCTTTTCCAGGAAAACTGCAAAATTACCTTTCCTTTTTCTTTTTACAGTATCATGAGAGATAAAAATGCTCAAAAATAATGATAAAATTAATAGCAGTGAAATAAGCCAGTCAGAGAAAGATAAATATCACCTGATATTTAACCTCCACAATTCTGTCTCACTTATTTGTGGAATATAATGAACAACATAAACTGATGAACGAAAATAGAGCCAAACTCTATTAATTTCCGACTAGTGTTTTGGTTTCATCCACATATGCTTGTGAATCTTTGTTCTCAGTGATGAGCTCGAATGAATTTTATTATTTCTTCAAGGTTCTTCACATACATACACCTTAAGAGATATCAGGTAGGTGTAACATGTTCTCAAAAAATTAGGGTTTGCACACAGAAGAATTTTGAGTCAGAGATTTTGCTGGTTTGGGCACGCACTCACAAAACGGTTGCCCACCCCTGTTCTAGGAGATTGCAGGCCACAGAAGTGGCACAAAATGTAAACTTCGACTGCTTTGCAATTCTGATCAGCTAGGTTTGCAGCCCTGACTGGGCCTGCCTGCCATCAGCCAGAGCTGCCTGGACTTCCATTACACAGTCCCATGGGTCATCACCAATGGGATTCTGACATCCATATCCACCCACTGCTTCTCACCAGACAACTCTAACATGTTCTGAACCTCATATTTGACCCCAAACCATTCTAGTCTCTCCTGGGCCTTTGAGCTGAGGATATTAGGGATGCGGCTAGTTATTCCAGGGCAAGAGAGGCTTTGAGAATAAGTAGGAAGTCTGAAAAATTGCTATTTACTCTTGTAAATTCTACCATAGATTGGAAAATTCTTATCTTATGGGTTTTTTTCCAAGCTGGAAGGGCCCTTAGAAATAATGTGGTCTAGCTCTTCACCTGAGTCTGCTGATGAACAGTGGAACCAAGTCACCAGGAGAGTCCCTACTCTTCTGGTTCCAAGACTAGCAAGTGGTTTTGCAACTCTCCCATTCCCTCCTTTCCAGGGCAAGAGAGGCTCTTCCTTTGGCAGGTGACACGGCCCAGGACCTAAAGCACAACAGACAGTAAACATTTTCTGTCTTTGAAAGAGAAGTGGTATGGCCATAAATACATACATATACCCAAAATGCCAAATACAATAGAGTTCACTTGATATCTGATAATCTTAGCAACAGGGCATAGGACATGGATGAAAAGTAGCAGCGTGGGAGACACTTGGAAGGCCACTCACTGAGCACTTAATGGGAATCGTCTCCTACTTCCCCCATAACCAGGCACAAACCACAAGCTTGCTGATTCTTAACCCCAGCAGCTGAACTACTCAAGGCCCAGAAAAGGGGCAACACACACAGTTTACACCTTTTATTATTCTGATAGAAATTTCTCTCCTGGGAGCAGAAAGGGGTCAAAAGTCCAAAACAAAAAATATATATCTTTATAAGTCAGAGCAAAGAAGCATTAAAGCAGTTATTAAAAAAAAAATAGTCTCAGTGAACAGAGCAGAGTAGGAGGTGTTAGAAAACTCACTCCAAGTAATTTATTCGCTGGGAACCACAAAGGGCTTTCCCAAGAACAGCAAAAACACCATTAATTTCCCCAGTACCCTCCTTTCAAAGGGCTCCAAACACTTCACACATATCGTTTTAAATTGTCCTCAAAGGCTCCAAAATAAGGGGTTACTATTTCCCCAGGTTCAGATGGAGAAACTAAACATTCATGCCTGCTCTGCTTTGTCCAGGTCATCCTAACAGATTTGGCCAACATCGACTGAGTGCCTGCTATGCGTATGACCCGTGACGGGCAGAACAGGAGGTACAAAGATGAAAGGTATCATTTCTGTACCAGAAAGTCAGAAAGAATCCAGTGGGGCCTGACAGATGTATACATGAATCTTCTTGAAATAAGGCAGCCTATGTCAAGTGCCATAGAAAAGGTCCAAATACAGTGCCCATGTTATCAAATGCCCAAAAATGTGCCAAGCAATGTGCTAAGTCTTTACTAGCATCACACTAAGTCACACACTATGTGTGGCCTATCTTTCAAAGGAAGCAATGCCGACAATCAGAGGTAAAGCGACTTGCCCAGGATCTCAAGGCCAACTATGACAGAGCAGGGATTAGAACCCAGATCTATCTGGCTTCAAAGCCCATGTGATAGGAAATAACTGCTTGGGAAACCAAGTGCTAGCCTTTGGACATTTCAGTATGAAGTATCCACCTCCTGTGGACAGAACATAGGAGCCCTCACTAAATTTGGGAGGAATGCTCTGTTTCCTGGCCCAAAATTGCATATACAGTGGGGCCTTGACTTACGAGTTTAATTTGTTCCGAGACCGAGCTCATTAGGAGCTCGTTAACTCAAATTACTCTATCAACTCAATGCAAAAAATCGGCCGAGAGACAGCTGGTATCTCAAAAAACTTGTTAGTCGGGACACTCATAAGTCAAGGCCCCACTGTATATGGATATATGAGCAAATTTGGATTCTCCATCATAGGGACTGACTGTGCTTGTGGGTTAAAAAGCCAAAGGTAAGTGTCTTCCAAAGGGAACAAAGCTCTCTCTGGGCAAAGAAGGGCTGAAAGGTCTGAGCCCTTCCTGTCCCACACTTCTGTGTGTTACTATCTCACTAACACCGGCGACTCTGCTCCTATCAATGGACGCGTTAGTCAGTAGTTCGTTCACTCATTCATTATTTATATTCTACTTCCTTCCAAAAAGTGGCTGAGGTTGGCTTACAATAAAAGACATGTGGTAAGGCCAAAACAGCAAAATGTTTTAAATCAGTCAGATCTGGACTTACGACTTACTATGATGCCCACAGCCAAGTCCTTTAACTTTTCTACCCCTCAGTTCTCCTCAGCTGCAAAATGGGGACACTTTCACCTCTATAATAGGACAATTTATAAGGATTCAATGAAATGGTGCCTAAGAGGTGCCTGGCACAGAGTTTGGCCCAGAGTATTTATCTCAACCAAAACAAAAGTAAAAGAAAAAAGTTAAATAAGAAAGTGTGTGTGAGAGAGAGGACAATGAGTAACTATATCAAAAGATCTAAATAAAAGAAGTGCTGTACTTTCTGGCAGCAGGGAAGCAGGATTTGTTATACCATCTCACTGGTAAAAAAAAGGGAAGCATATCAGTTCATCAGGACAGAGAAAGTTCTTAATTCTAAATGCAGAGAGAGACTCATATATTCCTGAGTGAATGTGAATGTGCACACACATACACACAGGCTTCTACCATTTTTCTCTCCAACAGGAACAGGGGAAACGGCTCTCCAGAGCCCTGCTGCCCCTCTGACAACACCACACTACTTCTGTGCAATGAAGTACTTCAACAGTTAAAACATTTTTGTGCCAATATTTTAAGAGTGCAGAAGGTTCCAAATTACATGTAAAATAAACAATGCCAGACTGTGAAAACTCTTGGCTGCAACGTTCTCTGATGTTAACAAGAGTCTCTTTATTACTGTAACCTTTCAGAAGTGAATAAAAATTATTTCTCTGCCCTAGTTTTGCCCTCCAGTAAAAGGGAAGAGAACAGTGACCATGGAAAGAGCTGTACAATGACCTCTCATGAAGGGTAGGAGGCTGGGAAGGGGGCAGTTTCAAACACAAAGCCTTCCATATATGTTTCTAGTCAAAGGTTAGAACTTTAGTTTGTGCTATGCTGATCATATTGTAAAGTTTTATGTTCCTAATATTTTTATGTAACTAAAATGCTTAGGGGGACGACAGGGCATTTGTGAGAGCCCAAACTAAGCCAATGTTATGGAGAAAACCCAAATCTTGACCAGGGCTCTTTAATTATTCAGTGAACCTCCTTACTCAGAAATTTAGTCTGAAGTCCCCTTAAGAAACAGAGAAGATCTACAGGTGGACAGGACTTAAAGAAAATATGGACAGAACATAGGAGCCCTCACTTGTAGACCTTTAAGTCAATGACTGTAAATACTGGACAAACAGAAGAATCTCAAATGGCGCTAGTACGATAAAGATAGAGTCTGCTTTCATCACTGCAGAATAGAAGGGGGAAGTCACCAAATGAGGACAAATATGCTTTGTCCTCTCACACCACTCTGCCTTTACCCACACTGTTTCTCTGCCAGGGATGCTCTTCTTGTCTAGCGAACACGTATCTGAAAGATACAAACCAAATGTCATCCACCCCAAGCTTTTCTCCCCTGGTCCTTCTCAGCAATCTTTAAATACCACCATCTGTAAATGCTGTAGTCACCAGTTTGTATGTGTCTTCTCCTACTAGATTTGGAAGTCAGGGACGGTGTCGTCATCATCTTTGTATTTCTAGTGCCTAGAGGCTAGGCACAGAGTAGTAGCTGGAAGCTAGCAGGCCACAATAAAATGGATGGATAGATGGGTAAAACCTTGTTTGTGTCTGGGAACAGAAATAAGACAGAGAATGATGAACTGCTAAATAAACAGAACACAAGCTCTGGGATTTAACACAAGGCTAGCTTTTCAAACTTTCACAGAGTTGCAGAATGTTAAGTCTGGAAGAGAATTTAGAAATCATCTAGCTCTCCTCCCCAGAGAGGTGAGGTGATTTGACTTACTCAAGCTCACCCAGAGAGCAGCTGGCTTGGCCAGAACTCCTTCCATTATACCATACCAGCCCTTCTCTTACTGTTGAAAATTTTAGGTGTAAATATTTATTTGGTAACAAGATGAGAAATGTATTAAGACTACATATTTTGAAAATGTTATTTCCTTATAAACAAATAAACAATGGCTATCACACTAGGAATTCAAATAACTTGATATGAGATACAATATCTGAGCTGCTCAAAAGGCTAAAACATAGAATCACTGTATGATCCAGCAATTCCACTCCTAGGTATAGACCCCCCAAAATGGAAGGATATGTTCAGATAAAAACTTGTATGTGAATGTTCATAGCAGCATTATTCATAAAAGCCAAAAAATGAAAAGAACCCAAATGTATATCAATTGATGAATGGGTCGTAAAATGTGGTATAATCCATACAAGACTATCCATAAAAAGTAAAGAAGTACCGAAACATACAATATGGGTAAACCTTGAAAACATTATGCTAAGTGACAGGAAACAGACATTAAAGGTCACATATTATATGATTCCATTTATATGAAATGCCTAGAATAGGTATATCCATAGAGACAGAAAGAGTAGTGGTTGCCAGGGATGGGGTGTGGGGGGAGGGAGGGAGGATGGGGAGTGACTGCTAATGGGCACAAAGTTGCTTTTTGAGATGATGAAAATGTTTTGGAATTAGATAGTGGTGATGGTTGCATAACATTGCAAATTCACAAAAAAGCACATTTAAAATAGTGAATTTTATGGTTTATGAATTATACCTCCATTTTTTAAAATGAAAAAGAAAAAAAAGATACAATCTCTGCCTTCTAGGAGCTAACAATTTAACTGAGTCAGGACCAAAATACAGAGATACGAAAGAAGTCATTGGTTCAGTGTTATGTGACAAGTAATGTTATACAAGTCAGCAGAAGAAAGAAACTATAGTTAAAAATCTTAATGCTAATGCTAGAGCCATAGTGTTTAGTGGTGATATTTTCAGGCAACACAAAGCAGTGATTAAGAACACAGGCTCTAGAGCAGCCGTGGGTAAACTACGGCCCGTATATATGTTGTTTCGTGGTTATGGGGTGGGGCCACAACATTAGTAACAAAGGAACAGAATTTCCGGAGGATGAGGCCCAGAAGTCAGGATTTTAAAAAGATTCCCAGGTGATTCTAATATGCAGCCGAGGTTGAGAACCACTGCTCTAGAGTCTGGCAGGTTTGGGCTCCAATCCAGGATGCCATTTGTACTGTATAAGTCTGATTAAGTTACTTGACTGGTAGGCTAAATAGTTGTCTCCCAAAAGATATCTGCATCCTAATTCCTGGAATCTGTGAATATTACTTTACATGGCAGAAAAGGATTTCGAAGCTGTGATTAGGTTAAGGATCTTCAGATGGGGAGTGTCCTGGATTATCCAGGTGGGTCCTAAATGTAATCACATGTATGTATTCTTATAAAAGGGAAGCAGAGGGCACTTAGACCCAGACAGAAAAGGATTAGGTAACATGACCCACAGAGGTAGAGGTTAGAGTGATGTGGCCACAAGCCAAGGAATGCCAGCAGCCACCAGAAACTGGAAGGGGCAAGGAACAGATTCTCCCCTAGAGCCTCCAGAAGGAGCACAACCCTGCTAACTCCTTGATTTCAATTCAGTGAAACTGATTTTTAGCCTCCAAAACTCTAAGAGAATAAATTTCTGTTTTCTTAAGCCAACGAGTTTCTAGTAAGTTGTTACAGCAGCTGCAGAATATTAATATACCAATTTCTCAGAGACTTACTTTCTTCATCTGTGAAATGAAGGTGGGAATACTATCTATCTCACAGGTAAGATTGTGGTAAAATGTAAAATTCAAATGGTTCTGGTAAAGTGCACTTAGCTCTCCCAGAGCCAGTTTCTCACATCAGTTAAAAATGAAGCTCAGGCCTGGCCGACATGGCTCAGTGGTAAAGCATCGACCTTTGAACCAGAGATTACAGTTCGATTCCTAGTTGGGGCACATGCCCGGGTTGCAGGCTCAATCCCCAGTGTGGGGCATGCAGGAGTCAGCCAATTAATGATTCTCTCTCATCACTGATGTTTCTCTCTCCCTCTCTGAAATCAGTAAAATATATATATATAAATTTTTTTTTTTAATGAAGTGCAAACAAGAGCAGTGGCTCTCAAATTGAAGGATTTGTTAAAACAGATTGTTGGGTCACACTTCCAGAGTTTCTAATGAGCAGATCCAAGGTGGGACTCTAAACTTGCATTTTTAACAAGTTCCTAAGTGATGCTAGAGCTGCTGATCTGCAACCAAACTTTTCAGAATCTCTGGAGTAGGTTACTTTAAGGTTCCTTTCCAGTTTTAATAGTCTAAGACCCTTAGGTACATCTAATAGATGTAGCAGTCAAATAATAAACACTGCTGTATCAGGTTGAAATAGTCTTAAAACTAAGTTATTTTCCTATATAGAGAGTGGAGGATGGGAGCATGACTAGGAGGTACATGGTAAAGACTAGTTTTAACTTTTGAACTAAGCAGAATGAAAAAATCTTAAGCAATGGTGGGAATAGGAAGAGGCTGTCCCCTCATCCAACATGCTGGCCTCATTTTAATTTATCTTAATCCCACCTTTCTGCCTTTTCACCAGACCCCTTCCCCCACATGCCCTCCTCTAGAAACACATCTAGGTGTCTCCTGAATTCATTTATTGGCTTTGCCGTGCACAGCATAATACCGCCTTTGTTAGTCTCCCAGCCCAGCCTCTCCAAGCACGGTGTTCAGTCTCGGTGTTCCTCTACTCTTAAAAAAACATAAGCAAGGAGTCTCTGAAAAATAATTGTAAAATCAACTAAGGCAAATTCAGAGGATGTGGAGACATTCAGACTCTAAATGTTGGAAAAAGAAACAAATTCAGAACATTGTTAGCATTCTCATCTGTCTTTCACCCCCTTTAATCTCTATTAGTTCTGTTGAGTAGGAAACCTCTGCCGTATTGGATTAGAAATTCTGAATAAAAGGGGCCTCAGGTTTGGGACTGCATTGAAGAAATGGAATGCTTCTAGATTCAAGAAAAGCTGTCCGCGCTAGCCGGCTTGGCTCAGTGGATAGAGCGTTGGACTGTGGACTGAAGGGTCCCGGGTTCGATTCCAGTCAAGGGCACATGCCCGGGTTACAGGCTTGATCCCTAGTAGGGGGCATGCAGGAGACAGCTGATCAATGATTCTCTCATCATTGATGTTTCTATCTCTTCCTCTCTGAAGAGAGAAAGAGAGAGAGAGAGAGAGAGAGAGAGACCTAGTTAAACTCTGTGGGGAAAAAATTAGCAAAATAGCAGCTTGCTTGAAAAGAAAAAAAAGAAAAGAAAAGAAAAGAAAAACTGTCCTCTTGGTCTTTGGAAGTCCTTGGTAATACCACAGAGGAGAAGGAAGCTGCCATGAGGTTGACTAGGGAAAGTTATCATGGTATAGCAAAGTGGACCCTGGACTGGGAATAGGCATACAACTGAGCCCCTTCAGATTGAGAACCATTTAATGAAAGCATCCCTGAGACACCCAGTCTAACATTTTGAGGTTCATCTATTCTATAAAGTAGATTAAAAGTACAAACGACCACAGAGCCAGGGAACCCATGAAGCAACACAGAGAGAAAAATGAACATTTTCTTTTTTTTAGCAGGGGTTGGGATTGGGGGTAGAGGGGTGTCAGTGAAATTGAATCTTGACATAAGAAGATCATTCATTAAGTCAGTACTTGGGAACCAGGACTGGCCACACGCTAAGAACAGAAACAAGTACCTATGTTCACCCCAACCAACAGGTGGGTGGCTACGTTAGGCACTCTGTTTAAGACACCAGGGATCCTAAGATCCTTATCCCATATAATGGTCATGACCTACACAAACCCATAATTAGAGTATGTCTTATTTCAAAGTCTGTGCAAAATACTGCAAAAATACAGAGAAGGGAGAGGCCAAACATACTGTGCTAACATTATTGAGAGTGTTGGGGAAAGTTTCTTGGAGGAGGTACTAAGCAGCTGTGTCTTACAGTGTCATGAGCAGAGGAGATAGGGGTTAAGTCAACTTTAGACAGAGAACAGCATAAACAGAGCCCAGAATCATAAAAGAGCATGGCATACTATGACACCAGTAAAAATCTGGCATGAGTGGAACATATATTTGAGTGTATGTGTGCAGGTACTCGCACATGAAAATTTGTGTGTGGGTAGAGTTTGTTGGAAATTAGAATAGAAAGGCAGGCTGGGGCCAAAATGTGAAGATTCCACTCCCAAACCCTAATTTTCACTTTTAAGAATTTCAAACTTACTGAAAAAAACAAAGATGTAAGAGTAATATAACAAGAACTTGTATAATTTTAGATCACAATATTTTGTGACATTTGCTTTGTATCTATCTACAGCTGACCCTTAAACAATATGGATTTGAACTTTGGGGGTCCACTCATGCATATTTTTCAATAAATATTGTAACTGTATTTTCCCTTATGATTTTCTTAATAACATTTTCTTTTCTCTAGCTTACTTTATTATAAGAATACATATAGCATACAAAATATGTGCTAATCAACTGGTTATGTTATCAGTAAGTCTTCCAGTCAGCAGTAGTTAAATTTTGGGGAAGTCAAAAATTATATGTGGATTTCTGATTGCATATTTGCGGGGGAGCGGTCAGTGCCCCTAACCTGTGCATTGTGCAAGGGTCAACTTTATATATACACACAAACACACTTTTTTCTTTTACTAAATAATTTGAAGATACTTGCAAACAAAACATTTCACCCACAAATACTTCAGCATGTATCTTCTAAGAACAAGCACATTCTCCTACATATCTATGAAGGGTTCTTCTGTATGCCACTGCTAAGGAGTTTGAATTTTATCCTGTATGTGGTGAGAGACCGCAGAGATTTCTAGACAGAAGAGGGACATACTCAGATGTGGGATTTAGAAAGGAAACCAGTGGCAATTATATGGTGGGAGGGTTCAATTAAGTCAGGAAAGTCCAAGAACTAGTTAAGAGGCCATGTGCAGAAAGAGAGATGATGAGGATTGACACGAAGCAATGGAACAGAGGAGAGAATAAAACCCAGAGATAGCTTGGGAAAAATCTGACAGGTCAACTAGATGCAGAAGATGAGGCAGGAAATGAGGATGACTTTAAGAATTCTAGCTTGGGGGACTGGATTGATGGTGAAGACATCAGAAGTGAGACAGGGCACACAGGAAAAACAGGTTCATGGAGCTATTTTTCCCATCTGCTAAGTGAGACTAATTTAGGAGAGGCATTAGTGACCCCTGAAAGGGGGGTATGGAAAATGGCTTTAGCTGTGTCCGATGCAACCAGCTCTAAGCAGTATTATAACTACGGTACAGAAGATAATCAAGTGAAACAGGGCCCCCAGATAGACTGGAGGCAAGAGATGTGTTGGCAAGAGGTAAACAGTTCTGGAATGACGAGCTAACTTAGGAGTACTTAGCATGAAGAGTACTTAAGCAGAAGTATTATAGAAAGGCAGTGCACTGAAGTAGTCAGGGCCTTAAAAAATGGAATTAGGTCTCTGTCTTTCTCCTACAGAAATGCCATGAGGTAAGCTGAGGATAAAAAAGGGGATCAAATTCACTCACTTGACTCCTTCAGTCAAGAAGCATTTACTGAATGCCTACTATGTACAAAGCTCATTTTTGTTAAGGTAGGAATACAAAGACAGGTAAATACGAATGACTTCAGGAAACTCACAATCTGTAACTGAAGGTAAAAATGACTATGAAAGAGACAAATTATCATGTGCATAGATAGGAGATTCATGCTTTATTTAATTTCAAATACAAAAAGGTTTATAAATTCTCTTTCAGGGACATTTCCTGAAATAGTGAATCCAGTATGGCACTCAGAAGCCATTAGAGTGGCCCTCCGGTTATAAGCACCCAGGCATCCAATCAGTTGGAAAACCATCTAAAGCAGCAGTCACCGACCTTTTGGACCTCACAGACCACCAGTGGTCCGCGGACCACCAATTGGCAACGGCTGATCTAAAGCACATATTCTGCATACTGTTGCTACCTCTTAAAGCCTGAGGGTATGAAACTTGTATAGGGAAAGGAATGCATCTACTAGAGCAGCGGTTCTCAACCTATGGGTCGCGACCCCTTTGGGGGTTGAACGACCCTTTCACAGGGGCTGCCTAAGACCATCGGAAAACACATATATAATTACATTAGGATTCATAACAGTAGCAAAATTACAGTTATGAAGTAGCAACGAAAATAATTTTATGGTTGGGGGTCACCGCAACATGAGGAACTGCATTAAAGGGTTGCGGCATTAGGAAGGTTGAGAACCAGTGTAACTTGAGGAACATCTTCAGTTGGACACTGTTTAAATTAATTAGGCAACTCCCAAATGGAATTGCTCTACCTTCTAAGAATTTAGACTTCTCTCCTCTAATAAACAAGTATCCACTCCACAGCTTAGGACATTTTTAACACTTTTAAAAGAAGGATTGATATATGAGAATAAACACATTCTTAAAGGCCTCAAGCCCAAGGGATTGCTCTGTATTTACACTCCACCATTCATACCAGTGACCACAAAAACTATGCTGCGTGGAGTTAAACCATAAAGTGGTTCTTTTAAAACAATACCTTTGGTAGGGAGTTTTAATTCTGACCTAGAGATATAGCAAAAGTTTTACCTCATGGTAAAACAGAGAAGTCTGATTGAAGACTTTTGTGGGAGGAGGGAGATGTGAGTAGAATTACAGAAGCCTGGAAGGAAATTTCCAAAACAACTAAAGTACTTGTAATTCTTATTTTTACCCCCTTTATAGATTTAAAGCCTTTGTTAGTTTAGGAGATTAAATACTTTATGTATAAATTGTTTTTTTTTAAATCAAGTAATTCCATTAGAAGATGGGAAAGCGTGGAAAAAGAAACAGAGAAAATGAGGGTAGAGGAAACAATATCTCATTTCTTTTTCTTCCAATGTTTAAGACCAGCAGAGCAAATAAATGTCCTCCAATGCTCAGTGGATAGAGCATCGGCCTGTGCATGGAAGGGTCTCAGGTTCAATTCCTGGTCAAGGGCATGTTCCTGGGCTGCAGGTTCGATCCCCATGTGTGTCTCTCTCCCCTACTCCCTCCCAATTTTTCTAATGGAAAAAATATCCTTGGGTGAGGATAAACAACAACAAAAAGGATACCTCCCACTCCACTTTTTCCAATACTTATCAGAAGCTTCCAAAACTGTCTCATGATATATTTACTGGGCACGCATTCAGCCAAAGGGCAATGATAGGCACTTTGGAAAATACAAAGAGGGATGTGTGTGATCCTGTCTCCCTGGTCCCCAATTCACCTGGAAGGCAGTCAACATATGTTCATGACAATGGTACAAACAGAAACAGTAAGAACCAGAAGAAGGGTGCATATAAATTATTATGGTACTTTCAGTTACAGGAAACTGGGATTGGCTTCCAGTCTGGGGTGGAAGGACATGGAGGAGTGTTAGGGTAATGTAGGTTTATGTACCACATGAAGAAAGACACAAGACAGGAAAAGCAAGGCATTCAGCTTGGCTGGAGTGAAGAGTATGTGAAGCAAGGATGGGAGTGGATGTTCACCGAAGCTTACTATGTGCCAGGCACATGTGCTAGATTCTAAGGCTTTACATATTTAAGGTTCCAGGAGAGCTAAGGGAAATGAGTTTGGAAAAGTAGCCTGGAGTATGATCACAGAGAACCTTGCAAAGCAAAATGCTGGTACTGAAAAGCAAAATCGAATTTTACAAAGGAGTCCAGTTCAACCCAAAGTTCCTCCACCTCTTCCTAGGACCGCTGCACCATCCCTTGAAGCAGCTCTGCCACAGAGAGAGCAGGAGACTGTGAAATGACAGGAGGTTCATCACTATTCCGGAATGGTGCTAGCAAAATATCACCTGGAGACCTGCTAAGGCAACTGGCATGCCAGGGACCACTGATAAGGATAAACTTGCATTTTCTTAACGATAGACCACTCCACCCTTTCCCACCTAGTTAGTCTCCAGGACTTACTTGGAAAGCTTTTAAACCTGCTCATTGTGAGCCACAAGGTGGAGATGTCTGGCAGGACAGAACTGAGAGGAAGTCGTTTAGTCAGCCTAAGGTTACCATTAACACTTTGAGCCACTGCCTTGAGCTAATTTTTATGTTTGTTTTTTAAGTTTGGTTGAAATGTCACAAATGGAAAAATTAAGTAAAGCGCCCTGTTAGCCACAAGACTGGACACACCTGGCTGCAAACCCAGCAAAAGAAACTTACTTCATTAGTAGGAGAGGCAGAAAGTGAAATTTACATCTGAAATCTGCCTGCACCAGGAGAAAGAGCTGAGGCCAAAGGCGCTGTCTGTTTTTACAGCTGTGTCAAGACTTAGTTCTCTACTCTTACCAACACTCAGGAGTGAGGCAAGGACCCAAGGAAAAATGGTCTCCAACCTCTTCAGCTGCGACTCAACTCACAAAGGTTTTTAAGAACCAGTTAATGAAATAAAACAAGACCAGATGAGGTGATATAATGAACTTTATTTCCACAGCTAATTTATATGTTTAAATCCCAAATAATGTTTTTTTAAAAAGTCAGAACATTCTAAATTACTGATGTGATTTTTGTAACCTCAAATTTAACACTCACTTTTTATACCAGCTTCAATGAATATATATGAGTCTGCCTCATTTTTCACAATAGCTGGACTCCTAAAAAGCTGGTAAAAAGCAAAAATTTATCAATTAAATTTTCCCACCGAATAAGGCTGGAATTCTAATTTCAAAGGAGTTCCTGATTAAAATTTCTGATTCGTCATTAATTTGCAAGTGGCTCTGTTGGTTCTTGATCTTCCCCAGACCAATTCACTCAAGTAAAGAATTACATGGCATAAGAAAAAATCACTACTGCATCGATCAGTCTTATAAATTCTACTTAAATGAGTTTTCTTAAAGATGCATACCTGGGATGCCAAATAACACAGGTCTGCAAATTACCACTTTCAAATCATAGGTTTCAAAGCTGACATGAAATCTGAAAATCATGTAGCCTACCTCCATGATTTTTCTTTTTTAAATGAAAAACTGAAGCACAGAGGAGGGAAGACTTGCCAGTCAGGATCAGAGCCAGGCCAGACTCATTCCCTACTGCCTACTACTTTGCTCCAGCTACATATCCCTAATTTTCCCATTTCTTTAGGTTGTACACACACAGAAGACTAAAATCCCCTCTACATATACACACACAATCATTCACAACTTAGAAGTGATTAATATTATTTTCTTGCCTGTCTAAAGGGTGTCTGCTTATACCATGAGATTGAAAAGGAGGATCAAGTCAATTATAATAGAAAAACAATAATAGTAATTCCACAGCTCTTCCAAACTCTCTTATTTTTAAATCACCATCTTTTACTTATAGTCTTTGAAATCAAACTGGAGCATGGCATTTCCCTTCATGAAGGCGAATTTAAGAGTCTGTACTTGGGGAACATTATGTATCATCTAAAACCTTGCTATTCAAAGTGTGCTTGCCCCTCTCTACCCTGCCCTACAAGTGGCCCTGGCAGCACCAAGCTTTTTAGAAATGTACACTCTCTGACCCTACCTCAAACCTACTGAAACAGAATTTGCATTCTAACAAGATCCCAGGTGAATTGTAAGTATGTTAAAGTTTGAGAAACACTGATCTAACACACTCTTTATAGGCAGCATCATATCTAGAACAATTCAGATAGTAAAAATGGTTGAATAAAATGAAAGGGAAAAAAAGAAGGAAAGACTACTTCCTACAGGACTACGTGGATATACACCTGGACCAGAGATTAAGTCAAATATGATTTCTCTGGCAAATAAGTGGACTTTAAAAACAGAATTCCAGAGGCTGAAGTTCAATTTATTCATCCAATCTTAACTAAGTAAAAAAACTGTGGGTAAGACAAGTCTCCTGCCATTATAAAGCATACAGTTAAATAGAAGGAACATGATACAGTAACATAGGAGATGATTCAAAATGTTGAATTCTGAGATATAGATATAAATGGAGGTCCAAAAGAAAATTCATGGAGAGGGGGCAACTAAAAGATTCTTGTGGTCCAGAATCAGTAATCTAGCTCATTAAGCTACTTAGGGTAGGGATAAACTGTGGCCCACATGGCTCTAGTGGTCCAACTTCCAGCAGAGGTAGTCAATAATGATAAGAAAAACAGGCTAACTGATAGAAGAGTTACGGTGTAACTGGCCCATGCGGTCAGCCTAGGTTTTAGGGTATTACTGGTCATCATTAAATGGGGATGCTTTGAGACTCTAGTACTCCTGTGTCCACTGTGTGCTGCCACAGAGATGGGGAGTAAGTACATAAGAATATGTGGAACACTCAGCTGTATGAATACCTAAAAGGCTGCTACTGATCCTACTCTGGGCAGCTAAGACAGCAGAAAGGCATGACAGGGAGAAAAATGAAAAAGGAACCAGAGCACAATTACAAAGACAATTTAATACTGACTCCAAAACAGATGATGATGATGATGATGATGATAACAGCTAAAACTCTGATATATACTCTCATCTTCTTAGAATGAACAGACATGCCAATGGTCTGTCATCCCAGAGAAAGGCATATAAATGTCAATGAAGTATTCTATAGGTAAACCCATGTCCACTGTGCTTTCTACACTTGATCTTAGCCAAAAGGGAGAGAAGCGATCCATTGTGCTTCTTGTACATGCAGATCTTCTAGACATGAGAATTTGAAAACACCCTCAATCCAGACTCTCAGTAGGCAACCATCATTTCCATAAGTAAGTCGCAAAGACTACAATTTTACATACATATTAAGCACAGAAAACCATTAGGCAATGACATAGGAGTATGTGAAAATAATTATAATACAGAAGAGTAAAATATGGGTAAAGATGACCCACTTAACACCAGGCAGCAAGGAAAAATCTCTAAAACATATTATTTGAGTGAAAAAGAAAGTTGCATATAAGTACACAGAGGATGATGTTATCCTATTTAATAAAAGAGAAACATGGTAATTAGCGTACGACCGCTACCCTTCCCATTGGCTAATCAGGGCGATATGCAAATTCACTGCCAGCCAAGATGGCGACCGGCAGCCAGGCAGCTGGAAGCAAACATGAGGCTTGCTTGCTTCAGCGACGGAGGACTCCAACGTTCCCCGCCTGCTGCTACAGGCCTCTGAGCTGCAACTCTAAGTAACTATGTAACAAATATAGAAGCTAAACCA
>NW_006291383.1:6200221-6225207 GCF_000327345.1 Myotis davidii | reverse complement strand
CTGAGCCCAACCAGGGGCTGCACCTAGGGATTGGGCCTGCCTTCTGCCACCCGGGAGCAGGCCTAAGCCAGCAGGTCATTATCTCCCGAGGGGACCCAGACTGCGAGAGGGCACAGGCTGGGCTGAGGGACCCCCCCCTCCCCCCCGAGGGCACAAATTTTTGTGCACCGGGCCTCTAGTATATAATAAAATATATACACACAAAACCAATACTATGAATTTTCTATAGATAATATAGGAAAAAGTCTTAAAAGATAAATACCAAAGTAGAAACAGTGATTACTTCTTGAAAGGAGATAACTGACCAGGATTGAGATTGATGATTAACGGGATTTTAGTCTTAGTTAAAACATTTTGGCCCTGGCCAGTTTGGCTTAGTGGATAAAGCATCGGCCTGCGGACTGAAGAGTCCTGGGTTCGATTCTGGTCAAGGGCACATGCCAGGGTTTCAGGCTTGATCCCAGTAGGGGGCATGCAGGAGGCAGCTGATCAATGATTCTCTCTCATTCATTGATGTTTCTAACTCTCTCTCTCTCCCTCTCTTCCTCTCTGAAATCAATGAAAATATATTTTAAAAAAACATTTTGAATTTTGAAAACAATTGTAAAGTTAAAACATATCTAATATATATTACGTAAAAAGGCCAAGATGCAAAATAGTGTGTATAGTATAAGCCCACTTGTGTTATGCTAAAAGAAAACTAGAAAGATTCGCATCAATTCTTTTTTTAAATATGTGATTTTAGAGAAAGAGGAAAGGAGGACAGGGAAAGGGAGAGGGAGACAGAGAGGGAGAGGGTGGAGGGAGAGAGAGAAATATTGATGTGAGAGAGAAACATCAATCAGTTGCCTCCCATAGGCACCCTGACCATGGACCAAACCTGCAATCTGGGCATGTGCCCTGACTGGGAATCAAACCAGCGACCCCTTGGTACATGGGATAATGTCCAACCAACAGAGCCATACCAGCCAGGGCAACATATCAATTCTTAACAATGATGACTTCTGGGAAGTTGGACTGGGGAAAAGACACTTGTTTTTTACATAAATACATTTTACTGTTTGATTTGTGTCAGAGGTGACACACGAACTCATTTTTTTTGGTTGATTTTTCTTTGTTAAATGGCATTTAAATATATAAAATAAATATCAAAAATATAAGTCTTTGTTTTACTATGGTTGCAAATATCAAAAAATTTCTATATGTGACACGGCACCAGAGTTAAGTTAGGGTTTTTCAAAATGCTGACACGCCAAGCTCAAAAGGTTCGCCATCACTGGTCTAGACACATAAAATACACAAAATACACAAAGAGAGTATTATTTATTTAACCAACTATATTCTAATTTTTTGTTTCATTTTTCTGTTGTCATCATTCTATTATACATACATACATATATGTTATATATTCTCCTTTTTCAGCTTAATTATTAAATGTACTAATGTACATTTTCAGTAGTACCGTGCCAAAGTATTCTAGGTTGTTGGCGATCAAGCTGCTTATTTTTCAGTTCCTGAGCACAGTGCAGGTCCATTGCAGGGTCTTTTCATCCAAACTAAATTAGAGGAGGACTGGTTCAAACACTGAATAAGTGTCAAAAGTATAACATGCTTAAACTGGATGATTATTTGATTTCCTCCATTCACCAAATCCGTCTCTCCTATCACCATGATTTGGGTTTAATAATTCCACACAGAGGATGTCCTCACACTGACAAAACATGATAATGTATGCAAACATATAAAGTATGTAAGGCATGTCTATCTCCATTGAGGCAAAAGTGACTCTAGCTAAATTACTACTTGGCATTAGTCAGCATTTCACAGAAATCTATAAGCAAAGCCATTCTATAAACACAAAATGGGTTAAAGACTTAAATGTAAGACTCGAAACCATAAAACTCCTAGAAGAAAACGTAGGCAGTAAAATCTCTGACATTTCTCTTAGCAATATTTTTGCAAACATATCTCCTCGGGCAGGAGAAACGAAAGAAACATAAACAAATGAAATTACAACAAACTAAAAATTTTTTGCACAGGAAAGGAAACCATCAACAAAACAAAAAGATAATCCACTTAATAGAAGATATTCACCAATGATACATCCAATAAAGGGTTAATTTCCCAAATTTAGAAACTCAACACCAAAAAACCCCCCAAATAATCCAATTTAAAAGTAGGCAGAGGACCAGAATAGATACTTCTCCAAAGAGGACATAACAGATGGCCAATAGATATATGAAAAGATGTTCAATGTCACTAATTATGTTATTCTATGAACATGTATAACTTTTATAATACATCTATAAACTTAGTTAACTTCTCAATCTACAGGGAGAGCTCTGCTCTGTAATGAAAGAAACCATATTAACCCATACACATTAAAACCATAATGAGATAGTACCTCAAATCTGTCAGAATGGCTATCATCAATAAACTAACAAACAACAACTGTTGGTGAGGATATGGAGAAAAGTGAAACCTCATGCGCTGTTGGTGGGAATGCAGACTGGTGCAACCACTGTGGAAAACAGTATGGAGGTTCCTCAAAAAATTAAAAATGGAACTGATTTATGACCCAGCGATTCCACTTCTGGGTATATATCTGAGGAAACCCAAAACACTAATTCAGAAGAATATATGCATCCCTATGTTCATTACAGCGTTATTTACAATAGCCAAGATATGGAAGCAACAAAGTGCCCCAAAATAGACAAATGGATAGAAAAGGTGTGGTAAACATATGCAAAGGGGTATTAGGCAGAGATATAAAGAAAGAATAAAATTTTACCATTTGTGATGAGATGGCTAGACCTAGAGGGTATTATGCTAAGTGAAATAAGTCAGACAGAGAAAGGCAAATAGCATAGGATTCCATTTATGTGTGGAATCTAAATAATAAAATAAACAAAATAGAAACAGACTTATAGATACAGAGAACAGACTGATGGTTGCCAGAGGGGAAGGAGGTTGAGGGAATGGATGAAAATGGTGATGGAATTAAGAAGTACAAATTGGAAGTTACAAAATAATCATGGGGATGTAAAGTACAGTATAGGAAATACAGTCAGTAATATTGTAATAACTATGTATGGTGCCAGGTGGGTACTTGAAATATCGGGAAGACCACTTTGTAAAGTGTATGATCGTCTACCACTATATTGTACACTGGAAACTAATACAAAATAATATTGAATGTAAACCTGTAATGAAAAATAAAATAGATAAAACTTCAACTCAATCCCTCATTGGAGTTTTTCAGAACCAGCATCTAACAGCACTCACTTACCCCCATGACTCTGCCACGCTGCTCAACATCCTCCCACATAAAATGAACTATGATACGACACATGTATTTCCCAGTCCGGCCTTCCTGCTTCATTCGGACTAGACACATCCTGAGTGGGAAGAAGAGATAAAGAGTCACTGGCTGTTTCCATTTTTCACATCACACATTTCCCTTGAAGGTCAGTTCATCTGAGTGATTTTAGCAGAGCACAGAATAAAAAAAACTGGGCCCTAACCAGTTTGGCTCAGTGGATAGAGCGTCAGCCTGCGGACTCAAGGGTCCCAGGTTCGATTCTGGTCAAGGGCATGTACCTTGGTTATGGGCACATCCCTGGTGGGGAGTGTGCAGGAGGCAGCTGATCAATGTTTCTCTTTCATTGATGTTTCTAACTCTCTATCCCTCTCCCTTCCTCTCTGTAAAAAATCAATAAAATATATTTTTTTAAAAACTGGAAGTGATTTTAAAAAAACTTTTACTGAGATATAATATATATACCATAAAGTACAAAATCTTAAGTGTACAACTTAATGAATTTTTACATGTTATATACACCTACATAAGCACCATCCAGATCAAGATATAGATTATTGCCCGATAGACATGGCTCAGTGGTTGAGCGTTGACGTATGAACCAGATCACGGTTCGATTCCCCATCAGGGCACATGCCCAGGTTGTGGGATTGATCCCCAGTATGGGGCATGCAGGAGGCAGCCGATCAATAATTCTCTCTCATCATTGATGTTCCTCTCTTCCTCTCCCTTTCTCTCTGAAATAAATAAAAATACATATTTAAAAAAAGATATAGATTATTGAGAGCAACTCAGAAGACCCCCCCACAAATGGAAGGAACCTTTCTTAATTGTAGAAGATAAGGCTGAATCCTTCATTACTGATGAAAACTGGAGTCCTACAGAAGGCAAGTAATTTGCCCAGCCACAGAGTAGTCTGTAAAGGTGGGTAAAGTACTGTGCTGTCCAATATGGAAGCCAATAGCTACATGTGGCTATTTAAACACTTTAAATGTGGCTAATGCAAATTGAGATGTGGTATAAGTTTAAGATTTCAAAGATTTAATTCAAGAAAAAGAATATAAATATCTTAAAACTTTTACATTGCCTACATGTTGAAATGTTATTTCAGATATATTCAGTTCAATAAAACCTACTATTAAAATTAAGTTCATTTTTTTACTTTTTTAAATGGAGCTACTTTTAAATTAAACATGTGGCTTGCATTTTATTTCTGTTGAACAGCATTTGTACAGAATATAAGTCACAGAAAATATTATTATTTCATCTAATTTTAAAATTGTTTGCCCCATTAGAATGTAAACTCCATTGAAAGCAAAGATCAAGTCTGGTGTGTTTCTTTTTAATCATTGTATTGCCAGGGCTTTAGTAGGCATTCGATATATGTTTGCTGAATAAATAAATAGATAAATTCAGGGCCAAGTTTAGGGCTCTTTCCCCTATACAACATTGCCTTTCATCAACCAAGAGGGCTCTCGCTGCTTAAGAACTTACATAAGAATGTAAGAATTATATTTTTTAATTAATAAATACAACATTATATTTCATGATATATAAGAATATAAACAGGACCTAGCCAGTTTGGCTCAGTGGATACTGAGTTGGCTTGCAGACTGAAGGGCACACACCTCGGTTGCAGGCTTGATTCTTCTGTACAGGAGGCAACCAATCAATGTGTCTCTCCCACATTGATGTGTCTCTCTCTCTGCCCCCCTCCCCACTCTCTTTTTCTCTCCTCCTCCCACTCCTCCTCCTTCTCCCTTCCACTCTCTTTAAAAAAATCAATGGAGCCCTAACTGGTTTGGCTCAGTGGATAGAGCGTCAGCCTGTGGACTCAAGGGTCCCAGGTTTGATTCTGGTCAAGGGCAAGTACCTTGGTTACAGACACATTCCCAGTAGGGAATATGCAGGAGGCAGCTGATCGATGTTTCTCTCTCATTGATGTTTCTAACTCTCTATCCCTCTCCCTTCCTCTCTGTAAAATAGCAATAAAATATATATTTTTAAAAATCAATGGTTGCCAGCACCGGTTTGGCTCAGTGGATAGAGCGTCGGCCTGCGGACTGAAGGGTCCCGGGTTCAATTCCGGTCAGGGGCATGTACCTTGTTTGCGGGCACATCCCCAGTGGTGGGTTTGCAGGAGGCAGCTGATCGATGTTTCTCTCTCATCGATGTTTCTAACTCTCTATTCCTCTCCCTTCCTCTCTGTAAAAAATCAATAAAATATGTTTAAAAAAATCAATGGAAAAATATCCTCAGGTGAGGATTAACAAAACAAACAAACAAAAAATATAAACAGGGTTATCAACTTTCCAAGCTAGTTCCTCATCTCATTCTCATGACCATACTTATACTTATTTCTATAATCTCCCATTAGTTACTAAGCAGTTACAACAGGACAACTTCCCTAAAAGATAATTCCTGCTATAAATATGGAATATTCAGTTTAAATTGACAAATCTACCTCCATAAAGAATTAGTCCTGCCCGAAAAAATCTACTAGCAATAGCATGGCACAATGGAATGATCCCATCTTGCCTGCCTCAACATTTCCTTTAGTAACTAAGATGGAGAAAAGCAAACATACTTATCAATTTGCAAAGGACAAGAAGCTGGGTAGGAAGACAAATATGCTTGATGACCCAACCATAAACCAAAAATACTTCAACAAGCTGTTTCAAGGAGCTGAACCTAACAGAATGAATTTGAACAAGAATAAATCTAAGGTTCTATAACTCGGCCTAAAAGAACAACTGTAGCCCTGGCCAGTGTTTCTCAGTGGTGAGAGCACTGGCCCACACACCAAAGGGTTGCAGATATGATTCCTGGTCAAGGGCACATGTCTGGACTGCAGGTTCAATCCCAGGCCCCAGTGGGGGCGCCTGCGGGAGGCTATTAATCAGTGTCTCTCTCACATCGATGTTTCTCTTTTTCTTTCTCTCTCTCTCTCTCCCCCCACTCCTTTCCCACTCTCTCTAAAAATCAATGGAAAAAATATCCTCAGGTGAGGATTAACAAAAACAAAAGTCTTATATGCTTAAGTAATAGTATATGTTTTAAGGAATCAAGAGGAAGAGGAAGTTGCTCCCCAAATTATTGTGATTTTAGATACAGTAATGGAAATACAGTATCTTCAATGTGTAAAGTAAGATTTCCTATTCAGCACAGATCAGATTCTAATAGGAATACTGTCAATAGTTTGAACATTATATATTGTTCAGAGAGGAAGGGAGAGGGAGAGAGAGATAGAAACATCAATGATGAGAGAGAATCATTGATCGGCTGCCTCCTGCATGCCCCCTACTGGGGGTCAAGCCTGCAACCCAGGCATGTGCCCCTGACCGGAATCAAACCTGGGACCCTTCAGTCTACAGGCCGACACTCTATCCACTGAGCCAAACCAGCTAGAGCTGAACATTATATTTTTAAGAGACAAAAGGAAGAGATGAAAGATCAGAAGATATTTAACCTGGAAAAAAAAACCAGGAGAGTTGCCTTAATATTGTAGAACAGTAATTAGACTGCCAAGAGTTAGAATCAGAACCAATGGGAGGGCCACAGAAAGAGAATTACTCAGCACTGAATATTGAAAGTAGAACTTTCTAACAGGGGAGTTTCTGAAAATTCAAATAATGGAATGAATAACCTCAAAAAATAGAGAACTGCTGATTTTTGAAGGGTGAATACATATTTTGTGGGAACTCAGCCATGTGACTACCTGGTCTTTAATGTCTCTTCCAACCTTGGGAACTGCTGATGCTATGATTCTAAAGTTGCACCTCTGAACCCAATTTGTGACTAAGAAATAACACTTTCTGACAATAAAAACAGGTCATGGAAAAAGATTTGGCCACTTTATATGATATAGGGCATATTCCAAGGCAGAAATAAACTGGGGAAAATTCAGTCCTTTTCATAAGATTTTTTCTTAAAGCTAATCAAATCACTCATGTCAGCCTCTCACCTGAAAAGAGCTGTGTGTTTTGATGCTTGAGTGTCGTCAGAGGCCAATTCATCAACAGCAATAGTGAGGTAATGGAATTCTTCATTTATTTGAAAATTCTGTAGTTTGTTAATACACCTGCCCTCTGAGGTTTAAAAGGCATGGATTTTCTCAGACCTTAAACTTACTAACTATATTAACATGGGGTGAAATGTTTTTTTGTTTCAGAGTTGTTTGTTCTATAGCCATTACAGATAACAGGTAGGCTCAAATGGTCATCTGGGTAGGAAAGATCAAGCAAATTGAAGACACTTTCAAGATTGCCCTTGGACAATTCACTCAATGAACATAAATTGAGTTCCTACTGTGTGAGGGAATATATATGGGGATTATCAGAGTGATAATGGTTAAAAAAAGTCCAGCTTCCAGAGAGCAGTTAGTCTCCCAGGGGAGACAAAATCCACCATATATACAAAGAGTCCTAAAAGAGAATGTTGTAAGTATCCCCAAAAAAGTACAAAGCGCAATTGAGTTTGAGAGGATTACTTTTCGCTGAGTAGGATCAGAGAAAGCTTCATGGGACTTGGAAAGATGAGCTGAAGTTGGATAGATAGAGACAAAAAATAAATAAAGAGAATTTCCAGCAGATGGAACATTATGAGCAGAGCAATGGAAGAGCTCAACACATGTAAAGAAACAATGCTTTTGTGGTAGGGCAGGTATAGGAAACAGAAAAATGTGCCAGCGAGGTCATAAAAGGCTTTGAAATGCCATGCTAAAAAAGTCTGGACTTTACTCAGTAGACAATGGAGAGCCAGGAAGGAGTATAACAACATTAGCACCTTGGCACTGATAGCAGATGAGTCTCTGAGAAGTTAACCCTTTCTTCCCAGCCTCAACCCTGTAATCAAACATTAATATCACCAGGGCTGGAAAAATGACTAATTTATGCTTACTTGAACAGAACTATGGTATTCAGAATAGTCTGATCCAGAAATGTAAGAGCTACACAACCAGCAAAATTTGTTATAACCTGTATCTATTTTTGCTGATACTAACAGTTTAGAGAAAACAGTATGGATTCAAGCCTGCTAAATAAAAAGAGGGCAAATTCAAATTATTCTGTAAACACTGCACCTGATTAGTTCAATAGACACTTAATTGATGTAAAACACTTTCAAATATAAAGCTCTATGGCAAATTTCATCACATGTAACTAAAGTTATAAAATCAAAACAAAGAATCAGTCTTCTCATCAACAGGAAGTCTAATGAAGATTCCCATCAGTTCAAACGGGGAAAATAAGATACTAATAATCCACAGGGCTGTCCATTCACCAGCACCATATTCAGCTAATTAAAAGCTAAACTAATTTCCCCCCTGAGTTTGTGAATCAAATTCTCTAGGTAGTTAAGGACAGAATGTAGTCCTGTTGTGAAGAACAACTGTGTTTTCCTCTCCAAGGAAAAAGCACAGCACAAGGCAGGGCCCACAAGTTAGACAGTCAGATGCCTGGAATGTCCAGACCAAGCAGCCAAAGGCCAATTCTTAGGTCACCTGACCTTATAGCTACACATTCAGTCTATTCCTTTCTTTCTTTACTAACTGCTTTGAATAAGTAATACTTGCACATGGTAACAGAAACTAAGTCTCCTTCCTGCCCACATCCCGCAGCCACCCTCCCTGTTCCTCTCCCTAAACCAGTGATGGCGAACCTATGACACCCGTGTCAGAGGTGACACGTGAACTCATTTTTTTGGTTGATTTTTCTTTGTTAAATGGCATTTAAATATATAAAATAAGTATCAAAAATATAAATCTTTGTTTTAATATGGTTGCAAATATCAAAAAATTTCTGTATGTGACACGGCACCAGAATTAAGTTAGGGTTTTTCAAAATGCTGACATGCCGAGCTCAAAAGGTTCGCCATTGCTGCCCTAAGGCAACCATAGTAAGTAGTTTCTTAGGAGTCCTTCCACATATAACCCACCAACGTACATGAACATGTATTCTTTTTATATAAATGGTAGTCTCTTTTTTCCCCATTTCTCATAGTGATAGCCATTCTACACACACTGTTCTTACGTTGAGAAAATACTTAATCTGCTACAAAAAGATGAAGGTGAAGAAATCTCAACTCTAACTCTGTTTCAACCACAAATACCACAGTCACCCCAGTGAAACTATTTTTTAGATCCCAGAGATAATAGATTTCCACTAACTGACATAGCAATTGTTAGGGTAACATCTGATCTAGGCTGAATCCAACTTATCTGGCAATTTTTCCTATTCTAAAAATGACTAAGAAATAGGAAGAAAAAAATCCTTAATAGCAAAAATAAATATAATTAACAGCTAACACAACTATGCACCAGGCACTGTGCTGTGATAGAGAAGCATTATTTCATTGAATCCTTATAACAACTCTACTAGACTGGTATTCTTCTTGTCTCCATCTTACAGATGAGGAAACTGAGTCTTAGAGAAGTAACTTGCCCAGAGTTATAAGCCTCGTAAGTATCAAAGGAGATCTAAATCCTGGTCATCTGGTCCCAGAGTCTTATTGTTTTTCTGCCTTCTTTAATAACTAGAAGAAACCCTCCAGGTTCCATTTCCTCTATTTTTTTCATTTAATCCTCACAAGGGCAGTGATTTAAGTTTTAAAACTAGCATCACATTAGAAATAGCATATCGGAAGGGGAAAAAAGACTGGCTAACTTGAGACAAGCATAATTACAACAACAAAAAGTAACTCCTGGCAGCCTAACAGGAAAAAAGAAACTAGAAATTTATTTAAAACAGACTCAAAAAATAGTACAACTCAGGTTGTACTATTAATACAGGGAAGGTAAACCTACCCAGTGCAATTCAAAGAAGACAGCCTGCCAAAAATCAGTAAAAGTACCAGGACCTCCTGGATCATCCAGAAGATGTTAAAGTATGTTAGAAAGTGAAAAGAAAATGAGTGAAACAAATTCAAAATGGTAAACAAAAACAAAAAAGGATGTGATGGTCACTCCTGGTATCCACTGCAAAACAAAACTTGTCACAGGCTCTAACTAAACAACAATAATGTTTGAGTCATTAAGTAAACTACTCTACAACAAGTGAGAATACTAGGTTTAAAGAAAAGAATAGAAAAGCTCTACTCCAATTCACATCATGGATACATTTCTCATAATAAATGCTTAATTAAATGTTGACACATCAAATTACATTTTGCTCCTGATTCAATTTCATAATTTCAGAGCTGTTCTGGGAGGAAGAGGAAGGTGGGAGGGAAAACTTTCATGTTAAAATATAATAAAAATTGCCCTTAAGAATTCTAAATAAACTTTAAAAAGAGACAATCGTCTGCTCAGTTTTGCTGTGAACCTAAAACTGCTCTAAACATATAGTCTATTTATAAAAATATTTTTAAAAAGAGACAATCTAGATTAGGACAACAACAATATTTTTTTAAATATACTTGATTGATATCAGAGAGAAAGAGAGAGGGAGAGACAGATAGAAACATCAATGATGAGAGAGAGAATCATTGATTGGCTGCTTCCTGCATGCCCCACACTGGGGATTGAGCCTACAACCCGGGCATGTGCCCTGACCAAGAATCGAACCATGACCTCCTAGTTCATAGGTTGATGCTCAACCACTGAGTCATGCCGGCTGGGCAGGACAACAAAAATATTTTAAAATGAAAACTGATTACCTAGAAGAAGTATATTAAAATAATAAAAGACTGAATGTTTAAAAAACAGAAAGAGCCCGGCTGGTGTGGTGTGGTGGCTGAGTATTGACCTATGAACCAGGAGGTCAGCATTCAATTCCCAGTTAGGGCACATGCCTGGGTTGTGGGCTTGATCCCCAGTATAGGGCATGCAGGAGGCAGCTGATCAATGATTTTCTCTCATGATGGATGTTTCTATCCCTCCCTCCCTCCCTCTGAAATAAACAAAAACATATTTAAAAAACAAAACAAAATAGAAAGACAACCTGATAATTTAAAAAAATTCTTGCATTAATTAACTTAGTCATTCACTTATCAAGTATTTACTAAGCACCTGAGTATAGATTTAATCTGTGCATGAACTATTATTCTCTATCTAGGAACAATTCCAGTTGCCCATCCAAGTTTGATAATGTTCTCAAACCTAAAATTTATTATTGAGGTTTTAAGCTTCACAGTATTATCCCTATCTCTCAGTGATTCCAGTGGCTCAAAAATACTGATCTGTTTTACATATAAGGAAAGCAAATAATCCAGCTAGCAAAGTAAAGAAAAAAAGGAGTGTTCAAGCCCTAATCTAATCTCTCCCTAATATCTCTAAAAGGCAAGCAAAGAGATGAGAAAAGGGAAGAAAAGACTAACTGACCAGGAAAATCAAAATATAAAGGGCTAAGATATAAATTCTGTCTTGTGGCAAATAACTTATTAAGTCCTCTAAGATGAGATTTGTCACTGCAAGATGCTTTTGCATTCTTTATGTCTTTCAATCTACCTAACCACCTGTCTAGACAAAACTGATGCTCTGAGGAGGTTAAGTAACAAGGTTACACAGTGGTGAAGAGAGCAGTTGGAATGAAGTCTTAGGTTCCCTGCCCCTTCACTCCCCCAAAACCACAGTATCTCCCAGCAGTGTCAGCATTGGCTGTTTCCCCCATTCTGTGACAGCACAGGTCCAAGAGCCCCTTCCTGCTGGATCAAACAAGGAGGAAGACAACACTGCCTGCAGAGTTCAAAGAAACGAGACTTTCCTAGCCATGCTTTCCTCCTCTCTGCCTAAATCTGGGAGAAAAGAATTCTTGTTATTCCTGAGGCTGACCTCCTGCCATGTACTGGCAGCTCAGAGCATCCTGTCTCGCTTGCTCTGTTTGGGCCTCTGACAATGCCAGTTGTGTTTTGGCCTTGTTTCTCCCTCATGGTAGTTTATACACTGCTCAGAGCAGATTTGATTTGAATTAAATAAAGACTAGAGGGCACTCAGGCAGGTTTGTCACTCTGGCTGTTAGGAAGGAATCCCAAAGGGGACTTTCGTGTAGTTTGTTTTCTGTACTCTGCCACCACCTAAGGCCAAGAAAGCAGAGCCTACATGGCCACACTCAAGTCTCAGCAATGTGCTAATGAATGAGTTTATTTATTTGTGAACTGGCACACTGACTCTGTCCCAGGGCTGTGTACATGGCTATCTCCACCTGGTTTCCTAAACTCCCTCTCCCCGAAGCCTAACCTTTATGTGGGGAGCATAGGGGCCAAAGGGACAGTCTGTGGGCAAACAGACAAGTGGGGTGAGGCACTTCCTGAAGTCATCTCACCTGACAGTGAGCCTCCTCCAAGAGCTACACCTGGCCTAAGGCCTGCCTGTCAAATCCACTATAAAGAACAAGCTTATGGGTAGCAGGTACCAGTGTTCACAGGTTATGCAATGTTAGTAAAATGATGCTGCATAGGTCTTTGGTTTGTGCTAAAAGCTACATGTGTGAGTGTTTGAACAGAGTGACTCTGGCTGCAGGCAGGAGGGAGAAAAAGGTGTGCACATGGCCAGGGCTCACCATATATAGCAGGTCTGGAGCTGCTGGAATCCAGCATGAGCTTGAAAGCCCTACAGCTACATCAAAACTGCAGTGATGGTTTTAAAGAGCCCTCTTGCAAAGGCCAGGAGTGTCTGCCAGGGCAGTTCTCTGGCTGGACTGAGACTGTTTTCCAACCCCTTCCAACCCCCACACTTTACTTCTCTTCCTTCCCAAAGGTTTCTTCCTCCAGGCTTATAAAAACATTTCAGTGTTTCCCCATCTTAAAATAAAAAAATAACAAAATGCCCCCCATTCTGCAGTGATCATCCTTTCATCCATTTTTTTTCAATTGAAACATCTTAAAAAATAGTTTAAAATTACTTCTCCTCCTCTTAATAATAACTCCTTAAGACACATATTCTCTGGTTACAGCCCCCAGAGGCCAATGTAACTGCTTTCCCTGACCATCCCCAGGAAGCCCCCTTCCCCCTGTGCTCCCATAAGATCTGTATGTCTGCTGAATGCACTTATCACCCTGTACTATTTTCAGGTTTACTTGTTGCCTCGCCCAGGACACAGACAGTAAGTGCCAAGAAACACACTTTTATATAGTTGATGGTCGGTGCTATGCTGTTCTTATTCAGAGGAAGAACCCCTCATCATCCCCATGACCACTAAAAGGGAAACTCCAGCAGGAAGCAGTGTTGCAGAAGAAGCCGTTCACATAGCTTTGGAATTGAGTTTGGATCCTTCATTACTGGTAATGAGGACTGAGACAAATCCCTTAAAATTTCCCAAATTGTCTTCTCATTTGTAAAATGGGGTATTTGGACTAGATCTATGGTGTGTGTGTTTTTGTTTTGTTTTGGAGTTGTATTTTTGCTAAACCTCATCCAAGGATATTTTTTCCATTGATTTTTAGAGAGAGTGGGAGGGAGGGAAAAAGAGAGAGAAACATCGATGTGAGAGAGACACATAGATCGGTTGCCTCCCCTATGTACCCAATGGAGGCCAGATTGAACCTGCAACCCAGGTAGATGCTCTTGACCAAGAATTGAACCTGCAACACTAGGGTGAGCGGGACAACGTTCAAACCCCTGAGGAACACTGGCCAGGGCTAGATTTCTGGTTTTAAACTGTGTTCTGAGTTTCCATGGAGGTATGTAAGGGCATGTTGTAAAGACCTGAAGTGAGCAGATCATTCCCCCTTCTTTAGCCCAAGTAGCAATTCTTTGATCTATTCAAACATTGTGGCTGAGCATAAAACTTCACTAAAAAAACACACACAACTCTGCTGGTAAAAAGATCGAAAACCACTAGGTCTCTCTGCCTGGAATGCTTTGTCATCTACTCTTTGACTTGCTAACTTCTAGTCATCTATCAGTGATGACTTCCCTGACTGACCCACACCCCCAACTAAATTATGTACCCCTCTACTCCCACAGAGCCCTATCATTTCCTCTCAGAGCACCTATCCCAGTTGTATTTTATTAATGATTTGTTTATTGTCTCTCTTCTAAACTACCTGTGAGGGCAAGGAACAAATCTGCTGCATACAGTAGTTACAGGATAATTGCTATAATTTTATGAATTTATGTTAAAGAATAAGCAAGAATTTATGTTAAAGAATTACTTAACTCAGTAATATTAATTAATATTAAGTATTATTAAATTAATAAATAATTATTTAATTAGTTACTTTGGTCGTTTTGGTCAATTACCAATGAGGAAAACAACTTAATACTTTGAGCTAGCCACACTTAAATTTCCTCTCCACTATGTACTAATTAGTTCTTTGGCCAAGTTTTCTGACTTCTCTAAGTTTCTGATCCCTCATATGTAAAACAGAAATATAGTAGTTGTAAGAATGTGTGAGATATGTAAATAAATAAAAGGTAATATATATAAAGGACCCAGTACTTATTATATTTGATACACAACTTTAAAATAATTTTTTAAAATACAAAATGCATTTTACTCCCTCTCCATTCCATCTCCATTATAGGCATATTCTAATTTTATTTGTCCCATTGCATTTTCTAAATTTAATTTTTCTAAAATTAATTTGTGCATTTATAAGGTACCAGTGTTTCATAACAAACTTTAATAGGGAGTCCTTACAAATATTTATGTTAACATTTTTAACACCAACATAAATTCCAACTATAGACACGCTCCACCACCCAAAGAAACTCAAGTAGGAGCAGAGGTTTGCCACTCTCGCCTAATCAACAGGTATGGCCACTGCCCTAGCCGGGTTAGCTGCTGCGGACAGAAGAGTCTCAGGTTCAATTCCGATCAAGGGCACATGCCCGGGTTGCAGGCTCCATCCCCAGTAGGGGGCGTGCAGGAGTTAGCCGATCAATGATTCTCTCTCATCACTGATGTTTCTAACTCTTTCTCCCTCTTTCTTCCTCTCTGAAATCGATAAAAATATATTTAAAAAAGCAAAACAGGCATGGCCAGGATTCTTCCAATTGCCACAGGAGCCACGTCAGATCTGAGGCCATCAATTATTTTATAAACATTTATTGATGAAAACAAAGAGTTAAGAAATGGGACTGAGGAGAATAGCCTTTTTGCATATCTTTCTTAAAAGGTAATAATTTCATCATCCACAAAGAAGATTGATACATAAATGGTAAAATATATATAAATGTAATGTGATGAGTGCTGTAATAGAAATAACCAAAATACTAAAGAAATACAAAAAAGGACTAACTGCTTTCAGAGGGCATGAAAGGCTTCAAAGAAGAGATGATATCTGAGTTGCATAATGAATGAAAAATAGAGGAGTTTGTCAGGTGGAGAGGAAAAAGGCCTTTTACTAGTAGGCTGAAGAAACCTTTGTACAGAAGACTTGATATTTCTATTATATAGTTTTGCTTTTTTTGCAGAGGAAAGAGTTGTGGTGGTGGTGGTGCTACCTAGAATGGCAACAAATGAGACTAGTAAAGGAGTGGCATATTTGGTGGGATAGAAATGTCATGCTAAAAAACATACATTATCCTGAGAACAATGGAGAATATAAAGGATTTGTGTGTGTGTGTGTGTGTGTGTGTGTGTGTGTACTGATCCAATGTGTATTGAGAAGCATTGATTAATACTAAATATCATTAGTATTTACTGACACAGGGAGAGGGAAGGTTGTAGGCCAAAGACCAGTTTTCAGGTACTACTGCTTATAACCCAATAAATCAACTGAATGTGTGGCATCTTGAATTTTTGTTTAAAATGAATTCAAATGAAATAGAAAATATCAGAGATTATCTTTTCTAAAGATAAGTTTTACAAAACTATTGTATCAGATACATATGTGTGTTCTGAGTCACAAAGTAAAATGATGCATTTGTTACTAAGTTTTTGGTTAAAAAAAGTTTGAGTTGGCCTGGCCAGAGCGGCCTCAGTCCCCAGTGTGGAGCATGCAGGAGGCAGCCAATCAATGATTCTCTCACCTATGAACCAGGAGCTCATGGTTCGATTTCTGGTCAGGGTACATTGTTCGGGTTGTTGTGGGTTTGATCCTCAGTGGGGGACATGCAGGAGGCAGCTAGTCAGTGATTCTCTCTCATCACTGATGTTTCTATCTCACTCTCACTCTCCCTTCCTCTCTGAAATCAATAAAAACATATATATACTAGTGGCCCAGTGCACGAATTTGTGCACAATGAAAGGAAATTAATTAGAAGAAATATTTTAATATCGCTATTCACCCTTTTTCTATAATAGAAGTGTCAGAGATGAAAGAAAATTAGTAAAATGTATATAAAAATTATAAATTGATTAATAAACAATAACAACATGATATAACAACAAGGACATGATATAAAAAGAACAAAAACATAATATAAAAACAACATTGATAAGAACAATGACCGATAAATTGATTAAACTTAATCTAACACTGAGGCCAGTGTCAGACAGAGACAAATCAATTTTTGGAATCAGAACAACCTCTCCTCCGCAGATCCTGTTAATACTTCAGCTTTGATTATGTTAGGTCGCAATCTTTTGATAATAAATCTAGTACCATTACAAAGACCCCATTTACTATTAAGATTTCTCAGTAGCATGATGATTGCACCTACTTTCAATTCTAATTTATGACATGGCATCCCTGAAGGAGTAATACTTTTAAGAAATTGGATGGGAAAATTTTCCTTTTCAGCATCATCTGTTGAATCTAGTATTACTGTCGATTACACTGTTGTCTCTGAGTCTTAATGCAATATCTGTTCCCCAGCCTTTTTCACCATGTGGGAAACGAGTAAGATAGGTCATTGCATCTAATGTAGGAAACAGGATATTGATCTGTTTCATTTTAGTGGCATTCGGATTATTGGGATCTGGTTTACAATGAATGAGCAAGTCCCTTTCAAAAGGAGGTCCTCCATCTTCGTTTCTGAATATGATGGCAACTTCGGTTACATGGTGATAATTATATCTACCCGGATCACTGTTACGATCATATTTAATCACCATTGTTACTTCCGCGCGACACCGCCTCTTATATAGATAGATTTTTTAAAAGTTTGAATTGGTGACTGGTGACTAACCAGATGAAGGGAATGAGGGAAAAGTCAAGGAGGACTCCCAGGTTTCTGGTGTGGGCACCTGAATGGATCATAATGCCACTGACCAAGACAGGGAACAGAGGAAGAGACCTGTTTTTATCAAGTCCTTGTGGGGATACTGGATAGCCTAGACAGCAACCTCTCTCAGCACTGTTTCAGCAGCTATAGTCAATACTAATCCTGTTCAGCAAAGACAAAGGACACATCGATCATTGCAGTTACAAGCTCACATAAATACACAACTGATAAGGGCCCTCTGGAAGAGTCCCAATTCTAAATCCCAATACACAGAAAAACTTGGGAACCAGAGAAAGCAGACAGGATAAGGGAAAGATCAACACCTTCTCCAGGGAACTAACAGGATGTGAGAAATCTTGCCCCTGTTCTAAGAGCCAGCAGGGAGCCACCACCCTTGGGAACCCAAGCAAGCTTTCTGGAGAGTCCACTGCCAGGGTATTCTGTTTATTAGGTGATTTGGGTTTTTTGGTGTTTTTTGTTTGTTTTGTTTTGTTTGGGGGGAGGGATTCTTGCTACTTTAATGACTGCTTTCTAAGCTTCACCAGCTCTCATACACACTACCACCTACAGGAGGCATTTCAATCCCTATATATCTCTAACAAGTCCACTGAGCTTATAATATTGGATTTGGCTATCCCTTGGTTATCCTCCTTGGAGCTTCAGGCTAACAGAAAAGGGATAGAAGAACACAGCTTCTCCACAGACTTGGGGTGAATCCATTAATCCTCCTAATAAATTTTGCCATTTTAGCCATTTGAAGTGTACAATTTAGTGGTATTAATTACATCAACAATGTTACGTAACTATCACCACTGTTTTTAAAACTTATCATCAAACCAAACAATTCCTTACCATTAAACAGGGACTCCCAATTCCTTTCTCCTCTCAGCCCCTGAGTACCTCTCATCTACTTTCTGTCCTTATGAATTAGTTTATTCTAGGTATTTCACAGAAGTGGAATGATACAATATTTGTCTTTCTGTATCTGGCTTATTTTACTTTCCATGTTCTTAACTATGATCTGTGTTTTGCTTTTGAGATCCCCTCAACCTAAAATGCCCCCTCTTCTCTGACAGAAATTTTCCTCACCCTTCATGGTGCATCTCAAATGTCACTTCTACCACAGAGCCACTCTTCTTTTTTTTTTCTTTTTTTAATCCTCACCCAAGGATATTTTTCCATTGATTTTTAGAGAGAGTGGAAGAGAGAGGGAAAGACAGAGAAATATCAATGTGAGAGAAACACATTGATTGGTTGCCTCCTGCATGAGCCCTGACCAGGGCCCAGGCCAGGGAGGAGCCTGCATGAGAGGTACGCGCCCTTAACCAGAATCAAACCCAGCACCCTTTGGTCCGCAGGCAAATGCTCTATCCACTGAGCCAAACCAGCTAGATGCCAGAGGCACTCTTTATCCAACAGCCCTCCCCTCTAACCCTCCCCCACCAAATTTGGATTTAGTCTCACCTCCTTGTACTTGCATAGTGCCTGCTGTTACCTTGGGCACATCACTTGTTTCACTGTCATCCATTATAGGCAATTGTACTTGCATCTGATTTCCACTAGACTAAGTTTCCTGAAGGTGCATACCATGTCATATCCTTCTCTCCAATACCCCACAATCCTTAACACACAGTAGGTCCTCAATCGGAATTTGCTGGTTCAAACTGAAAAGCTACTGATTCATTCCACCAAAACCTGCAGATCATGAGAGCTAAGGGAGGCAGGGTAGAGGGGAAATCAAGGTAGATTCGAAGCAGACAGCCTCCCTCCTCCCACTTAACTGGTGGTGGTACTCCTCACTGCTCTAAGAAATTAAACCGACCTCGCAAGGAAGGCTCAGCAGACATGTTTGGAAATGGTGGTCAACTTAAAAGAACTGCAAGTAGTTTCAAGGTTCTCCCAGCTGCTATTAGTCAGGTATTGACCTTGGGATGTGGTCACAGGGATTATATATTTTATTTTGCCATCCACTCCCTCTAACACTCTGATACCTCTAGCTATATGGGCAATAAAGAGTCTTTCATACGGCCTCTGAATATTATCTTTGAGCTCCTCTGGGAACAGCCTAGCCTCTCAATCCTCCCACTTTTCCAGTGAGTAATTCCACAGTACCACCTCTGCAGTCCTACCCTCTTGAAAAAGTAGTTTTTCTCTCATTATATCCAGCTTCCCTCCCTGAAGCTTTTCCTAACCTTCACCATTCAGACAGAAGGTAATTTGCCTTCTCAGCTGCCTGATTTAAAAGACATGGTATATTTCAAAGAAACAGGTAGAACTAGTAAAGGTTTTGATAGTTGTGACTTCCTCTGTGATCCATAAGCACTACATACTCAGATTTATTATAGAACTTAGCCATTAATTTACAACTGACCACTGTACATGTCTTATCTCCCTCAATAGACTGTGAGCTTCTAAGAACTATTGCTAGTTTCCAGCAAACTTCCCAGGACAGTGTGCATGCAATAAACTACCAGCTTAAAAAAAATAACATAAAATGCACTGCTACCTAAGGTCCCTTAGCCAATCTCTGGTGACTGAGTTCAGAAGAAGAAATATTTCAGAGGTGATCAAAACCAAAAAGTCTTTATATAGTAGTCAGTTCTGTGATGCAAAGCTCAGCTGAAGGGAGTCTCAAACAAGGGTCCTTTTGACAGGGCAACGATTCCCTACGTTCCTCCGATACTCACTATGGTCAAAGTAGTAAACTTAGTTCTCCGGAATTTACTTTCCCAAGACCTGGCAGTTCAATAAATACATTCCCCAGCCCCCACTTCAATGTCTCTCCTATATCCTTCTGACCTTTAATACTGTGTAACATTAGATGAAAAATTAATTTTTTTTGGCTACTTATTTTGAAGCTGAAGAAAAAATATACTGTTTAAGGTGTTAAATATTTTTACATGCAACAAACCTGGCATGAATCTAACCTGTATGCACATTTTAGAGGTACAGGCGTAAATGTCAGTGCTATAATTTGTTATAGGTTTCTGATGACCAGCAATGAAAATGACCACGAATTCTCACAATTTAAACCACTTTTACGTAAATGTGAACTTTCCTAAAACAGCCAAGGGAAAGAACTTTCCATCTAAGCTCATAGAGTCTCTTAGAGATACTGATAGAATTGTTCACTGGGTTAGATGTTCTTTGAGAAAAGCCTACAAATATTAGCTTCTTTCTGGGACTATGCTTTGACCTTTAATAAAAATGTGCTTCAAGACACCAATTATTAAAATGAAAGATCAGTTTTTAATGCCTGAACAACTGCCATTTCATATAATCAGCCCTGGTGGAGGCTATAAGTTACAAATCAGCAGCATCTGAAGAAAATATATTTGGCAACTTCATTTAAATTGCTCACTTACCAGACATGAAGAAGAGTTATAAGAAACCACGAATTGAATGTATCAGGCATCTGACACCCTAGAAAATAACAATAAAGTATAAATATGTATGGTTCCAACAGAGAAATATTGACTATATTTTAAATACTGGTAGGAATTTGTTCAACTAAAATATATGGCAGTTATAGTACTTTCTGATTATACTATCAGAGTAGTCCAGGGGAACCACAGGGCAAGACCGCAAGTTCAAAGAGCATTGAATGTAGTGAGACAACTAGCCTTCTAGTCCCTGTTATCACCTTGCAGTTTAGTCTTGGGCAAATCAATTCTCTTCTCAGAGCCTTAGTTTTCTCACTTTGTATAAGTGGCCTAAATGATTCTCATGGTTCCTTCCAACTTCCATGTAATTCTGCTATTTTCCCTTCCTGGTCTCAAATTCTGCTGGGAAACTAGGCAGACAACACCTTGTCTATTCCACTGAAGCACAGGCTTTTTCACTTGAGCCCCACTGAGAAGTCTTAAGTTCTTCTAGTCTCCTTTCCTTAAGGGTGACCCAGTGTGATTCACCTAAAATAAATAATCAGGAGAAAGAAATGGGATCTAGGAAGCTGTAGCTGAGTAAGAAAGCAGACCATTTCTAACAAAAGGCTGTTCATCACTTCCAGGAATGACAAAACTTGGCAGGACTTCTCCTTGGTTTAAGATACCAAAAATCAGGTCAGTGCTTAAGCAACCAAGCCTCTCAATTTTCACATCTCTAAGAAATGCCTCTGACTGGATGAGGGGGGTCCCTCCTTGAATGTACTCTCCTTATTACATGATGGGGAGAAAAGCTGAAGCAAGAGGATAAAGGAAAAAAAAGGATCAGTGGATAGTCTGTCATATGGAGCAATGACTCAAGAAATAAGTGGAATCTTCTGCCTTTCATGAAACAATGAAGTTCACAATGTACTAGATAACCAATAGGGGTCATTAGGAGAGAAAACACAGAACAGAAACTCTGTGAGGCATACTAACACACCAATAATAATAAAAAGCTATAATTCATTGTGGGCTTACTATGTGCCAGATATTAATAATAGGTGTTTTACATGCATTGGCTCAGTGAGTCCTCCCAACAATCCTATGAAGTGGATATTGATATTATCCCCATTTGACAGGTCAGAAAACAGATGCTTAGAGAGATCCGAACAATTGTCCAACATCACAACTATGAAATAAATGAGACATGTGGGATCAAATTCAGATCTGATTGATGCCAGGTACTGTGGTCTTAATTGCCAACTGTCTCTCTAATACTAATATCAGAAACTAACATTCACTAAGGGCCCATACTACATGCCAGGTCCATTTCTGGTCACATCAATACATTATCTCACTTAATCCTCACTTTATCCCTGAAGGGAGGCATTATAATCCTCATTCTAGAGATGAGGAAATGGGCTCAAAAAGGCTAAGTAACTTGCGGGCAGCCACAATATTAATGAGCTAGTGGCTGGGTTGGGGTTTAAGTACAGGTCTGTCACAAAGTGACACCAAAATATTCTGGTGAGCTTACTGGGAGGTGCCCAGCAGCTGTCAAGTGGACTTCCTCTTGGAGCTCAGCAGGAGGGAGGTGAAGGCTGGCCTGGCTGGCCATGCAGCTATTAAGACGCAAGCCATCTGAGAGTGGGCCAACCACCCTCCACCTAGAACAAGAATAGCCATGAGAAACTCTCAGCCCGGATCTGAAGCTGGGTCTTTTTTGGATGCTAAAACAAAACATTAAAAAGAAAAGTTTTCTTGGAAGTCTGTCTTTCAATCTGGAAAATGAAATTTGGCTGCTTCTAAAGGACAATCTGTTCAATTGCTACCTCTAGATCAAAGCTTCTCAGCAGCCTCCAGAAGCCTTTCCAATTTTCTCAGAGAGGGAATCAGTTCTTGGGTTGGAAAGCACAGACAGACAGACAGGCCAGCAGCTGGACGTGGCTCACAATTTTCCTTTCTGGGGGTCGGCTCAGGGCTGAGGATGGGAAAAGAGCTGGTATATGATTGACTCCCTGTACCCATTGGGGTCAAAACAGAAACCCAGAGTATAAAGCCCTAAAAAACAAGACCACTGAATATCTGACTGTGAATAACACAAAAACACAGCAGATTCTTTAGCTCAATGAAATGAGTTTAAACACTTCAAAGATAAAACCTGCTGTAGAGTCTTTTGCCATAATCACACTTGCTCCAATAAACACTCAGTGCATTATTTCTGAGACTAGTACTTTCTTCCTCGACACCAAATTGGAAAAAAATAAATAATTAATTACTGTTATAGGGTAGCAGGATTAACACAGTTATTTTTTTAATGCAGGCTCTGGGGTCAAACTGCTTGATTTAAAACCTTAACTACGTCTCAGTCACTATGTGACTGAGTCAAGTTACTTAACCTCTCAATGCCTCAGTTTTCTTCTCTATAAAAATGGGGAGAACAAGAGAACCTACCTTATAGGATTTCTGTGAAGATTAAATAAGGCCTGTAAAATGTTTAGTAGAATGATTATATTAAAAGATATCAATACATATTCAGTATTGTTTTGTTTTCAGTGAGTCATTTAAACATTAGAAGTCAAATTACCTTTGGAAAAACTCACTAATTTAAGACTGTGTCAATAAAATGATGAACTTCAATCGCTGACTCATTCATTATTCTCTTCTGAAAGTATTATCTCTTAAGGCAGTGGTTCTCAACCTTCTGGCCCTTTAAATACAGTTCCTCATGTTTTGAACCAACCATAAAATTATTTTCATTGCTACTTCATAACTGTAATGTTGCTACTGTTATGAATCGTAATGTAAATATCTGATATGCAGGATGGTCTTAGGCGACCCCTGTGAAAGGATTGTTCGACCGCCAAAGGGGTCGCGACACACAGGTTGAGAACCACTGTCTTAAGGCCTAACAACAAAACAGTCTGCAGACAACAGTATGAAATTAAACACAAACTTTACTGATTGGCCACCTCTGATCCACAGTGTTTTTCATAAAAGAACTGATCTCTAAAAGACCAGTTAGCAAAGCAGTGCCTGCTCACAGAAGGTGTGATCATTTATGCACAACTGTGGGCTGCTAAGGTATCTCACCAGTCAGAATCCCCAATATCCACCTCTCTGGATCAAGATCTTTGAACACTTTGGCTCTGAAATGACAGTCTACTTTGGCATTTTATGGGGGCCTGTCCAAGAAGCTGATATGCATATTGTTTACTCTCAAGTACACTGCGGGTAAATAATTCATTCTTACACAATCTTTATGAAATAGCACTGGCCTCACTTTTGTTGGAGTGAGGATGACACTGATAAGCTACCTGAGGCTCTCCATCCTTTTAAAAAAAAATGGACACATATGTAATATCCTTTGTAATAAATAATAAAATTAAAAAATAAATAAATAAATATTTATTTCTAAAAAAAAAAAAAAAATTACTAAACTCTCAGAACTTTAAAGTCAAGCCCTAAAATACCAAAAACCCAAGGGACCAATGGCCACTTGAAAGGTGTAATATACACACACACACATAGACATACATACACACTCTTCTTTTACCCCAAACCTGTCTGACCTACTCTTTAGAACCTAACATGCAAAAATAGTCAGTCTTATTATTTTATAGATATTATCTGCCTACAAATGGTATTTTCAGATTGGCTTTATTATTATTATTATTCACTAGCCACAATTTGTAATTTCTTTGGTTTGATTTTAAAATTTAAACTACCCACAAATGACAAAGATGTACCACAATGGAGCATAATACAAATGAACACTCTATGGTTCTACAAAGCAATTTTCAAATTGAGTCTTAGAAAACCTGAAATCAGAGTGGTGTCATTAAAAAATGTACTGCCTTCCTAGTTAACTACTTCAATGGACAAAGTTAGGACAAAGCCCATTGAGATATACACACTTTAATATATATATAAACAACAATTTACTATACTAACAGAACATCTCATAAGCAGTTCTTATATAAGTACTATAGGCTCAGTGCACAAAAATTTGTGCACTCGGGGGACGGGGGGGAGGGGAGTCCCTCAGCCCGGCCTGTGCCCTCTCGCAGTCTGGGACCCCTCGGGAGATAATGACCTGCTGGCTTAGGCCTGCTCCCGGGTGGCAGAGGGCAGGCCCAATCCCTAGGTACAGCCCATGGTCAGGCTCAGAGCAGGGCCAATTGGGGAGTTGGGGTGCCGCCCCCTTTCATGCACAGAGCAGGGCGGATCAGGAGGTTGCGATGCCACCCTCAGT
>NW_006291383.1:6197495-6199582 GCF_000327345.1 Myotis davidii | reverse complement strand
GCTCCTTTTTTTCTTTTTTTTTTATTCTGGGCCAGCTTTAGCTTGAGGCTTGGCTCCAGCTCTTAGGCCTCCGCTGCTGAAAGTAGGTTTCTGGCCTTTGCTAACAATGTTGCGAATCTGCTGGCTGAAGTCTGGCGGTATTTGTTACATAGTTTCTTAAACTGCAGGCTCAGAGGCCTGCAGCTGCAGGCGGGGAACATTGGAGTCCTCCATCACTGAAGCAAGCAAGCCTCATGTTAGTTTCAAGCTGCCTGGCTGCCGGCCACCATCTTGGCTGACAGTTAATCTGCATATCTCACTGATTAGCCAATGAAAAGGGTAGCGGTTGTACACCAATTACCATGTTTCTCTTTTATTAGTGTAGATAATAGAATATCAAAAGATTAGATAAATTACAATTTCTAATTTGCAGTTACATTCAATCACAAACAATACGTATAGTGGGAAAACTCCTAGATTTTATTTTATTTTATTATTGTTGTTTTTTAATGCCAGGTTTTCTTAAAAAAAATTTTTTTATTGACTTCAGAGAGGAAGGGAGAGGTAAAGAGATAGAAACATCAATGATGAGAGAATCACCGATCGGCTGCCTCCTGCACACCTCCCACTAGGAAATGAGCCCACAACCCAGGCATGTGCCCTTGACCGGAATCGAACTGGGTACCCTTCATTTCCGAAGGCCGAACACTCTATACACTACTGAGCCAAATCAGCCAGGGCCTGGATTTTAAACCATATGACATAGGCTCAAGGCTTGACTACACAACTTTGGACAAGTCACTTAGCTTCTTTAAGTTTCAACTGTTGCTGAAAACAAAACAAAAATGAACTTAAATATGTCTCATTATTCAATACTGTAACATTAACTCAAGAATTTTCAATAATGAGGATTGGCTAAGTTAACTAGCAAACATCAAAATAATTATAAAAATTTGAGTAATTTATTGAATCAAATATTAAATAGGTGTCTGAGAATTAGGTTTTAATATCTGATGAAAAATACTTAAGCACATGGATTCAGGAAGCTACTTAAGAAAAATCCAGTTACTAATATTATTAGTTTCTTCATCAGATAAAGAATTTTTTCCTTTCAGGTTAATTTTTCCTAAAATGAGAAACTATTAAAGATTAAAAAGAAGCAGGAAAGTTTACTTTCTTTACTGTGAATAAATAAGAAGTGGCCCTGGCCAGTGTGGCTCATGTGGTTGGGTGTCATCCTGTGCACTAGGACAGCAGTCGTCAACCTTTCGGACCTCACGGACCACTGGTTGGCAACCAATGCTCCAACGGTTTCCTTAAATAAGCGGTTGCCAACCTTTCGGACCTCACAGACCACCAGTGGTCCGCAGACCACCAGTTGGTGACTGCTGCACTAGGAGGTTGCCAATTCAATTTCCAGTCAAGCGTACATGTCCCAGTTACACACTACAACCCCAGTAAGGGTGTACAGGAGGCAGCCAACTGATGTTTCTCTCTCTCTCTCTCTCTCTCTAAAAATCAGTAAACTATTCTTTAAAAAACTAAATAAGAAATGGAAGGTGGATACTAAATCAGAATGACAAATTATGATATTTTTAAGTTTATAATATAATATCAATCTGCTGAAATAGTAAAAGTAAACAAAACTTGCATTTGGTTTAAAAACAAAAACAAAAAACCAGCCCTAGCTAGTTTGGCTCAGTGGATAGAGCTTCGGCCTGCGGATTGAAGGGTCCTGGGTTTGATTTTGGTCAAGGGCACATGCCCAGGTTGCAGGCTCAATCCCCAGTAGGGGGCATGGAGGAGGCAGCCAATCAATGATTCTCTCTCATCATTGATGTTTCTATCTCTCTCCCCCTTGCTTCCTCTCTGAAATTAATAAAAATATATTTTTAAAAAACTAAAAGAAGAAATAGGCATTGGGCATGACTACCCACCATGACCTGCCCAGTTAGGAATTTAAGATCAGATCACCCTGTGAGGTTGTTTTCCCTTCCTCTCCGAAATCAATAAAAAATAATCCGCGGGGGGGGGGGCAGGTAACGTGGGGATAGGACACATATGTAATAACTTAATCAATAAAAAAATTTATATATATACATATATAT
>NW_006291383.1:6197041-6197404 GCF_000327345.1 Myotis davidii | reverse complement strand
GCGACTGGGCCTGCAGGAGAGAGCAGTTAGGGGGACCAGGCCTTCAGGGGAGGGCCACTGGGAGTGACCGGGCCTGCAGGGGAGGGCAGTTGGGGGCAACCAGACCTGCAGGAGAGGGAAGTTGGGGGCGACCAGGCATGCAGAGGAGAGCCGTTGGGGGGGACCAGGTCTGCTGGGGAGGGCAGTTTGGGGCAACCGGGCTGGCACAGGAGGGCAGTTGGGGGCAATCGGGCCAACCGGAGCAGTTAGGTGTCAATCAGGCCAGCAGGGGTAGGAGGTGATCAGGATGCCAGGCAGAAGTGGTTAGGGGCAATCAGACAGGCAAGCAGGCAGGTGAGCATTTGGGAGTCAGCAGTCCCAGAT
>NW_006291383.1:6192323-6197022 GCF_000327345.1 Myotis davidii | reverse complement strand
ATAAATAAAATAATAGTGCCTGGCCAGCATGGCTCAGTGGTTGAGCATCAACCTATGAACCAGGAGGTCACAGTTCGATCCCTGGTCAGGGCACGTGCCCAGGCTGCAGGCTAGATCCCCAGTACTGGTGGGGTGTGCAGGAGGCAGCCAATCAATGATTCTCATCACTGATGTTTCTATCCCTCTCTAACTCTAAGTCAATAAAAAAATATTTTAAAAAATAGTTATTAAATACTCAGAACTGCATTTAGCCTAGCCAGAGTGGCTCACAGGTTGAGTGTCGACCTATGAACCCGGAGGTCAAGGTTTGATTCCTGGTCAGGGCACATGCCCTGGTTGCAGGCTCAATTCCCAATGGGGGAGTGTGCAGGAAGCATCCCATCAAAGATTCTCTCTCATCATTGATATTTCTATCTCTCTCTCCCTCTCCCTTCCTCTCTGAGATCAATAAAAATATATATTTAAAAACTGCATCTAGCTTTCTTTATTGTTGTTAACATAATTATATACAAATACAGTATTTGCTGTCTGTGAACAATACCAAGTATATGTGTGTGTGTGTGTGTGTGTGTGTGTGTGTGTGTGTTTAGGTGTTTGTTGCTTTGAGGATAATGGCTATTACTACAGACCTGCTTAGCATACATTTCCTCCCAAAACTTGTGGAAGTAGAAATGGCTTAAACTTTCTCAATGACTTTACAAGTACCTGCTTCAATTACCTTTTTTTATAACTACAACAGTTTATAACATCAAAATGGATATTTTACATAATCAAAGGCTAATGGTGGTCTAAGCCAATAAAACCCTTTTGAAAAGCAATTTATCAATGTGATATAAATAATAAAACTCCATTGTGCCTTTTGACCCAATACAGGGTCAAAAGAAAGAAGAAAAAATCATAAGGCACAATCCTGGGTTAACTAAAACAATTAAAAACTAGAAATAAAAAAGGACCTATTGGCAAAAAGTTGACTCAAAATGTTAAGCAAAACATCCAGAATGTAAAACAAGTACTAGATCAGCAATTTTTAACCAGTGTGCCACAAAAATTTTTAAAACATGCAATACCTGCCCTAGCTGGTTTGGCTCAGTAGATAGAGCATTGGCCTGCGGACTGGAGGGTCTCAGGTTTGATTCCGGTCAAGGACACATGCCCAGGTTGTGGACTCGATCCCCAGTAGGGAGCATGCAGGAGGCAATCAATAAATGATTCTCTCTCATCATTGATGTTTCTATCTCTCTCTCACTCTCCCTTCTTGTCTGAAATCAATAAAAGAAAGAAAGGAAGGAAGGAAAGAAGGGAGGGAGGGAGGGAGGGAGGGAGGGAGGGAGGAAGACAATACCTGACTATTTAGTCAGGGGCACTGACCTCTTTCCCCTTGGATTGTCAAAAAAATGACACATGGTGTGAATGAATCAAAATTATACCCATCCTTTTTGTCAGATGAACAAAACATGTTTTTTGGTCTGCTGCAGAACTTTAGTAATTAGTTTATGTGTATCATAAGATGAAAAAGGTTGAAAATTGCTGTATTACACAAATTTTTAGATTTTTTTCCCAAATAGTTAAAATGTTTTATTTATAGGGTTCTTCTGGTCTTTGTTTATTCTATCAACAGGAAAAAACTAGCAGCTTTTATTACACATGTTGTGAAGAAAAATGATTTCCTTAGTGACTTAAAAAAATCAATCCTATTAAGATGCAATCATAAAAATAAAAAGTAGATTCGTTTTCCTTTTTAGAACTATCGAAAACAGTTAACTTACTTAGAAAGAATTCCTCGAAGTCAGTTTTCTTCACACAGCTAGTATACATTCGTAGGGCTGCAATCTTAATCTTCTAGACAAAGAAAACAAAACCAAACTCAAGACATGACCAAGTGGATGTTCTACTGCTGTTAGGCGTAGGTCACAGAACCTTACATTTCTTTTACTAGAAGGAAGGATACAAACTTGTGTCTACGCAATTTAATAGCTAAACAAACACAGATACTTATCTCTACTCTTAAAGCTACTCATTCATACAGACTTCATACAAGTTGCACATTTCAGGAATTTCGCATGAAAATGTCAAAATGGTTTTTCCAATATTTAAATAAAATCTCTCCTTTAAGTCAAGCCCATTTCACCACATGTAAGCTTCTAAACCACAGTACAGTATCAGCCATATTAGCTCTTTTTCATCTGAAATCCTTTATATAAAAATTACCCATTCTCCTGACCAAAATCAATTAAACAAGCAAAAGCCTTAATCCTTCAATCTTTCCTCAGAGGCACAACTACCTATTCCTATTCTATTTTTTCCCTTTGGAGGAGAGGTCATTTTTTTCTGTATTTCCCTAGCTGATTAAGAGAGACTGTGTTTATAAATAAGAGCTTCTAATGAATATAAAATACTAGAGGCCCAGTGCATGAAATTCGTGCACTGCTAGGGTCCCTAGTGCAGGGGTGGGTGATCCTGGGCACGAGTGCCAAATATGGCACACCAGTAACTTTTGCTAGCACACAAAACCCTCTCTTATAATCTTCCATTTATAATTTTTTTCTTAATATCAACTTTTTTATTTTTCAGATAAATTCAGTGTAGGTGCATCTTAGATAAATAAATAATTTTACATAACAAGTTATCTTAAAGACCATAGACATGGATTGACAAGAGAAGGGAAGAGCAATTTCTATGCCTCTGCCTTATCTCTCCCTGCCTTCCTAGATCCGACCAGTGTTTTGATTTCATTCACATCCAATGTGAATCTTTGTTCTCGATGACGAATTTTGTTAAGTCTCATAATAGGAGTAGCCTGACAGATGAAAGTAGTAGCCCGTGCATATCGCTGAAGGTCACGAAATATAAACCTTATGTACTTCAAGGTTCTTCACATACGTACACCTTAAGAGATATCAAGTAGGCGTAACATGTTCTCAAAAAATTAGGGTTGGCACGCAGAAGAATTTTGAGTCAGAGATTTTGCTGGTGTTGGCATGCACTCACAAAAAGGTTGCCCACCCCTGCCCTAGTGGCTGCTAGGGCCTCCCTCCCTTCCCCTGGCTGGCCCCGCCCCTCGGTAGAACTCCCGGACGAACTCCTGGTCGAGGGACAATTTGCACACTATGCTTTTATCATATAGGATTGCAGGACTGACCTTTTACTATTCTCCAAAGCATTAAGAATTTACGTAAAATTTTGATCTTACTGGTGGTTTTAATTTATTCACTGAGATGTATACTTAAGATTTATGTATTTATTGGACTGCGCCATCTTGAGTGGCTGATATGGAAGCATATACATCCAGAGACCCTGCAACCACGGCATCCAGGGATCAGCTACTAATTCAGGAACACCGGATCTCAAGCAGCGCGAATATGTGGACTCAGACAAGCCCTGCTCCTCCTCATGGAAAGGTCAGATTTCGCCTAGATAAAGGTGCGGTATCCAATTCAGGTTGCAGAGAGAAACGCGCGCAGGGGAAGTCTACGCCCCACAAAGTCTGCGGCCGTTGGGGCCAGCATGATCCACAAGTGTGGAAGGAGTCCCGCAGGGCTGCTGGCAGAAGGGAACTCTAAAAATAAGCCCATAGCTGGACTGGATGCAAAAAGCAGCCTCGGATTTTGCCAGTGTGCCGGCTGCTTAGTGCCAGGGGAGAGAGGACTTGCGGAAGACTGCGCACAGAGCTGGATGGTGGAGGGTTGCCAGTTCGAGCACCTTCTCAGGCTTTGTTTTTTCTCTCTCTCTCCCTTAAATCTTTGCATTTGATTATTAAACCCAATACATAGGATCGCCCAATTGGGGTCACTCACAGAGACTACAGGGTAAAGTTGTCAGTCAGGGTCACTCACAGAGACTGAAGGGGAAGATTGTTTTTGTGGAGCCTGGGACAGAGTGGGAGTAAAGACTAAAGAACAGGTTCTAGGACAATCGACTCTCCCAAACCAGTTTTAAGTGTGATAGGGAAAATAAACCCAACTGCTGGATAGAGTGGACTTATAGCCTCAGAGGTCAATCCAGAAACACTGCCACCCAGAGGCTGAGCCACAAACTGACCCTTATGCAAACACAAATTAAGGCAGTCTGAGAAACAAATCCAGCCTGCTTTAAAATCAGGACTGTGGTTTACAACACAGAGGAACAGAGTATCGCAGAGAACTTCAACAGTCTCCTGAATACCTGAAAGGACTAAGGCATGCCAAACAGAAGAGTAGAGGAAATAAAGGACCTTCACTACACATTTTCTTTCTTTTTTTCACCTTTTACTTAAGAAACTATTTTTTTTCTTTTTTCATCACCTGATTTTACCTTCTTAATTACTACATTTTTTATTTTTAACCTGTATTATTACTATACCATTTACCTTTTCTTAAAGTGTCATTTTATATTCTCTTTATTTTATTTTGGGATTAGTGTTCTACATTCTATTTTCATCTTTCCTTTAGCATCATTTTACTCTACCTCAACTTTACCTTTATGCCTAAACTCTCTTCCTCACTTTCCCCCTTTTGTTGTCCTGTTTCTCTTACCCTATTCCTGCTTTAGATTTTCCCTATTCCTTCTTTTTAACCCCTGTTAAAATTTAATCCTACTTATATATCGAATTTCCAATCCCCTGTCTAAGTCCATATACACCTCTCTCTACTCTTTCTTCACTATCCAAATTTTTTTTCCTCTCTGTCATTTTGTTGTTGTTTGCTTGATTGTTGATTATGTT
>NW_006291383.1:6171793-6187498 GCF_000327345.1 Myotis davidii | reverse complement strand
GGGTGTGTAAGAGATCAACCAAAGGACTTGTCCGCATGCATATAAGCATAACCAATGGACACAAGACACTGGGGGGTAGGGGAGGCTAGGGGACGGTCAGGGCGTGGGGGGAGACAAATGTACTACTTGTAATATTTTAAGCAATCAAAAAAATAGGACAAAAAACAAATAAAATAAGTGGGAAGCACTGATCTCCTTCTGAGTTTGCAGTAAGCAGCTCAACATGAAAGATCATCTTGAAAAAAAAAGATTTATGTATTTATTATATATACATTATGCCTTAATGAAAATATAAAAATAAGGTCTTTTAAGAATTGAATTGTAGATCTGAAGATCAACTCAGTATTTTTTTTAAAATATATTTTATTGATTTTTTTACAGAGAGGAAGGGAGAGAGATAGAGAGTTAGAAACATCGATGAGAGAGAAACATCGATCAGCTGCCTCCCGCACATCTCGTACTGGGGATATGCCCGCAACCAAGGTACATGCCCTTGACCGGAATCGAACCTGGGACCTTTCAGTCCGCAGGCCGACGCTCTATCCACTGAGCCAAACCGGTTTCGGCTGAAGATCAACTCAGTATTAACTAAACAGGTATTTCTAGAGACTTTCAAAATACCTCCTTAAGGATACAAATAAACTAGGACATCAACAAAAGGCTTATAGAAGCTTATTTACTTTTTCTTTTTCTTTTTTTAAGAACTAGAGGCCCGCACAGGTAGGGTCCCTAGGCCTGGCCAGTGATCAGGGCAGATGGGGCCTTCCAGCTGCTGACTGAGACCTTCCTTTGTTCTGTGCCGCGACCTAGTGGTCAGCACACATCACAGCAAGCAACTGAACTTCCGGTCTCCCGGTCAAACTCCCAAGGGGACACTTTGCATATTAGCCTTTTATATATAGTATATAGATAGTTAAAAAGGAGAAGCGGGAACATCGATGTGAGAGCACAACATGGATTGGCTGCCTCCTGCACGCGCCCTATCAGGGATCAAGCCCACAATTCGCACATGTTACCTAACCGCATATTGAACCAGCAATCTTTTAGTGCATGGGATGGTGCCAACCAACTAAGCCATACTGGCCAGGGTAAAGCTTGTTTATTCTTAATATGACAGAGGAAATTATAAACTCAAATATGCATAGACTAAAAAAATATGCACAAATTGAGAATGACATAGCAACTAAAGAAAAACCAATTTAGAATTTTAGTAGAGGTATGTTACTAAGGTTCAAAGTCACCAAGGATATATTATATATCCAATACTATGTAATCTTCATTTTCTCTATACTCTCTAGAATCAAAACAACAGTCTCTGATGGGCAGAAATACCCATAATAAGTTAAGGAAGGATTATGTCTCTGATTAAGATTTTTTTAATTTGCTAATTTGAGGACAGTCATGATTTCAAGGTGTTTAATCTAAAGCTCATATAAGGGAAAATGGAACAGAACATGTAACCAGCAGATATCTATATACTTATATAAGGAGTAAATCAGAATTGGAAGCCCACAATTAAACAAAGCCCGAGCAAATTAAACCTAAAAGCAAGCAGAAATAAAGATATAATAAAAAGTAAGAGCAGAAATCAATAAAATTGAAAACAGAAAAATAATATAGAAAGTCAAAGAAGCCAAAGCTGGTTCTTAAATATCAGTAAAATTAATAAAACTTTAGTCAGACTGGTACAGAAAAGAAAAGATATAAATTACCAACATCAGGAATCAGAGGGGACATCACAAATCCTAAAGATATTAATATAATAATAAGGGAATATTAGGAAAAACTTTAGGTCAATATATTTGATTACCTAGATGAAATGAACAAATTCTTTGAAATATACAAACTACCAAACAAAGCTCACTAAAATAAAATAAAAATAGCATGAATAGTCCTGTATCTACAAAGTACTTGGATTTGGAGGGGAGAGACAAAAACACTTTCCCAAAAAGAAAGCTTGAGGCTTAGACTTCACTACAGGATTTTACCAAACATCTAAAGAAAGATATCAAATCTACACACTCTTCAAAAAACAAGAGGAAAGAACACTTCCCAGCTCATTCTATGAGACCAATAGTACTCTGATAGCAAAACCAAAACTATAAAACCAGAGCCTTCATGAATGAAGCTACAAAGTCCTCAACAAAGTATCAACAAATAGAATACATCAATATTTAAAAAGGACAATACATCAGGATCAAGTGGTATTTCTCCCAAGAATGCAAATTTGATTCAACATTTGCAAATGAATCAGTGACTCACATTAGTAGGCTAAGCTCAAACCTATTTAACTTCATTAACACCTTCAAGTTCTTGGAAGTATCATTTGACACAGAACATATTTTGGGAAGCAATGGTCCTTGCCATCACCAAACTAATGATATCCTAATGATATCATTATCCTAATACTTTGGCCTTGACAGGCCTACTCCTATCCTTGAGACAGGGAGTTTAGGACACCTGTTAGCTCTTCACTTCATTTGACAAATAATTTATTGAGTATCTAACTCAATGCCTGACACTGATTTGGATGCTGGGAATAGAGCAGTAAAAAACAAACAAACAAAAAAAAAAACACATCAAAAACTCCTGCTTTCATAGACTTATGGCCTATTCAACTATAAACACATAATTTTAAGTAAAATTCCTAGTAGCTGTTTCTTGATTTTTTAAAACTCTGCAGAGAGAGAGAGAGAGAGAGAGAGTCAGTCCTCTGGGTTCATAATTAATCACCCTGCCCAAGGAAAGGCAGACTTTTGTCCAAGGCCCAAATCTTTCCTTGAGAAGGAGGTTTCCCCCCACAACATGTTCATGAAGAAAGCATTCATTACAAATAATGAAGACTTCACCAGATTGGCCAGGTATTATTTATACAGTGCTCATACTGTGGCAATCAGGAGTATTTTATAGTTCCTCATTTTTCCTACAGCAAAGCCAACCCTTTATACTCGGGTGAGCCATTTTCCTGGACAAATCTCTAAAGCAAGTCCCCTGAGACCATCATATAGGGACTGGAAATAACAACTTGGGGAAAGAACCTCTTTAAGATTCATGTGTTAATATAAGTTAAGGAGGTAGGTGGGATAAATTTCCACCTAGTCAGTATGTACTACTTGTTCTGGTCCTCAGATGACTTTGTGTTTATTTCGTTCTAACTATGGAAGACTTCATTGGTCTACTTGATTAAAACAAAAACACTTAAGACAGCTTTAGGAAATGAAAATCAGCTCTCCTACTAACATGCATTTTGTTCCACACTACAAGATGAAAAACAAATCTAGTAAAAGGCTTACACTAGGGGAAGGGGCTTTGAAGTCATTTGAACCTTCTATTCTGTACTGGAATTCCTTCTACAGCATTCCTGATTCACGGTCAACCATCTGGGCCCCAATTCAGATAAGTCCAATGACCCTGTGAAGCTACCTATCCCACTGGAGGACAATTCTTGTTAGATTTTTATTTATTGACCTTAAATCTGCTTCATGGAACAAGTGTCTATTAAACATCACCTGTCCACTGGTCTCTTCATTTTTTTTATATCTGTCCTTCAAATATCTCAGAAGAACCATCATGTCTTCCCTTTTCCAGGCTAACCATCCTTATTTCCTTCAACCATGCTTCATTCAACATGGTTTCTAAAGCCTTCACATGGCTCAGTGCCTACTCCTAAATGCATTCCAGTTTGTCAGTGTCCTTCAGAATTGGATTCATTTTTTGACTTAATGCTAATCTGGAAACTGCCTATTCTATGACATGTAGTTGAATCTGGTAAATGTTGTCCTTGTCTTACCTGATATTGCTACATAAAGATAATGAAAAAGAACAGTTATTCAGGATAGTCAAATAGGTAAGGAAAAGCTACATTTAAATTCTTAAATATGAATCTAGAATAAAAATGGAATTCCACATGAAAACATTATAGAAAAAGAGGGAGGGAAACGGTTGATACTGCTGATGTGGACAGACAGCCGGCATGTTATTCCCTAATCAAAGGCATGTAAAAACACAAAAATCAAAGAATCTTGCCAGTGCAATCCCAAGCAAGGGTCCAGCCATACATTTCAGGGCTCATAATCTTTCAAAATGGAAAGACATACCTGTATTTTCCCACCTAACTTATACTAGAATGTCATACTTTGATGTTTTGATGTCACAAATTAAAATTGGTTATAGCAGGTGGACACTGCCACATCTCAAAAATTTTTTAAAACGCAAATATTAGAAACTTAGTTGAGGTCACAAAGGAATCAAGAAAAATCAGAGGCTAACTTAAGCTAAAGCAGTGAAGAACTTTTCTGGTGATTTAGTAATCCTCCAAATGGTAGCCAACTTTCCCTCTGGAATTATAAAAAAACACACTAGACAAAGAATAGAGTAGCAACCAAGTAGAACCCAATCATCAAGAAATGAATAAATTTTTTTCTTTTCCTTCTTTCTGTTCTCATTTCCCTTTTCTCTTAACTAATTTCTAATTTTCAAACAAAACACATTTTAAGTTTTTCAATCCAAATACATAATCATAACCATTTCTTTTAATAGGGGAAAAGATTCTGGTTAATAACATTTCCAAAAATACCAATGATTATAAATTGTCAAAGAATTAAGATATAGAAAAGATAACTTTCATAACATAACTATTATTTCTTTGATGATTCCAGGAGGTGCTTCATAACTTCAGGGTCGTATGTGTGCTATTTTCTGTATTTTCAAAGCCCCTTACTGGAATCACTGTTCACTTTTCAGAATTTATGTAAAAGGGAGATTACAGAGAGAAGTCTATATTTGCTGCAGTGAGAATCGTTAGGAAGAGAACCAAACATTATAAGAAGAAACTAAAAGTAGAAGTCTAACAAAATTGAAATTCTAATTTGAATCCAACTTGTTAAAATTGTTAAGTGGCATTATCTGGTAATTTGGGCAAAGCTATGTTATCTAAAAAATAGGTAACATCTATTGGCTTTCTTTGAATATATTAACTTATGACTAATTAGGCTTATCCAACATCCTAGCAATTTCAAAAGGCAGTTCTGCCATAATGGTAGAGAGAAACTGATAGTACTAGAAAATAAGAAAAAACGGAATGGCCAATGTTTTATTACTTTAATTCTTAGAGGCATTGTTTAAAAAGCCGAGGGGCAGTATGCACCTGATGCAGAGAAGATACTCATTAATTTACAGCAACTACTATATAGCAGATAACATGTTAGGCCAAGAGCTGACTAAGAAGGTACAGCTAGCAAATATTCCCCCCACAATAAGAATTATCATAAATCACAGGGGTTATTAGTTAATTTAAAAGATGCTTTTATTAGTAAAAATTTAAAGAAAGTCATTAAAATGACCTAGTGAAAATCACTCATAAATATGGAGAGAGTAATGTTTCCTTAAGAACACTGTTCATCAGAACATCTGGCCATGTAATTCCTTAGAACTCATCTACATGACATATCATGTAGCAAGAACCTGCAAAGGGCAGTCTTATTGGCTTGCTTGTTACTGAGATACTTCTAAGGAATCAAGTTAAGGGAGTAGAGGGAACATTTTAGCCTTTCATGTTGTATAGATCTGACTTAGAAAGGGGACAGGGGATAACAACACATTCTGAAGCTCTCAATGTATGAATTTCACAAAAGCAAAGCAGAAGTTTTAAAAAATTTTCTGTAAGGAACAGAAAGCACAAAGCCCAAAAAGAAAAAAGGAGAACTTAAAAGACTTTACCCATTTACTGTATTTCAAAGGTCCTGTGAATCCCATGGCTTCTATTATCTTCGTGAAGGCGCCAACCTTCTCCTCAACTGGCTGTGGGAAATCCTTGGTAGTAGAAAGCTATTTAACCAAAAGAAGGGGACCAAAATTAGTGGCAAAAAAAATTAATTTTAGCCGAAACTGGTTTGGCTCAGTGGATAGAGCGTCGGCCTGCGGACTCAAGGGTCCCGGGTTCGATTCCGGACATGTACCTGGGTTGCGGGCACATCCCCAGTGGGAGATGTGCTGGAGGCAGCTGATCGATGTTTCTCTCTCATCGATGTGTCTAACTCTCTATCTCTCTCCCTTCCTCTCTGTAAAAAATCAATAAAATATATTTTTAAAAAATTAGTTTTAATGCTTTTGTTGCTCATTAGGTCTAAGGGCATTTTTATTGCTTCGATTTTTTTTTTCACCTAGAATTTATTTTTTGTTAATCCTCACCCAAGGATATTTTTGCCATTGATTTCTAGAGATAGTGGACAGGAGGGAGGAAATGGGATGGGGGAAAGGGGAAGAAAAACATTTGATTGGTTGCCTCCCACATGTGCCCCAATGGGGGCCCTGGGATCAAACCTGCAACCCAGGTACATGCCCTTGACAGGGAATCGAACCCATGACCCTTCAGTGCACAGGCTGACATTCTAACCATTAAGCAACACCAGCCAGGGCTAGAATTTTTTATTCTGATTTTTCTGGTCATCTTATTACTTAATGCAAACATATCTGGAACTCTATCTAATAGATGCTCTCCAAATTTCAAAATGAGACATATTTACCTCAATGACCATATGCCTATGAACCCATGTCTATGAAATGATCAATTCTTGTTAACAAAATAAAAGTTCTACGAAAAAGGGTACTTCTAAAAGTCTAAAAGTCTAAAAGTACCCTTGACCCCACATTTCCCAAAGAACAATTACGAGAAGAGGAATGTTCTATGTTTATTGACATAACAGGAAAAGGAAGGAAAAATACTCTGAAACCAGTGAAATAAGAACTAGATGTTTTTTGCATTTTCTTAGTATAACAAATTTTATTAATGATTAACAGAGGACATGAGTCTTGAAGTTTGCAAATAACTCCAAGGAAAACCTGTTCTAAATGAGGGCAGGCTATATAATCGATAAATTCTCCAAAAGTTAAGTATTACTTGATTTTTAACATGTAAAAATTCAGAAAGACTTACTTCTCTAAAGCAGTGGTTCTCAACCTTCCTAATGCTGCGACCCTTTAATACAGTTCCTCATGTTGTGGTGACCCCCAACCATAAAATTATTTTCGTTGCTACTTCATAACTGTAATTTTGCTACTGTTATGAATCGTAATGTAATTATATATGTGTTTTCCGATGGTCTTAGGCAACCCCTGTGAAAGGGTTGTTCGACCCTCAAAGGGTCATGACCCACAGGTTGAGAACCGCTGCTCTAAAGCTTTGTCCAGGCAAGAGTATAATGTAAGAAACAAAGGACATGAGATCAGAAGCTTTAGGTTCAAACATTCAGTTGGTCTGTCACTTACCATCCTGTGACCTTGGGCAAGTCACTTCATTTTCCTGAGCCTCAACCTTCTGCATTGGATAAAATTCCTTGCCTCATCCAGCTAACAGTTTCGCTGAGTCAAATAAGAACACCCATGTGAAAGCACTCTATAAATACAGAAAGCACTAATAATTCTCACCTTATTTGTAGTGTGATACTTCCTACTCAGCTGTATGTCTATTCCAGAAATCTGTTCTGATCCACCACATGCTAAGGACTGGCTCATCTGGGGCCCCTTGGGGGTTTAAAAAACAACAACACAGATGTAAGCAACACTGAGCATTCACTTACAGGGTTAATCTAAGCAGAACTGCTTTAAAGTAAAGACTATAGAATCTTTTCAGCCTTGCTTAACCCAGTTCCTGGTGATCTGGTCATCAAGAGGATTCAAGATAGACACCAAAAATATTGTCGGGTATATGGTAGGTGCTTAATAAGTACCTGTTGAATACTTGGCTAAAGAAAAGGATTCTGCCCTGGAAACCTGGAACTAAATAAATATGAGTCAACTCTAAGAACTGGAACTGCAATAAATACCTACTTAAACATTGGCAGCAGTGCAGTATACAGGGGGGAGCGGAGGAACCAATGACTTTCACATCAGTCAATTTTGTTTAAAAATTGCTTTTGTCACTTATAAACTAGGTGGCCATGAGGAAGTTACTGAAACTCAGCTGTAATGATTGAAAGAAATAATACAATAATCCCCGCTTATCTGTTGTTTCACCTTCAGGAGTTTTAGTTACCCAAGGTCAATGCAGTCAAAATATATTAAGTGGGAAATTCCATAAACAAACAATCCTTAAATTTTAAATTGCATGTCAATTTCATGCCTTTCCACTCCATCCCACCCAGGGCGTGAATCATTCCTTTGTCCAGTGTATACATAAACATGCTATCCTTTAGTCATACTGGTCATCAGACAGACTGTCACAGTATCACAGTGCTTGTGTTCAAGTGATCCTCATTTTACTTAATAATGGCCCTAAAGCATAAGAACAGTGAAGCTGGCAATTCAGATATGCCAAAGAGATACCATAAAGTGCTTCTTTTAAGAGAAAAGGTGACTATATAGTACAATAAGACACTTTGAGAGAGACCACATTCACATAACTTTTATTACAGTATATTGTTATAATCATTCTATTTTATTATTAGTTAGTGCTGTTAATCTCTTACTGTGCCTAATTTACATATTAAATATTATCATAGGTATGTATGTATGTACGTATAGGAAAAAACATAGTATATATAGGGTTCAGTACTATCGCAGTTACAGGCATCCACAGGGGGTGTTGGAACATATCCCCCCACCCCATCGATAAGTCCCTACTGTATATGTAAAATGCCTTTTACAAAATATATACTCAATAAATCATAAAAGCTTCCTTCATCACCATCATCATTGTTCAGATCAGAATTGCCTTCCTTTTATGTTCACACACTGCATTTGAAAGTATTTTGGCAATATAATAGCAAAAGTAATAACTATTATCATGTGCCAGGTACTATGCTAAGTACCTTACATATATCACCTTATTCGATCCTCACCACAACACTATTAGGTTGGTTTATTATAATAAAGACCCATAAACATAGTTTTGAAAATAAATTCCTAATATAAAAAAATACATGCAAGAGATCCTCATTGTAGAGTGAGTGTGGGTAAAACTGGGGGGAAGGTCTACTAAGGAAGGAGATGTTAATTAAATTAAGGTACTCAATGGAAAATCCGGTAACCACTGAGATTTTTTTAAATGTTTCTATTGATTTCAGAGAGGAAGAGAGAGGGAGAGATCGATACAAACATCAATGATGTGAGAGAACCATTGATCGGCTGTCTCCTACACGCCCCCTACTGGGGATAGAGCCCCAACCCAGGCATGTGCCCCCAACCAGAATCGAACCCAGGACTCTTCAATCAGCAGGCCAACGCTCTATCCACTGAGCCAAACCAGCTAGGGCTACACTGAGATTTTTTAAATAGTTTATTTTTTAAAGAAGTTTTAGGTTCACAAGAAAAATAAACAGGAAGTACAGAGCGCTCCAATATACATATCCACTCTTCCCCATACACAAAACATCCCCTATTGTCAATACCCTCCACAAGAGTGGTACATTTGTTACAATCAATGAACCTACATAGACACATCATTATCACTCAAAGTCCATAACTTACACTAGATTATTTTTAGCAACATGAAAAAACACATTAATATGTATAAAATTATAGGTAAAAATATGAATGCATATGGGCAAGCCTAGGAAGGAACACACTGAAATGAAAAAGTTACTTCATTAAATTAGTAGAACTATGAGTGAATTTAAGAATCTAGTTTCCAAGTCCTCAATAATGTTGTATTATCCTATACTAGAGGCCCGGTGCATGAAATTCGTGCACTGGAGGGGGGGGGGGTGTACCTCAGCCCAGCCTGCACCTTCTCCAATCTGGGACCCAGGGGATGTCCGACTGCCCGTTTAGGCCCAATCCCTAAACCGGCAGTCGGACATCCCTCTCACAATCCGGGACTGCTGGCTCCTAACCACTCGCCTGCCTGCCTGCCTGATTGCCCCTAACTGCTTCTGCCTACCAGCCTGATCACCCCTCACTGCTCCTCTGCTGGCCTGGTCACCCCCAACTGCCCTTGCCTGCCAGCCTGATCACCCCCTAACTGCTCCCCTGCTGGCCTGGTCGCCACCAACTGCCCTCCCTTGCGCGCCTGGTTGCCCCCAACTGCCCTCCCCTGCCGGCCATCTTGTGGCAGCCATCTTGTGACAACATGGGGCCGCCATCTTGTGACGACATGGCGCGGCCATCTAGTGATGATGTGAGGCTGTCGCACAAGGGCACCAAGGCTTTTATTAGTATAGATATTTATTTGTTTACTTGCTTATTTTTTTATCACTACTACCTAAAAGATCCATGACAGTAGGAACTAGGTAGAATATCAGGATCAAGTACAATGCATGGTACATGGGTAACACTCAATATGTGTTGAATGAACAAATGAAACCACCTGGATAGTTATGTCTTATTATTTCCTTTATATCCTTACATGCTTCATTCATCCAACCCCTATAAAATGCCAGCCTTGTACCAGGTTTTAGGGATTCTACAAACAGAATCCCTATCCTCGAGAAGTTCATAACTTGTAGAGAAGAGAAAGAAGACTCACTGCTCATGAAACAGAATCAAATATCACATTTTAAAGATCACCTACCACACACACAATAAAAGGGTTAGCAAGAATGTAGAGCAACTAGAACTCTCATACACTGTTGGTGGAAGTGTAAAACAGTATGATCACTTCGGAAAATTATTTGGCAGTATTGAAAGTGAATGTATGCACATCCTATATGGCTCAGTAATTTCATTTCTAAGTACATATACTCCAACAGAAATGTGTACATATGTTCACCAAAAAACAGGTACAAGAGTATTCAAAGCAGCAGTATTAATAAAAATCCAAACTGGAAACAATACAAATATGAATCAACAGGAGAACAGATAAATTATTCATGGTATATCCATATGATGTTATATCACAACTAGAGGCCCAGTGCACGAATTCATGCACGAGTGGGGTCCCTCGGGGTAGCCTGCAGAGATCAGGGCCCCAGCTCGTATCCCCAGCCTCACAGCCCCACAACCCCACCTGGCACCCACCTTGGCCTGGTGCTGCCCCCTCACTGCTCCACCATCCTGCTTGCAGGACAATTCATTGGGACTGGGGCCTCCCCATCCAGCTCCCTCAATGCCTGGGAACCAGGTGGCAGCCCCGCCACCTGCCACCACCGCTGGTCACTGTCTGCGGGATGTTTGGCAGGGCAATCAAACCCCTGCTCACACCCACCTTGGCCTGGTACCACCCGCTCACCTGCTCCACCATCCCACTGCGGTCCCGTTCTCGTCAGGGCCCATCAGGGCCAGCAGCGCCTCCACTGCCGCCCACTGCCAGTACCACACTGCCAACACCCACCATGTTCCGCGCGGCCATCCCCTGGTGGTCAGCACATGTCATAGCGAGCAAACTCCCAGTCTCCCAGTCAAACGACCGCCCAAGTGACAATTTGCATATTAGGCTTTTATTATATAAGAATGAATAAACTATTACTACACAAAACAACATGGATGAATTTCTGAACAAAGTTGAATGAAAGCAAACACAAGAAAGTATGTACCATATGTATAAAAGGCAAAACTACCCCATGGTGTTCAAAGTGAAGACCATGGTTAACCTTGCTTATGGGTAGTGATGAAAAGGGGATCAAGAAGGCTTCTGGAGTTCTATTTCTTGATCTGGATGCTGGTTATGTTTACTTTGTAATAACTCATTAAACTGTACACTAATGATTTATTCCTTTTTCTGTGTTTTTATTATACTTCAATAAAATGTACAAAAATGCTTAAAGATGTAGAATAGGCAGTGTACTAGTAAACAAAAGAAATTTGGAGATGGAAAAGAATGACCTAGAATCATCAGAAAAGCCTTCATAGAGAAGACTTAAGAAGTGAGCAGGAGCCCAGCCAGTATGGTTAAGTGGTTGAGCATTGACCTACGTACTGGGAGGTCACAGTTCGTTCTTGGTCAGGGCGCATGCCCAGGTAACAGTCTCAATCCCTGGTGTAGGGTGTGTGGGGGACAGCCAATGATTCTCTCTCATTATTGATGTTTCTATCTTTCTCTCCCTCTCCCTTCTTCTCTGAAATAAATAAATAAATATAAATTTTTTTTTTTAAAGTGAGCAGGTGAGAGATGAATGAGAAGGCAAAGGTGAAGAAGCCATGGCATAATGGAAAGAGAAAACCACTGAGTCAGAAGACTTAGGCTGAAACTCTAGCTCTTCTTGTCTCATAAATTTGTTTTGAGAATCAAATAAAATAATGTACGTTAAAGAGATATACAAACTATAATGCATAATATAAACGTAAAGACCTGTTCCAGACAACTTCAAAAATAAACTCTTTTTCAGACAGCCCCATGTTAAAAAATACATAAGATTTTGCCCTTTTATTTTGCTTCCAAAAAGGTTCTGAAAATGAAAAGACCCAGAATGAAAGAAGGAAAAAGGGAAAAGGGTAAGAGAAGAAGGTGAGGACTCAAGTGTTTCTTGATTACCATGGGTGTGTCTGGTCCTTTTAGCAAAAGTATAAGCTCTACCATGGCTCAGTCTATCTTAAACTTCTTTTATTTTCTGACCCAATGCTCAACACCATTCTGGGCACGGAGTGACACTCAATAAAAACTAGGCAGATTGTTTTTCATGTTTTCTGTGTGTGTGTGTGTGTTTAAATAGGACAACCTGGAGAAGGTCCAGAAAAGAACCACAGGAATGATCAAAGAGATGAATAAAAGGTCTTAGTGGAAAGGTTAAAATGAATTGAGGCTGTTTAGCTTGGAGAAAAAGCAATAGAAGAACTAAGAAGTAACTTAGAATAACAACACTTAAGCTGGAAGAAATCTCAGGCATCTAAATCCAACCTTTTCATTTCACAGATGAGGAAACTAAGACCAGGGAAAGGTGGCAACTTGCTTAATATAATTTTAGCACAAACTTTTTTTTTAAGTTCCAATTTACACCTTGAGGAGAAAATTTATCTCAGTAGCATGAACATAAGTAGCAACAAACATATTTACTACAGCCCTGGCCGGTTTGGTTCAGTGTTTAGAGCATCAGCCAGCAGACCAAAAGGTTGCAGGTTTGATTCCCAGTCAGGAGCACTTACCTCGGTTGCAGGCTCAATCCCTGGCCCGGTCGGGGGGTGCAAACGAGAGGCAATCAATCGATGTGTCTCTTTCACATGTTCCCCTAACCCCCGTGACCTTCCCCTCTACTCTCTCTCTAAAAAAAAAATCAATGGAAAAAATATCCTCGGGTAAGGACAAAAAAAAAGATTACTTACTACAACTTATTGAAGACCTCCTATATGCCCAGCACTTTTATGCTTAGTGTTTTACTTATGTTTATCTCACAACAAACATGCAAAAATAGATATTTCTTTCCCCAAATTAGAAATGAGGACACTAAGGCTTAAAGAAGTAAAGTTCATTAAACGGTAGAACATATATTCAGATGACTATACCACGCAGCTTTCAAAAACCTACGTAAAATTTAATAACACAGGCTCATGCACAATTAGCAACCATTCTCCAAGAAAATGAACCAAGGCTCCTCAGAGAAACTGTTGAATCCCAGGCTAGAGCAAAGAAAATATAACATGAACCTGAAATATCTTACAGTGTCAGAAAATAAGGAAGTGTTAAAAAATGATGAAGGTGCCTGGCTGACTTGGCTCAGTAGCAGTTTGATTCCTGGTCAGAGCACATGCCCAGGTAGGGGCCGTACAGGAGAAGGCCAATCAGTGATTCTCTCTCACCCTTGATGCTTCTCTCTTTCTCTCTCTCCCACTCCCAAATCAATAAAAATATTTTTTTTTAAATAATGAAGGCAGCCGTAACCGGTTTGACTCAGTGGATAGAGCATCGGCCTGCGGACTGAAAGGTCCCAGGTTCAATTCCGGTCAAGGGCATGTACCTTGATTGCGGGCACATCTCCAATAGCGGGTGTACAGGAGGCAGCTGATCGATATTTCTCGCTCATCAATGTTTCTAACTCTCTATCCCTCTCCCTTCCTCTCTGTAAAAAATCAATAAAATATATATTTTTTTAAATGATGAAGGCATGTAGAAAGGAACTTGAAGGAGTTCCCAATAGCCCAAACTGGAACAATTAGATTAACAAAATAAATAATCAGAATAATAAATTATAACTCATAGAAGAAAATACCTATGAGCTCCTGATATAAATAAATAATGGAATAAATAAATACTTGCACACTTACAAGTATTACAGCATTATTCACAATAGCCAAGATGTGGAAGCAACCCAAATGCCCATCAACAGATTAACAGCTAAAGAAAATGTGGTATATACATATAATGGAATATTATGCAGCCTTTAAAAAGACACCCTGTTACATGATATAACATGGATGAATCTTGAGGACATTATGCTAAGCAAAATAAGTCACAAAAGAGAAAATACTGTATATTCCATTCACATGAAGTATGTAAAGTAGTCAAAATCATAGAAACAGAAAGTAGAAAAGTGTTTACTAAAAGCAGAGAGTGGGGAAAGAATATTGCATGGAGAGTTTCAGTTTTATAAAATGAAAAAGTTCTAGAGATCTGCTATACAACAATGTGATTATACTCTACACTGCTGAACTGTACACTTAAAAATGGTTAAGATGGTAAATTTTATGTTACGTTTTTAATCACAAATTTTAAATTAATTAATTAGTATTATGTATCATTTTAAAATAAGAACCACTGATGGATGGTAAACGTAGTAAGCAAAAGTATGATCAGAAACAGAATATTTGCATAGTCTCAAAGTGTCTTCTCACAAGATACTTACTAATTAAAAAGAGAAAAATGATAACTTTATAGTAGGGGAACCTGACAGACACCAATTTAATAACCAAGTGATCAAAGTTAACATCACTAGTAATAAGACATATTGGCCACTGCTGGTGGGAATGCAGACTGGTGCAGCCATTATGGAAAACAGTATGGTGTTTCCTCAAAAATTTAAAAATGGAACTGCCATTTGACCCAGTGATACCACTTCTAGGAATATATCCCAAGAAAACACAAACACCAATCAGAAAGAATATATGCACCCCTATGTTCATAGCAGCACAATTCACCATAGCTAAGATTTGGAAACAGCCTAAATGCCCATCTGTAGATAAATGGATTAGAAAACTGTGGTACATCTACACAATGGAATACTATGCTGCTGTAAAAAAGAAGTAATTCTTACCATTTGCAGCAGCATGGATGGAACTGGAGAGCATTATGCTAAGTGAAATAAGCCAGGCAGTGAAAGCCAAATACCACATGATCTCACTCATTTATGGATAATAAAGACCATTATAACCTGAAGAATAAAAAGATAGATAGAGAAGCATCGAACAGACTGTCAAATTACAGCAGGAAGGCTGGGCAGTGTTGGGCGGGGTGGGGGGGTGAGCGGGAGTAAGAGATCAATCGAAGGACTTATACCAGTGGGTAAGGTAGGCTAGGGGGAGGTCAATGGGGAAAAAAGAAGACATATGTACTACTATTTGTAATACTTTAAACAAGAAAATAAAAAGACATATTGGCAGCAAGTATCCCAAAATGATGCACTGAGAAAGGAACATTACTTTTGCCAAAAATACATAACCTCAATCCTATCTAATAATAGACAAACATGGTAATTAACCGTACCTCTGACACACTTCCCATTGGCTAATCAGGGTGATATGCAAATTAACTGCCAACCAAGATGGCAGCCGGCAGCCAGGCAGCTGAAGCGAACAGGAGGCTTGCCTGCTCCAGTGATGGAGGAAGCCAAGGTTCCCCACCTG
>NW_006291383.1:6170146-6171402 GCF_000327345.1 Myotis davidii | reverse complement strand
AGCCTCTCCTGCCTCCTCAGCAGCACTAAGGATGTCTGACTGCAGTTTAGGCCTGCTCCTCACTGGCAAATGGACATGCCCCGAGGGCTGCCAGACTGCCAGAGGGATGTCTGATTGCCATCTTAGGCCCAATCCCCCAGGGAGCGGGCCTAAGCCAGCAGGTGGTCATCCCCTGAAGGGTCCCAGACTGCAAGAGGGCAGAGGTCGGGCTGAGGGATCTCCCTCCCCACCGAGTGCACAAATTTTTGTGCACCGGGCATCTAGTCTAATTATAAGAAAATATTAGACAAACCCATATTGAGAGACTACAAAAGAACATTAGCGGGGAGAAATACTGGAAAAAGGTGTGTTGATTAGTTAATAATATTATATCAGTGTTAATTTCCTGGTTTCAATAATTGCACTATGGTTACATAGGATGTTAATATTCAAGGAAGCTAGATGAAGGGTATATACTATTTTTACAACTTTCCTGTATGTTTAAATTATTTCAAAAAAATATTTAAAAGCAGACTCATCATAGTATGACAACTTCAAGAGATTATTTAGGACAAAGATGAGAGTACAACGTCCCTAGCTCTTTAAAGATAATATGCTTATAGCATTTGACACTACCTTAGATATCACCTGATACTACCACTCATCCAATGAAGGATTCTTTTATGTCATGCCCTTAAAATACAGTCTCCCAACCATTGCCTCAATATGTCCAATGAGAGTAAATTTACTGTCAAAATGCAACCCAATCCATTACACCACAATTCTAATTAACTCAAAAGTTCTTTCTCATTCTGAGCCAAATTTGCCTGTCAGACATATACCTGAGAATATCATTCTGAAGCAGAGGTTTCTGACCAGGGGTTCTCAAAGATGGGAATATACTAGTATATACCCAGGTACAGTCAATGTGACAAAATGTCCGGTTTATTTACATTGACTAAAATTACATCTTGTCAACATGAAATAAACCACCTTAAGTTATTTATGTAGATGCTTTGCTATAATGCTGTCCCAGAGCCTAATACAATACCTGGTATATATCAGGTACCCCAGAAATGTTTATTATTCAAAAAATGAGGCACTGCCCTAACCGGTTTGGCTCAGTGGATAGAGCGTCAGCCTGCGGATTCAAGGGTCCCAGGTTCGATTCCGGTCAAGGGCATGTACCTTGGCTGCAGGCACATCCCCAGTAGGGGGAGTGTGCAGGAAGCAGCTGATCGATGTTTCTCTCTCATCGATGTTTCTAACTCTCTATC
>NW_006291383.1:6167001-6168561 GCF_000327345.1 Myotis davidii | reverse complement strand
CAGAGGGAGGTAGCAGGATTTAAAATGGCAGGAGGCAGCCCTAACCGGTTTGGCTCAGTGGATAGAGCGTCAGCCTGCGGATTCAAGGGTCCCAGGTTCGATTCCGGTCAAGGGCATGTACCTTGGCTGCAGGCACATCCCCAGTAGGGGGAGTGTGCAGGAAGCAGCTGATCGATGTTTCTCTCTCATCGATGTTTCTAACTCTCTATCTCTCTCCCTTCCTCTCTGTAAAAAATCAATAAAATATATATATTTTTTTAAATGAGACACAAGTCAGAGAGTCATATAATGAGTTCCCCCCACCACCATCTATACACACACAAATAACAAATGATTGAGATAAATTCTATTAAAATTTTTCAATGCACAAGAAGTAACAGAACATAGCCCAATTCTGAAAAAAGATAGCTGTCTGACTACCCAGAGTAGATGCCTCTTCTGCACAGAGATAATCTTTATTTATTCAACATACATTTAATACCTAACTCTGTGTCTAGCTTAGTAAAAAACCCAGGAAATACAAGGACAAGCAAGACATTTCTTTGGGCAAGGTTTACATACTAGTTGAAGGGAATTACTCTATATTTTAAATATCTTAATACATTATATTTATACTAGACGCCCAATCACGAAATTCTGCAAGAGTAGGCCTTCCTTCCCCCAGCTGTCCGCACTGGCTTCTCTCTGGCACCCAGGACCCGGGCTTCCCTCCGGCCGTGGCTTCGTCCAGAATGACGTCCGGTCTAATTATCATATTACCCTTTTATTATTACAGATAAATAAATACATAAATATATATACAGATGCTCCTTGACTTACAATGGAGTCACAATCCAATAAACACACTGTAAGTCGAAAATGCATTTAATACACCTAACCTACTGAACACAACTTCGCCTAGCCTTAAACTTACACAGAACTCTCATGTCAGTCTACAGTTGGGCAAAATCACCTAACACAATGCATACACTATAGAGTATCAGTTGTTTCCTCTTGTGATCATATGGCTGATTGGGAACTACAGCTTGCTCTACCAATGTTCAGCATCACACGAATATTAAACCACATATCACTAGCCCAGGAAAAGATCAAAATTCAAAACTGAAGTATGGTTTCTAATGAATGCATATGCCTTTTATACCATTGTAAAGTCGAAAAATCATAAGTCAAATCATTGTAAGTTGAGGACCGTCTGTACTAGTAATTTATATCGGTAATTTATATCAAGTTAATGGCTACAGAAGGAATCCGTATAAATTGGTAAGAAAATAAATAAATAAATAGGTAAGAAAAATAAATTCCGAGGAGAAAGAAGATGGCGGCGATATAGGCAGACGCGTCGTCCCAGGTCGTGTCCCGGAGCAAATGGAGTGAGCAGCTGAAACTAATAACACCCACCCCGAATTGGCGAAATTGCTCAGCTGGTGAGACAGTTTGCAGCCGGGAAGGGCAGAACTCCCCTGGAAAGGAAAAAAAAAAACAGGGATTTGGGCAGGAAAGTTTGCCAGACCTCTGAGCCCAGACGGTCGGAGGGAGACAGCGTGGCAGCCAGCAGCGTCC
>NW_006291383.1:6147198-6164188 GCF_000327345.1 Myotis davidii | reverse complement strand
GCGTGTGTTCTAGGTCTGTGAAACATGCTGTTGGTATTTTAATGGGGAGTGCATTGAATCTATAGACTGCTTTGGGTGGTATGGACATTTTGCTGATGTTGATTGCATATGAGCCTAACCAATGGACACAGACAACAGGGGGGTGAGGGCATGAGTGGGGGAGGGTCGGGAGGATAATGGGGGATAAGAACACATATGTAATACTTTAATTAATAAAGAAATTAAAAAATAAAAAAAAATAATAATAAAATAATAATAAAATAAAAAAGAAAAATAAATTCCCAATAAATAAATGGAGAAATTATATAAGCATACAATTTTTCCAATTCAGAAAACAACTGATAAAGAAAAAAATGTTTAAATTAACCCTGTTAGGTAGACAGATAAATGCAAAGTAAAACAAGGTAATATTTCCTAACCACTTAATTTAAAAAATTTTTTAAATACCTAATTTAGGGGAGATAATAATGAAAAACTAATTATATATACAATGCTGGCAGCAGCATAAATTAAAGCAGCTTTTGGAGAAGAAAATGTTCACAGCCTTTGACCAAGGGTATACCCGCCTAGGAATTTATCTTTAATAATTAAAAATAAGAAAAACCATGTATCAAGAAAATTATAACTGCATTAAAGCCTACAATGGCAAAAAATTTTTGAAATAATTTTAATATTAAACAAAAGGTAAGTAAACAGAATGACATGTAGCAATTAAAAATGTAACTATGAACTCTACCCAACAATATGAATAATGTCTGCTCTAATAAATGAAAAGGTACCAGAACATAAAATTCTGTGGATATTTGTTAATGTACCTAAGGAAAAAATGAGTACAAGAACCAGCAGATTTTTCAGGTTTGAGGTCATGAGTGATTTTTATTTCCTTTATTACTAAATTAGTTTCATGGCTAACAAAAATCAGGAGGAAAAACTTTCAAGGAGTGTCCACAGTAAACTACATCATAATAAATCATGTGTTAATAGTAAATTAAAGCCTCAAATAATTCTTTGGATTTTATGTTCATAAAAAGAAAAAACAAAGAAAGAAAGAAATATTCTTCCTACCCCCCTCCCCCTCGCACCACCACAAAAAAAAAGCATCTATGAAAAGAAAACTGAAGAAAAGTTAACTCTGAGATGAATATCTGGAAACACTCCCAACAGTAAAAATCATCAGACTGTAGCATGGTATCCTAGGCTAAGTTCCACTGTTGGGGTATTTAGAAGGAACGCCCTAGACACCATACTGCAGGAATCAGTCCTGAGCTGGCACCACAGAGACCCAGGAGTGGTCTCATGAGGTTTTTTTCCATCACACAATTTGCTTGGCTAATCTATAAATACATGACATTTGCACATAAACACTAAGGTTTTCATACCAACCAAAGGAACAACAAACCTTACCTGGAAAATGCCAGACAGAGCCCTGCCCCACTGTCCCTGTGTAGGAGACAAAGGTACCAACCGGCTGCATACTGGAACCCACTGGGAGATGCTAATTGGAATCTGGTTCCTCTAAAGAAAGAAAAAAAAAGTCCGTCAAAAATCTATATATATAAAAAAAAGACACATATGTAATACCCTTTGTAATACTTTAAGCAATAAAAAAAATAAAATACAAAAAAAATCTATATCAGACTCCATATGTAGATATGGAGCATATATAAATTTAGAAATTCTGTCAGAACGGGGCACATGAAAGGAGAACATCCAAAATAGAACCAAGATCAAGCCTCCCCATGCTTATCACTTCTGCCTCCTCCCACTTTGTTGGGGGTGTCCAATCTGAGCTTTCAAAAAATTGATTACATACTGGAAGGATTTGAGCAAATCAGTAAATATATTAACAATGAAGGGTCAAGTTTCTATCAGAGAAAGAAGCTGACAAGTATGAAAAGGGAGAAGGGTAGAAAAAACCCTGTGTATTGGGCTGGAATTAAAGTAATTAGTATGTGTTTTATATATATATATAGATAGATAGATAAGTTGATACAAAGATACGTGTGTGTGTGTGTGTGTATACATACACACATATATATATTTCCTACCCCTGTCCTGATTGGGCCTGGAAGCAATGATGGACTGGTAGCAGTGACAGCCTGGTAGCAATGACCACATACATGTAGCATCCAGACTTGGTTTCTAAATAGCAATATTCAATAAAATGAACCAGTCTTCTCTGAAGAAGAGTTGACTCTTGAATAGGATCAATGCTCCTGAAAGCCTTATTCAGAAAGAATGACATTATTTGATATTTGATCTGTCTAGTAGTTCCTTGGGAGACTCCATCTTGCAAGGCTGTCTTGGAACTCACCCAGTGTGAAAAACACTTTCTCCAGAGAATTGACTGAAAACAAATAAAGGCAGTTTAACTTTGTGGCTGCCTGAAGCAGTGGATAATACTGGCGGAAACAATAAGTTAAACATAAAGCTTAAAAGGGAAAGCAGGGGCCCTGGCCCGTGTGCCCAATGGCTAGAGCATCAACCTGCGCACCAAAGGGTCAGGGATTTGATTCTCGGTCAACAGCATGTTGGGGCCCTAGCCGGTTTGGCTCAGTGGATAGAGCATCGGTCTGCAGACCAAAGGGTCCGGGTTCAATTCCAGTCAAGGGCATGTATCTTGGTTGCAGGTTCCTCCCTGGCCAGAGCCCTGGTCAGGGCGTGTACAGAAGGCAATCAATTGATATGTCTCTCTCACATCAATGCTTCTCTCTGTCTTTCCCTCTCTCTTCCACTCTTTATAAAAGGTCAATAGAAAAATATCCTTAGGTGAGGATTTTTTTAAAAAGAGCATGTTGGGGGGCATAGGAGGCAATCAATTGATATGTCTCTCTCACATCAATGTTTCTCTCCCCTCCCCCCGCTCTAAAATTCAAAGGAAAAAATACCTTTGAATGAGGATTAACAACAAAAAACAAAAAAGGAAAGCAGCGAAATGGAATGTTCACAGGGACTTTAAAAAGCTCTGACATATTCCTGGGAATCTGAAGGCCATGCACATGCACAAGGTTGTGCCCACACCCAGAGCTGTGCACATAAACACAAAACACCTGAGAATGCCCTAAGCTCTCACCTCTGATGGCCTTTGAGGCTCTGAACAAGCAGGAAGTGAAGATTAAGGCAGAAGGCCCCAACAGGTACATGGAGCCCCTCAACAAAAACTGGGAGACTTACTGGTTCCAGGCATTTAAGGAACTCTCCAGCCACACATTATCTGACCACCAAGCTAACTGAGTAGAGAGCACACAACAAAGAATACAAACTTTATAGAATTAAGTCAGAAAAGTCACCAAACAGAAATACAATAATAAATTTTGGGAAAGGAAAGAACTGATTTCCACATTATTTAAAATTACCAGTTTTCAACAGAAAAAATTATGAAACACATAAAGAAATAAAATCCACATACAAAAAAGAAATCCATACACAGGGAGAAAAATCAATAGAAACTGTCCCTGAGGAAGCCCACACATTAGACAAACTAGACAAAGATTTTGAACCAGCTATTTTATTTATTTTAATATATTTTATTGATTTTTTACAGAGAGGGATAGAGAGTTAGAAACATCAATGAGAGAGAAACATCGATCAGCTGCCTCCTGCACACCCCCTACTGGGGATATGCCCACAACCAAGGTACATGCCCTTGACTGGAATCGAACCTCCACAGGCCGATGCTCTATCCACTGAGACAAACCGGTTAGGGCTATTTTTTTTAATATATTTTTATTGACTTCAGAGAGGAAGGGAGAGGGAGAGATAGACACATCAACGATGAGAGAGAATCATTGATTGGATGCCTCCTGCATGCCCCCACGGGGAATCAAGCCCTAAACCCAGGGCATGTGCCCTTGACCAGAATCAAACCTGGGACCCTCTGTCCACAGGCCAAGCCTCTATCCATTGAGCCAAACCGGGCAGGGCTGAACCAGCTATTTTAAATATTTAAAAACTAAAGGAAACCATATCTAAAGAACTATAGCAAAATATGAAAATGATAGAGAATATCAATAAAGAGAGAAACTAAAAATAAAAATTCTGGCCCAGCTGGAATGGCTCAGTTGGTTGAGCATCATCCCGTGCAGCAAACGGTTGCAAATCAATAAAAATATATTTTAAAAAAGAATTATTAAAAATACATAAATAAAATATGAAACGGTTGCTGGTTCGATCCCAGTCAGGGCACATACCTGGGTTGTGGATTTGATCTCTAATCAGGGAGCTGATGGAAGGCAACTGATCAATGTTTCTCTCACACATCTCTTCCCCTCCTTCCTCTCTCTAAGTATGTTCTCAGATAAGTATGTTCTCAGATGAGGATTAATAATAATAATAATAATAAATGAAATAAAATAAAAATTCTGGAGTTGAAAAGAACAATAAATAAAATAAACATTTCACTAGAGGGGTGCAACAGATTTGAGCAGAAGAATCAATGATCTTGAAGACAGGTCAATTGAAATTATCCAATCTAAAGAACAGAAAGAAAAAATAATAAAGAAAATTTAACAGAACGTCAGAGATCTTTGGGACATCACCAAACATTACCAACATATGCATAACTGGGAGTCTCAAAAGGAGAAGAGAGAAATAAATGAAGAGAAAAAAATATTTAAAGAAATACTGGCAGAAAACATCCCAAATTTGATTTAAAAAATCAATCTATAAATCTAAGAAACTCAACTAACTCCAAGTAGGATAAACTCAAGAGATCCACAAATAGACATATCATAATCAAGTTGCTGAAAGACAATAAAAAGAATCTTAAAAGCAGCAAGAGAAGCGACTCATCATTTACAAGAGACCCTCAATAACATTAACAGCTAATTTCTCCTCAGAAATCATGGAGGCCAAAAGGCAGTGGGATAAAATGTTCAAAATGCTGGGGGCAAGGGGTGGTAATGACTGTCAAACAAGAATTCTATATCTAGCAAAGCTATTATTCAAAAGTGAAGGAAATTATTAAGACCATCTAGATAAACAAAAACTGAAGAAATCTGTCAATAACAGACCTGCCCTACAACAAATACTAAAGGGAGATCTGCAGGCTAAAATAAGACCTTTTACACTACAGTAACTTAAATCCACATGAAGAAGTAAAGTGCACTGGTAATGGTAACTAAATAAATAAAAAATACAGTATAAATGTATTTTTTTAACTTTTTTATTGAATTTACTGGGTGATATCAGTTAATCAAATTATGTTTTCAGGTGTACAATTCTATAATACATCATCTGTATATTGTATTATGTGTTCATCACCCCAAGTCATATCCTTCCATCACCATTTACTCCCTTATGCCCTCTCCTACCACCCCTACCCCTTTCCTTCTAGTAATCACCATACTGTTGTCTGTGTCTGAGTTTGTTTGTTTTTGCTTAATCCCCTCACCTTTTTTACCCACTCCTACAACTCCCATTCCCTCTGACAGCTATCAGTCTGTTCTCAATCTATGCGTCTATTTCTACTTTGTTTATTTTGTTCATTAGATTCCACATATAAGTGAAATCATATGGTACCTGATTTCCTCTGACTGGCTTATTTCACTTATTATAATGCTTTACATGTATTTTTTGCTCGTAGTTATTTTTTAATTTAAAAGAATTGAATAGCCAAACCGGTTTGGCTCAGTGGATAGAGCATCGCCCTGCGGACTGAAAGGTCCCAGGTTGGGTTCCGGTCAAGGGCATGTACTTTGGCTGCAGGCACATCCCCAGTTGGAGGTGTACAGGAGGCAGCTGGTCGATGTTTCTCTCTCATTGATGTTTCTAACTCTCTATCCCTCTCCCTTCCTCTCTGTAAAAAAATCAATAAAATACATTTTAAAAAAAAGAATTGAATAAAGCAAGAACTATAAATCTATGTTGATGGGCACACAATCTATAAAGATGTAATTTGAATGACAATAGTGGCACAAAAGAGGGGGGAAGGGACAAAGCAATATATAATCAAAGTTTTTATATATACTATTATTGAAATCAAGTTAGTAATAATCCAAACTAGATTGTTATGAATTAAGATGTTAAGTATAATCCCCAGGGCATACACTAAGAAAATAACATAAAATAATAGTAAAACTTTATACCATATACAAAAATTAACTCAAAATAGGTCAAAAACTGTTTTTTAATTTTACTGATGTTTTAGAGAGATAGGAAGGGAGAAGACAGAAACAGTGATATGAGAGCACAACATAAATCAGCTGCCTCCTACACGCCCCTACTAGGGATCAAGCCCGCAACTGGGCATGTGCCCTGACTAGGAATGGAACCAGCAATCTTTCTGTGCCCAGGATGATGCCCAACCAAATGGGTCATACCGGCCAGGCTAAAGACCTAAATTTAACACCTAAAACTATGCAACTTTTAGTAGAAAATATAAGGGAAAGCTTCATGATATTGGATTTGACAATGATTTTTTGGATATAACACCAAAAGCATAGGCAACAAAAGAAAAAAGTTAAGTTGAATTTCATCAAAATTAAAAACTTTTGTACATCAAAGAATACTACCAACAAAGTGAAAAGGCATGGGAGAAAATACTTCCAAATCATATATCTGATAAGGGATTCATATCCAGAATATATTAAGAACTCCTACAACTCAACAACAATAATAAAAAAAAATACTCAATTAAAAAATGGGCAAAGGACTTGAATAAACATTTCTCTGAAGGTATAATTTTAAAGGCCAACAAGCATTTAAAATATGCTTAATGTCACTAATCCTATATAATAAAAGGTTAATATGCAAATTGACTGAATGGCAGAATGACCAGTCCCTATGATGCGCACTGACCACCATTGGGGGGCGGGGGGGTGGGGGGGCAGATGCTCAACACAGGAACTGCCCCATGGTGGTCAGTGTGCTTCCACAAGGGGAGCACTGCTTAGCCAGAAGCCAGGTTCATGGCTGGCAAGCACAGCAGTGGTGGCAGGAGCCTCTCCCATCTCTGCAGAAGCGCTAAGGATGTCTGACTGCCGGCTTATACCCGGACATCCCCCGAGGGCTCCCAGACTATAAGAGGGTGCAAGCTGGGCTGAGGAACCCCCACCCCTGAGAGCACGAATTTCACACACCGGGCCTCTAGTCATTAGAGAAAAGCAAATCAAAATTACAATGAGATATCACCTCACACCCATTAGGATGGCCACTATGAAAATAAAATCAACAAGTATTGGTGAAGACATGGAGACATTGGAATTCTGTGTTTTACTGGTAGGATATAAAATGGTTCAGCTGCTGTGAAAAATTAAATGGTAATTCCTCAAAAAATTAAACATACTTACCTTACACTCCCATAATTCCACTTCTTAGTTTAGACCCAAAAGAAGTGAAAACAGGGACCAAACAGATATTTGTATACTCATGTTCATGGTAACACTATTTCACAATAGTCAGAAGATGGAATATCCCAAGTGTCCATTGACAGATGAATGAATAAACATAAAGTGATATATACTAGTATACACAATGGAATAGTATTCAGCCTTAAAAAGGAAGGATATTCGGACATATTACAACATTGATGAGCCTTGAGGGCATTTGCTACGTGAAATAATACAGTCACAAAAGGACAAATTCTGTACGATTCCATTTATCTGAGGTACCTAGAATAGTCAAAATCTTAAAGACAGAAAGTAGAATGGTGATGAGTACAGAGTTTCAGTTTATAAGATGAAAATAGTGGATGTTGGTGGCAATAGTAGCACAACAATGTGAATGTATTTAATGCCCTCAACTGAATACTCAAAAATGGTTAAAATGGTACATTTACATTATGTATATTTTACTAAAAAATTTTTTACATTATGTATATTTTACTAAAAATTTTTTTAAAGTCAGAGTGCCTTTCTGTAATTTCTACTATTGTCAACAAAAAGCAAAAATGATCACCAATGCCCAGAACAGCTCATTCATATATATAAAAGCCTAAGCAACCATCCAACCGGTAGTCATGACGCGCAATGACCACCAGAGGGCACTCAACACAGGAGCTGATAAGCTGTGGTAACTTGGCAGCTGTGGTTCTCAGGTGACACATCCGGAACCAGAGAGGAGGGAGCCCAATTCCGGGGTGCAGGTGTGTCACCCAAGAACCACCCTCTAGCTATCTGGGACCCCTCGGGGGATGTTGGAGAGACGATTTCAGCCCGATCCCCGCAGGCTACCCAAGGGACCCCACTGGTGCACGAATCCGTGCACCAGGCCTCTAGTAAAACTATTAGCAAGGCCCATTGCACTACTCAAAAGGCCAGTTCCCCTTATGGAGCTACTCAGCAATAGCAGTGTTTTAGTTTCCTCCTCCTTCCCAAACCCATCATTGGAGAGGGAATAAAACTGACCAATAAGTCTGAAAGAAGAAAAAATAAAGGAAGACTAAGGAGAATGTTTCAGGAACACTACCTCTCTGTGATTCAATTTTTTTATCAGTAAAATGGGGAAAATAATAATGCTTACCTTTTCAAAGGGCTGTTGTAAAGATTAAGTTCACATATATAAAGTATGTAAGAGTGCTTAGCACATGGTAAGTGCCCTATAAATGTTAGCTGTCAATATTATTGTCCAGGAAATCTCAACAACATCTTGCTTCAACTATAACCTTTATCTCAGCACTGTCTCACTTTATGAACACCAACTCTCCAATTGCTAAAAAAGAAAAATATATATCTATCTCCAGTTGGATCTTCTCAGTGGACACTGCTATTAACTCAGTTATCAAAGGCTGACCTGGGACTCAGTATTAAGACTCCTCCTTCTCCCTCACCCTCCATATCTAACCTCTCATCAAGCCCTATATACTCTCTTTCCTATTGAAACCATCCCTTCCTCTTTAACCACACTGCTCCTCCCTGCTTACTATAGGTTTTTATCACTTCTTCCAGAATTACTTAAGTACCTTCTGATTGACTTTGGGGGTCTCTAATTTCAGCTCTCTCTGATCCATTCACAACTACTACAGGGATCTACTAATATTTTTTAAAAAAAAACTCTAGCCCTAGCCGGTTTGGCTCAGTGGATAGAGCAGCCCTTGGACTGAAGGGTCCCAGGTTCGATTCCAGTCAAGGGTATGTGCCTCAGCTGCAGGCTCAATCCCTGGCCCTGGGTGCATGCAGGAGATAACCAATTGATGTGTGTCTCTCACATCGATGTTTCTGTCTCTCTTACTCTGTTCCACTCTCTCTAAAAATCAATGGAAAAATATCCTCGGGTGAGAATTAACAAACCAAAAAAAATCTAATAGTGGGTATGTAAGTGTTTACTATGTTGACTATTAAAAAAAAATTTTTATACTTTCAAAATAAAAATTTTTAATTTACTAAGGGTTTAAATATCACTGGTCCCATTTGATTCTCTGAACCCTATCAAATTTACTGTTAAAAAAATCTGAGACTCAGAGAAGTTAGGTGACTTGCTCAAAGTCACACCCACAGAAGTAACAGAGCTAAGCTTACAACCAAGGCCCTTCAGACTCCTAAACATGTGCACTTTCCTGTATCTGTGAGTTCCTCACATGCCTAACCCAAATACCTCTTCAGAGTAGGTGATCCATAAATATCTGCTACTTTCATGTTTACTGACACTTTCAACCTGTCCTACAGGAGTTTCCACTGCTTTGTCACACATCCTATATAATAATAAATATAATGAAAGGGTAATATGGTAAATCGACCAAACAGCAGAACAACCGGCCGCTATGATGTGCACTGACCACCAGGGGGCAGACACTCAAAGCAGGAGCTGCCCCCTGGTGGTCAGTGTGCTCCCACAGGGGAAGTTCCACTCAGCCAGAAGCCGAGCTCACAGCTGGCAAGCACAGCGGTGGTGGCAGAAGCCTCTCCTGCCTCTGTGGCAGCACTAAGGATGTCTGACTGCCAGCTTAGGCCCACTCCCCCTGGAATTGGACATCCCCCGAGGGCTCCTGGACTGCAAGAGGGCATAGGCCAGGCTGAGGGACACCCTCCCCTGAGTGCACAAATTTCATGCCCTGGGCCTCTAGTTACATTATAATACCAGGCCAGCGGGGAGGAGGGGCCCCAGTGGTTGGCCAGCCGGCCCCGCTCCCGATTGGGGGGGGAGGGCAAACGGAGGTGGGGCCAACTGAGGGGAGGGGCCGCAGGTGGTTGGCCGGTGGGCCCCACCCTAGATCAGGATGTTGGGGACGGATGGGGGGGAGGCCAAGCTGGCTGGGGAAAGGGGCCAAGGGTAGTTGGCAGCCAGCCCCTCCCCCAATCAGGGTATTGAGGGCCAATCGGGGCCGGATCAGCTGGTTGCCTGCTGCAGTGTGCATCATAGCCACCTATCATGCCGGTCGTTCTGTCACTGGGCTTTTAAATATATAGATGTTTAAAGGACTTCAAAGATTCACTGTATAAAGTGAAAGTGACTTTCCTTATCTAAACTTACTTTTCCCCTAAAAAGATTACTAGAAAGGATAAATGGGGGTGGGGGTAGGACAGATCCAATTAATAGAATCCATTCAGAGAGGCAGATTCTATGGATGCTGCCACCTAAGAAGAAATGAACCTGAAACAGTCCACATGCTTAGGATTAAGAATATTTAAGATAGCTGGGACATCCGGTAACTTCCAAAACAAACCAAGGGGTTCATTTCAGGTATACAACCCAATAAACTTTTCATCTCTTCCCCCAAGTATCCATCTTAAAAACTAAATAACTTGGGCCCTAGCTGGTTTGGCTCAGTGGATAGAGCGTCAGCCTGTTGACTGAAGGGTCCCAGGTTCAATTCCAGTCAAGGGCACATACCCAGTTTGTAGACTCGATCCCCAGTAGGGGGTGTGTAGGAGGTAGCCGATCAATGATCCTCTCTCATCATTGATGTTTCTATCTCTGTCCCTCTCTGAAATCAATAAAAATATATTAAAAAAGTAAAACACACACACACTAAATAACCTGGGACATCCTAGTTGTCATTTCCTCAGCAGTCCTGATCTCAATCAATTCTTGCTCTTACATCAACAATTACTCTGCCAAGTGAACCTTTCTGTAAGTTATAAAAGCTATCCTTCAAACAAATATACATATATACTGAGCAACAATCGTGGGCACTGCACTTTGCTAGACTGAGAAGAACTATAAGTAAAACTGCAGTCCTTGTAAGCCATATAGTAAAAGATTAGAAAGTGTAAAATGGCAACTCAAAAGACAACCAGAGGCAAGAACAGACAGTCTCAGCTAGGAAACACCAATGTCCTTGACCCAGGTTTTGAAAGACTTGCTAAAATTATCTCTCCCATCCCTCCACGGTTAGCAGCTAAGCTCTGTGTCCTCCTAACCTTTCCCTGCGGCCACTTTCTCTCTCCTTTCGTTCCTGGAGGTCGCAGTATGCTAGAAGGATCCGGGCTGAATCACAAGAAGGGCAGTAGCTTCCCATAAGGGTGCGAGTTAGTCTAGTAGTCCTTCCCGACCTCATTCTTCATTCATTCATCCAACAAACGTCTATCGGACACCTATGATATGCCAGACACTGTACGAGGCCGAGGGAAAACGGCAGCTAGGACCTCAGTTTTCGTGCAGCTTTCAACCTGATCATCTGTCACGGTATCCCACGTAACGGTCGTTCAGAATTGACCGACTGCTCTCTGAAACAAACCCGGGAAACCTCGGGATCCCAAAGGGCCGCCGATTAACGTCCTCGTTTCCCACGTCAGGCTCCTGAGGTCTGAGAGGGACCTGCCCGGCGTCACACGGTACCTCGGCGACAGAACAGGGACCGGAGAGAACCCCGTCTCGCGGAACTCGCATCAGTGGCCCACGTGCCGTCTCTCCCTGAGGGAAAGCGGTCGCAGGCGGCGACTGAGGAAAACCAAACCGCATCGAATTCAGATCCGATGTCATTCTCCCTCTCCTCCCAAGGGGGGGGAAACCACGGCCAAAAACGTTAGAGGGAGGCGGGGAGCTGCCTCAGTTTCCCCGCAGAGAGGCGGCCGCACAGACCCCCGCTGTGCACTTCCTTCCAGCTTCTCCCACCCCGTCCTCTCCGACTCCAACCCGGGCCCGCGGACAACCGCACGAAATCATTCCTTCACTCACAAGGACTCGCACCAGTAACGCCATGTTTCCTCAACAACCATTTCCGGGTGAAGGGTGAGCTTCCGGAGTCCCGGCTGCCGCTACGCCTTCCCTGGGTCGTCCTCTACTCGGTCGTCCCCTATTCGCGTCCCCGAGCCAGCGGGCGCCTGGCAACGGCGACGCAGGCGCACAAAGGCCGCTGCCAGGATGCGCGCGCTTCCCTCGGTGCGCGGAACCCGGTGAGCAGGGCTGTCGGCCGGGACTGCGCCGGGACCCGCCTCCCTCTCGCTCGCTCGTCCACGCCCAACGCTCACGGAGGCTGAAGTCCTCGGCAACGCCGGCCTTCCCTGACCTCTGGCTTCGGGATTTGCATAGCTCTCTCCTTAACCCCGACCTCAACCAGCCTCACTACTCAGCGCCCTCTTATCAGAACCCCTCCTTCCCAGCTTGACTCCCGAGAAGACCCCCACCCCGTTTTCACTGGGGTTAAAAGACCAGGATTTGGGGAACTCCCTTAAAAGAAGGTGATGATATTGTCAAGAAAGAGGTTTGAGTGATAGGCCAGGACATCTATATAGTGAAGAAGAGAAAGAGAGGAAGAGGTTGTTAGGAAAGAAGAAGGGGCAAATGAGTAAAAGAAAATGTAATGAGCAAAACTGAGAGTTTAAAGGATAAGAAAATCTTGGTCAGACAGTGCTATTTTTTAATTTAAGGTTTTAGGGTTAGAACTGTTGGGAATGATGACCAAGTGCAGGGGGTGACTACGGAAGAACGTGGCTGAAATGAAGTGGAGGTGAAGATCCCTGGACTGGAGGCCTTCAAAGAACTGAGAGCTCATGACTTAGGATGCGTCATTTACTGAGACATTTAGGTTCCCGAGGATGGTGGATAAATTTGGAATGAAGAGCCCTGACACCAGGGCTCATCGACTCCTTAACACTCAGCCTGAAGCCCCAGCAAGTTCCACTGTTCTCTCAAAGCTCCCTCTCCCTCGCTACATTTCCGCTCTCCTTTTACACTGTCTCTACCCCTCAGAATTTTCATACTTCCTTAGAGGCACCACATTGAAATTCAGTCATTCATTAAAAATATATATATTTGCTGAGCACTTACCATGATTTAGGCTCAGATCTAGATGCCAAAGATAAAGTAGAAAAGTTCCAGTAAAGGGAAACAAACAATAGACAAATAAATATAATCTGATGCTGGGTATTGGTAAATGCTAAGCAGGATTAAGAATAAAAAGTGAGGCCGAGGCCGGTTTGGCTCAGTGGATGGAGCGTCAGCCTGCGGACTGAAGGGTCCCGGGTTCGATTCCGGTCAGGGGCATGTGCCTGGGTTGCGGGCGCATCCCCAGTGGGAGATGTGCAGGAGGCAGCTGATCAATGTCTCTCTCATCGATGTTTCTGGCTCTCTCTCTCTCTCCCTTCCTCTCTGTGAAAAATCAATAAAATATATTTTTTTAAAAAAAGAATAAAAAGTGAGAAGGCGAGGTGCTATTTTAAATAAGATGATCAGGCAAAACCTCACTGGATTTGATCAGAGGTATGAACAAAATGAGAATCTGGCCCATGTCAATAAGAGAGTGACCCATGTCAATATCTTGGAAAAGCGCATCCTTGGCAGATAGAACAAGTACCAAGGCCCCAACATGGAGAATGCTTGGTCTTCCCAGGAAGAGCAAGGAGGTTATTATGGTTTGAGTCAAATGACTAAGAAAGAGTATGGTAGGAGATGAAGTTGACAAGGTGGCCCTAGAGGCCAGATCTGGGGGACCTTGTAGGCCATGGTAAAGACTTTGGCTTCTGTATGTACTAGTATGGGTACAGAAAATTACTGGAAGCGTATACAAGAAACAGTAATGGTGGTAATAGTTGTTGATTCTGAGGGAGAGGTTTGGGAGACAAGAGGTTAGAAATGGAAGGTAGACTTTTTTAAAAATATATTTTATTGATTTTTTACAGAGAGGAAGGGAGAGGGATAGCGAGTTAGAAACATCAATCAGCTGCCCCCCGCACAATCCCCACCGGGGTTGTGTCCACAACCACGGTATATGGTATATGCCCTTGACCGGAATCGAACCTGGGACCCTTGAGTTCGCAGGCTGATGCTCTATCCACTGAGCCAAACAGGTTAGGGCAGAAGGTAGACATTTTTTACTATCTATCCTTTTGTCTTATTTAAAGTTTGTACCATATCTACATAATTACCTTTAAAATTGAAATAAAAAGTACCCATATCATTCTCAAAATATAATTCTGGGGAAAAAAGTTTATTCATTGGTTTTATGGAAAATATAAGAAGTAGAACTTGGTCCTTGACTTCAAAAATATTAGAGTAGTAGATGTATAATACGTAATCACAATTTTTAAAAAATATATTCAAAAGAATTGAGTTGAACTCCTATCTCACAACATATGGTAAATTAACTCAAAATGGGACAGAGGCCTAAATGTAATAGCTAAACTATAAAATTTTTAAAAGAAAACATAAGAGTAAATCATCATGACCCTGTGTTAGGCAAAGCCTTCTTAGCTACAATAGCAAAAGCATAGGTAACAAAAGAAAAATAAATTAGACTACATAAACATGTAAACTTTTGTATTGTAAAAGATACCATCAAGAAAATAAAGACATGTGGAATGGGAGAAAATATTTGCAAGTCATGTATCTGATAAAGGACTTGTATCTGGACTATATACAGAACTCTACAAGTTAATAATAAAACAATAAACACCTACCCTGACTGCTGTGGCTCAGTTGGTTTAGCATTGACCTGTGCACTGAAAGGTTGCCAATTCGATTTCCAGTCAGGACATATGTCTGGGTTGGGGGCTTAATCCTTAGTAGGGGGTATGCAGGAGGCAATCAATCTATGTTACACTCTCACATGGATGTTTCTCTCTCTCCTCCCTTCACCTCTCTAAAAATCAATAAAAACATTTTTAAAAATAAAATAAACACCCAAGTAAAATGGGCAAAGCATTTGATTAACCATTTCTCCAAAGAAGACATATGAATGGCCATTAAGTTAATGAAAAGATGATTAGCAACATTAGTCATTAGGGAAATACACACACACACACACACACAATGAGATTACCACTTTACACACCCTCTAGATGGCAGACATATAATACAAAGTGCTGGCAAGGATATGAAAAAACTGGATCCCTCATACTTTACTGATGCGAGTGTAAAGTGGTACAGCTGCTTTGGAAAATAGTCTGGCTTTTCCTTAAAATTATAAACATAGAATTACTATATGACCCAATGACTCCATTCTTATGTGTATATTCAAGATAAATTTAGACATGTTTATACAAAAACTTGTATATGACTGTTCATCACAGCTAAAAAGTAGAAACAAATGTCCATTGACTGATGAATGGCTAAATAAAATGTGGTATATCCAGAAAATGGTTTACTATACAGCAATAAAAGGGAATAAACTGATACATGCTACAACGTGGATGACCCTCAAAAACTTTTTGCTGTGTGAACGAAGTCAATCACGAGGTTGCATATTGTATAAGTACGATTCCATTTCTATGAAGTGTCCTGGACACTATTCCTGGACCTCATCACCAGAAGTATAATTCTGAAATTTTAAACTTATGTCATTCTGTGTTCTCATCATCCTATTATTTCAGCTTTTATTCATTACTCCTACTACATCTGTCACCCTACCTTGTTGAGACCTCCAGAGTTTTAGTCTCCTCTTTATCATCTGTCAACCCTCTCCTCTCTTTACTACCTCTCCTTTCTAGCTCAGACCATGTGGTCTGTCATTTTAATTATTTTCTTGCCAATATTAAGTCCTTTGCTCAAATGTCTTTCTATCCTGTCCACCTGGAAAGACCCCAACCTTGTAATTGTCCATTTGATCTACCCCTTACATCTAGATTATTGAGTACTATTAGAGAAAATCATGCAAGAGGCCTATTGGTACCCCCCAAATATGGCTACCAACTTCTATTGTGCTCAACCCTGCCCCCCCCCTCCAATACTACTATTTATAACTGTATTAGATTCCTAGGGCTGACATGACAAATCAAAACAAAAATCAAGTGGCTTAAAACCATAAAAATGTATTGTTTTGGAGGCTAAAAGTCCAAAATCGAGGGTTTGGCAGGACGATGCTCTACCAAAGGCTCTAGAGGAGGATCATTTCTTGCCTCTTCCTAGCTTCTGGCAGTTGCCAGCAACCCTTATGTTTCTTGCTTTACAGCTTTATCATTCTGTTCTCTGGCTCTCTCATCACATGTCCTTCTCCCTGTGTGCCATTCTCTGTGTCTCTTGTCCTCTTACAAGGATTCCAGTCATACTGGCTTAGGCCCACTAATGACTTTATATTGCAGAGACCCTTTCTACTGTCTCCGGACGGATGGCCTCACCTCCTACTTCACAGAGAAAATAGAAGTTCTAAGCCGTCAGAAGGAAACTCAACTTCCAACCATTAAATCAAGTACCTGATTTTATTGTATGCATGCATTCTTTCTTCTTTTTATCATTTCATGGAAGAATTGCTGCTTTTCCTATTTAAAGCTAATCTCTAAAGAGTTTTTCTGGTCAGGTCACAAATAAGAAGCAACCAATGAATGCACGGGTGGGTGGAGCAACATGTTGATGTTTCTTTTTCTCTCCTGTCCCCCCTCTCTCTAAAATCAATAAATAAAAGAATTTTTCAAACTTGATGTCCAAAGCTGACCTCATCATCTTCCTCTCAAAATCTATTTCTCTTTCCGTGTTCTCTTTTTTGTTGTTGAATGGCACACTGTTTACCCAGTTACCCAAGCAAAAAACCACAGGATTCACCCTTGACTTTGCTTCTCTCCCTTACTCTCCCCATCCCAACACTCTCCAAGTCCTGCTTAACTGAGCAGAAACACAGTTTCCTTAGGATTTAACACTACATGTCTAATAATGAAGCCCACACTTGTATTCACGTTTAGGC
>NW_006291383.1:6142712-6147122 GCF_000327345.1 Myotis davidii | reverse complement strand
AAATCACATTTTTTTCCCACATCCTGTAATTGTAGGGTTGATTTCATGCATTCAGATGTATATTTGACTTTTTCTCCTGTTTTTTTTATTATTATTATTCATCTCCTTTAATTCAGTCTATCATAGACTTATCATCCTAGCATCCTTTGGGAATCTTGATTTTCTCTTCCAGTCATGCATGAAACCTGAGGACATGATCATTGCAAGAAAAGAGAATTCATGGAAAATGCTAGGTATAGTACTTGGCACATAATAAGCCCTTAATAAACATTAACAATTGTGGTGGTTGTTATTATTTCAGTACTCAGCACAGAGTCTGAACCAGAGTAGACCTTTAATAAATACTTACTGATTAGTGAATGAATGAACCAATCAATAAATCAAAGATTGATAGAATGAATACATCTCAAGCCCAGTAAACTCGATATTATTATCCCTCTTCTGCAGACAGGGAGACTGAGGCTCAGAGGGGTTAAATAACTGAGCCCAAAGTCACTCAGCTGGAAAGTGGTGGAACCAAGACTGGAACCTAGTTCCAACTGACTTCCAGGCATATGTGACTAATCCTCCTCTACTCTGCTTTCTCATATCTATATTCAGATTAGATATAACAACTAAGTTGTGGAGTCAGAGTGAAGGCTGAGAGGCTTCCCAAGGTTCTGTATCCCAAGCCTTAGAAAAGCGGATTCTCCTGCTTATGGCCCTGGAACACGGGATTGTGGAAGAGACCAAGAGATGGCATCATAGCACTGGGAGCCCCACCTCTTGCCTTTCCTATGGGCCTCCCATTTTCTCTGCCTTCAGCTCTCTGCTTAGCTGTTTCTCCCAAGGAACTAACAAGGATCCTTGTCTTAAACGTGTCCCCAAGGGAATACATTTAAGACAAGGATCCAAACCCCAGGTGAGTAATTCCACTGCTTGCCAGGACTGGGGTCAGTGGAGTCTGGGGCCCAGAAAAGAAGCAAAAATGGTATAAAGAACACTGAGACCTGTAGGAGACCTATAGTTACCTCGCTGGCTGTCAATTTCCTTTTCTGTCAAAATGGGGTAAGGGGGTGATATTCCTTACCCTGTCCACTTCATGGGACTGTTTGAGGCACATTAATAACAACAGCTAACATTACTGAGTGCCACCTCTGTGCCAGGTACTGTGTTGAGTGTCTTTCATATCCTCACAGTTAGTCCTATGAAATAGGTAGACTGTTTACCTCTTCCCCACATTTTTCCCCCCTGCAAATGAGGAAACCAAGATTCATGGAATTAAGTTCCTTGCCCAAGTGCTCTAACTCTAAGTGACAGATCTGAAATTTGAAACTGGCTGCCTTTGAGCCCTTCAGTGCTGCAAGACAACGGCCCGGAGAATGTTTGTGAACTCTAAGGAATGATATAAGCCTTATACCTTTTTTGTACAAGAATGTACTGTATAAATATGCAGCTTGTTAAGATTGAGCATGGAAGAGGGTGCCTGGTGGAGATAATTTTCCAAGGAGGCATTTGAATAGATCAGATGGTGAGGATGGAAGGGCTGTTCCTACCCACCTTACAATTTTCTGGTTGGGAAAAGGGGGACAGTACACAGTCTGAGTGGCTCGTTTGTGAAAGAGAGTCCTAGGGCAGGTTGAGATGGGAGAGGAAGTTCCTTGTGTATCAAGCCAGAGCCACAACAGTCAGTTCAACACCCAGACCTTTAGCAGAAGAGCACTGTGGCTGAGGTGATACGAAACTCTTTGACGGCGCAAAGGCAAGGAGCAGCTCCAGTTCTGTCAGACTTTCCAGGAAACTAGGGACACGCAGCCCAGAAAACAAATGTGTGCAGGAGCCAGCCCCACCTGTGACCCCTTCGTCCCCTGCCTCTCTACCCTTGGGGTTTCAGCCACCCAGTTTCTACACTGCTCACTCTGTATGTACAGCCCGCTGCCTGGCTTCCCTGGCACCTCCCTTCCAGGCTCATTCTCTCTCCCACACACCAGAACTCTGTCTGCCGTGGCAGCTTCTTTGTTTACTTCCAGAGTTTGCAGGCCTGCCACTAGCCAAACACAACGAAGCCCAGCCAGGGAGGGCGAGGCTCCAAGCTCAGGCTGCCCCCTGCACAGGGCTCTTGCTTTAGGTCCTGACAACCCAGGTTTCAGGTCTAGAGAGAAGGGACACAAGATCTGCCCATAGCTGGGCAGGAATCCCCACTGTTGAAACAGCTTTGGCGAAGAGCCCTGGGAATCAAAGGCTCAGCTGGAGAGAGGTAGGGAAAATGTTGAGGCCCCCTGGGTGGGAAACAGAGGCCTGGTTCTCCCTCTCTTCAACCAGGCAGATTCTGGTCCTGAGCCCTTAGAGCGAGGACTTGGGTGCCCACGCTGCCCTACCAGAGGGCTGTGCTCCCCTCCCAAGTGTTCATATGTCTCACGCCCCTCCCCAAAGATTCTAGTGGAGAAAGGGAAGTGGGCTTCTAGTCTGGGCAAAGCCCCAAGTAGGAAACATTGTCAGGATGTGTCTGGCATTGGACTGTCTGAGGTTAGGAGGGAGGTCATTTATCTAATATGTAATTATGTGTTTATATCATGCATAATGTTAAGGGGAGGGGCTCTAGCTCTGTTTCTGGAGATGGGGTGAAGAGGTCAGAGGTGATAGGTGAGCAGTGCATGTACTAAAGGTGCCAAGCAGGAGGGTGGCAGGGCCACAGACAAGTTCACGTGAGGAACAGTGATCAGTGTCAAAAAGGAGATGTCTCAGTGGGAGAGGAGGGATCTCTAGCAGCCCAGGTTCCCCAGAGAAAACTAGAGGCCCCTTTAAATGGTGGTCAGTTCATTCTGTGAGTATGTCGGGGCAGGGGGAAGGGGGAGCGGGCAACAGATACTAGTGATGTTTAAAGGAAATGAAATCCCCAATTTTCCTCACATTTAAGGAATTTCCCTCACATTTAGGGATCCATTTTAGAGACAATCAGTTTGACTAAGAAGTGCCGGAAAGAAAACCTAACTCTGTTGGCAGGCCACCGCAGAGCAGATAGAGCCCCAGACCAACGGGCCGTTGGAAGGAACAGAAATGGGGTTAGAGGTAGCACTGGCCCCGCTCAGCCTGTACTCTCTGCCCCATTCTGCTTCAGTTTCCAGGACTGGAAGCAAGGACTGGGCCCTGGACACCGGGTGTATACATGCGGCAACCCATCTCCCCGCCCAGTCATTCTTTGAGGGGTCATTGGGACCCCTGGAGTAAATAAGAAGTTTGCCACAGCTTTAGGCACAGCTTTGCTTTTTATCTCATCAATGTACATTTTAATCTAACAGTCTAACAGCCCCACATTCCTCACCCCTGCCCAAGCCCTCTCCCCCTCTCCCCCGCCCCTGCCCAGTCAGCATCGCATCTGCATCAGGGGCAGAAAGTCACCAGGCACCATGTGATTCCAGGAGGGTGCAGCACCCGCGGCTGTCCCAAGAGGAGCATTCCCTGGAGAGTCCAGAGTCCAAGGAGGCCCAGGAAAGGAGAGGTTCGTGGGTTGAGTCTCATTGGAAAACCAGGTCTGCTGGGTCTCAGTCCCATTCAGATTCTGTCTCCCTGGGCATGTCCCTGCCCCATCTCCAGTCAGAGCAGCAGAAGAGCAGAAATCCCAGACAGAGGGGCCTGTGGATCGAAAGGGGCCTGTAGCCCAAGTCCCACTCTGAGGGTGGGCGAGGCTGTTGGAATCCCCTTTCAGGCAGGCTGTACAGATGCTCCTGGCTGCAGCTTCCTGACTGCTCTGTGACCCCACAAGTGCGAGGAGGGGCTCTTGTGACCAGCATCTTGGGGTTGTGCCACCAAGGAAGACAGAGGGCCAGTGCTGCTACCTGCAACCGCAAGACTCCACCACCATGTCCTCATACTGCTTATAGACCACGTTGTTGGCAGAGTCGATGAAGAGGATGCTGATGGGACTCAGCCGCGTGGGCACACAGCAGGTAGGTGGCGTGGACTCGGGGTCCATAGAGTTCATCAGGGTCTGGATGACTGCATGGTTCGTGGGCTCCAGGTGGGAGCGCAAGGGGAACTCACATAGCCCCTCACAGTGGAAGGCCTCATACTCAAGGGGTGCGATGATCCAGTCATCCCAGCCCATGTCCTTGAAATTGACATGCAGCGCCTTCCGACTGCAGCGGGCCTTGGGGTTCTTGCTGGGCCGCTTGCCCTGGCGTGTGGCCAGCGGAGCCCTCCGTTTTCGCCGCTGGCTGAACAGGTACTCATACACGGTCTTATCATCCTGGCCGGAGCGGGCCTTAATCTCATTAAAGAACAGATCCCGTTTCTTGGTGCGGCCGAACACCAGGAACAGGGCCTTCTCGTGAACCTGACGGGCAGCCCGGTCAAAGCCCAGGCCACGGAGGTCCACAGCCCGGCCCCGTTCCCAGGCCTCCAGCTCCAGGCACAGCTGGGCCGTTCTTAAAA
>NW_006291383.1:6140072-6142663 GCF_000327345.1 Myotis davidii | reverse complement strand
CTTCCAGATGTCGAACACCTCCCAGCCAGATCCGTCCAGGCCTGGCACTGAGCGCACATCCAGCAAGGCTGCCGGCTGCCGGCCGCTGGGGCAGCTGGACAGCTTCAGCTGGGCAGCCCGCCCGCTACTGGGGGCCACTGGCTTGGCTGTGTCTGAGGGCTTCTTCCGCAAGATCCGCAGCTCGGCCCCTAGCAGTCCATCCTTCTCCAGGGCACTAATGTCAAACACGTACCTCTGCTTCCTGACCACAGGACCTCGGTCATCTAGAGAGAACACCCAGAAGTCATTCCCTGCAACCTCATCAAGAAAGCCAGTCACCTCTGCCTCAGGGGAGGGCCACGGCCCTCTCCCCTCTAGAGAGCTCTCTTTAACCTCTTCCCCACTCTGAGAGAGGCCAAGACCCAACCACCGAGAGCCTTTTTCAGAATAAGCAGCGTCCTACACAGCCTACCAAGGGCTGTTTATCTGTAGATGTGGCTGGGGTGATGTCAGTGGTTCTGGGTATTTGTGTCAGTCACTGTTCATATCAGAAACCTACCAGCTTCAGGATTGCCTTCTGCCTACCTCTCTCCTATGTTACCTAATATGCTATCTCGCTGGTGAAATAGGTTTGGTGGGCATTGTGATCACTCTTGTTTTCCCAGAGGGCGAACCTGAGGCTCAGAGAAGTTAGGTGACTTGCTCAGAGTCACCAGCTAGGAAAAAGCATAGTTGAAACACTAGCCTAGAACTTTTTATGTTCAATCTGAAGCTGCTTCCACTGCCCCTTAAAGAGGATCTTAGTGATCTCTTTTTACAGATGTGGCACAGAGAGGGGGAGTGACTTGACTATAGTCACACAGTGAGTTAATAACAAAAGGGTTCTGCAATCCAATTTCCCTGCTTCCCAGTCTAATATTTTGTTGTGCATGTGTCTCACCCTGTTGGATGAATGAGTGTGTGTGTGTGTGTGTGTGTGTGGAAGTTTGTGTGTATGACTGGGTTTATATGTGAGTAAAAAAAGTGGCATATATAAGTGACATGTCAGGTGTATGTATGATTGGGCTTGTGTCAAAATTTAAAGGGAATGTGTGTGTGTGTGTAAGAAGATTCCATGAATGTATATGTGTAAGAAGGTGTGAGTGCACCTATATGTGTGTGTGTGTGTGTGTGTGTGTGAGAGAGAGAGAGAGAGAGAGAGAGATTCAGCATGTATGTACAAACATAAGGCTGTGTGTATGTATAAGAAACTCAGTAGTATGTCTGAATCAGCATGCCCTCTTTCCTAAATACAAATTTGCCATTGGAAAGCATTCATATATTGCTCTAGAAGGTGACTAATTAGGCCTTTAAACTCCCCATCTCCCCCTCTCTGAGCTCCCTTAGTGCTGGGGGGCACAATGACTTATTTTATGAGCCCCCAAGGGGTCACAGCTTTCCCTGACTGGGCAGGCAGCCAGGTCACCTCCCCCACCTCAGCCAGACCTGCTGCCTCTGTAGCTCCCCCGCCCTCTGTCATTCCCCCACAGGCCAGCTCTAATGAGGAGCCTCTCCCACTCGCTGACCCCTCCCCCACTCTGCCAGCCAAAGTCCTAAGACTCAGAACCAGAGCGTATGAGCTTCCATCACACTTAGGGAGAAACTGAGGCCCTGAAAGGGGAAGAGACTTGCTGAGATCACACAGCAAGTTGAGAGGAAAAGCCAAGGCAGTAATGCCGGATGGGCAGAGGGAGAAATGAGGAGAGCAGTTATTCTCCTGGGTTAATGATAAAAAGTATCTGTTTAGGACAGGACATGAAGTCTCATATTGAAGGGCTCCCAGAAATTACCCAGTCCAACCTTCATATTGTTATACAGACGGGCAAACTGACCCGGAAGGGAGAAGGAGCTTTCCCAAGGTCACACTGTTAAACCCTAGGTCTCTTGTCCACTCCCAAACCCCATATATCTGAGTGTCATTCCAAGACTCTAAGATGCCTCGGTTACTGTCTTCACCTCTCCCACCTCCTCTGCCCCCTAATCTGAGGGCAAAGTGGCAGAGCCATGGTAGCTAGAGATTAATTTCTCTGCCTTCTGAGAAAACTTACAAACCCCTGGAGCCTACAAAGTTTGGCCAATCCACATAGGAACAGAGCATGGCCTGGTGATCAAGAGTCTTAGAGTCTGGTCCCCAACTCTGCCACCAGCTGGCAGGTCTTGTCTCCTCTCTGGCCTTTAGTCATCCCCTCTGCACCTTGCAGGAACTGGGCTTGGTGATTCCCCAGGTGCCTCCAACTCTGACCTGCCAGCAACCCGGAACCTGTGTGAGAGAGTCCCAGATACCAGACCAGGCCAGGTGCACACTCGGTCTCCCACCAGTGCAGTGCCAGGGCTCTGAAAGGCCCCTCCATGCATGCAGGTGCCCTCCCTCTGAGCCGTGCCCCTGCCACCCCGCCCCCTCACCTTGCCCTTTGTCAATAAAGCTGGTGATGGTGTTGGCCAGGCCAGCCTCCAACTTCACGCTGCTGTTGCTCCCTTTTCTGTCAGCATCGGACAGCGTCCTGTACAGCGAGAGCATGTACTCGTGGGGCGTGATGGGGGGCGGGCGGAACGGCTCCTTGGGCTCTCGAGGG
>NW_006291383.1:6129071-6140019 GCF_000327345.1 Myotis davidii | reverse complement strand
TGGGGACAGCTCCTGCCTTTGGGGAGACCTTACCCCCAGGAAGCTGTCCTTTTGGGGTCACAGTCCGCGTTGCAGCCTGCCTTGTCTGGGGAGGGTGTCCTGGCTTGGGTTCAGGGCCACCCGATCTGGGGGCCAGCTTTTTGGGTTCATCCTTCTTGGGCTGTGTCAGGCCTCCTGCCTGCCCGGTGCCCCCCTTTGCCCTGGCATTGGTGGCTCCCCCTCCAGAGCTGTGACCCCCTGGCCTGAATATATTCCGGGCCAGAGGGGGCCTCTCTTTGGCTTCTGCTTTGGCCAATCCTGGCCTGGTCCCCTGGGGTCTCTGGCCCAAGTCAGGGGCCCCCACAACAGTGCAGATAAATTCCAGGTCCAGCCAAGCCAGGTGCCAAAGCAAAAAAGTGAGGAATTTGGAGAGTCTCATCCTCTGGCCAGCCGCTGAATGACACCAAAGAGAACGGCGGCAGCAGCGAAGGTGCCTCTGGTTTGGCAGGAAAAACCATGAAAGGAGTGGACCCTCAAAAGCAGCGGCAGCAGCAGTAGCAGCAGCAGGAAAGGCCTTCTCCTCAGTCTGAGACTCTTTAAGTCTGCCGGGCGTGTGTTTGTATCCAGTCCCATAGTGGAAATGCTCTCGTATCCAGACGTGCACCGTCTCCAGTCAGCAGCTGAAAATAACTCGTTCTTGAAAGGAGAAAGCCGACCGCCCCCTTTCTCCTGCACAACTGACTGAGGGCTTGAAGGAGGCTTGTATAAGGCTGAGGGATTTTTCCAAGAAGGAAGAATGGCGTAATGTGTCCTGTGTGCTCCAGTTTTTTTTTTTTTTTTAAGTTTTGAATCCTTTCCAGTGAAAATACTTCACACACACACACACACACACACACACACACGCCTGCAGGTGCTCAGAAAAATCTTTTACAAACCTGAACTCAGGAATTGGAAACGGAATTTCAACCCAAACCAATTTAATTACTCTCTGATGTCATGCTGTCTAAACTCATTTAAGTGCGATATATTTATGTGAAAAAAATCACCGCTGCCCTTTCGAGGCCATGGCTCACGGGGGCTCTTGGCACAGAGCCCCGAAGCGTGACTCTAGGCTTAGGGGGCCCCTCAGTCCATGGAACAGACTCAGGGGTCTTCACCTCCACCTCACAGGGCAGCCCACCCCACCCTCCTGAGGAGCGATGCTGAGGAATGAGCTCAAGGATCTTAAGCCCCCAAACATGGGGAGTGTGGGTTTTCAGCTAAGTCCTTGGGGTGTTTTTAAAAGCAGTTTCAACTCCTGCGTCTAGTCTGGGGCCTGATTTGTTGTTGGGGGGCAGCACAGATGGCAGCATTTACCCACAGTGTCTTTTATTTTAATAAACTTGTGGTGACCTAGAGACAGAAAATTATCAGTACCCACCACACCCCTCCCCCAAACGCCACTGACTGGATTCAGATGATCTCTTCAGGGGCATTGGAGGGCACTGCCACCCGGGAGCCCACTCCTTGGAGAGAGGTATGTCCAGGGTGTGCCTCACTGCCACCCCAGGAAAGACAGTTTTGTTGGAAAGGACTGGTTGAGTCCAGAGGTGGCAGACCCAGCCTGGGGCAGCAGCGGCCCCTGCAGGAGGCTGGAAAAATGACTTCCCACATGATGGGTTTCTGGTAGCTCTGGGAGACTTCTGAATTCCAGCTGGACTCGTGTGGGAACGCTGTTCCCTTCACCTGGCATATCCTCCTTTCACTTCCACAACTGGAGGAAGTCCTCCTCATCCTGAGAAATTCACCCTGAAGATTCACCTCCTCTGGGAAGCCTTCCCGGATCCCCAGACAAAGCCAATGACCGCTTCTCGTACATTACGCTACAACACTTGTCACAACGTAAGAGGTGTAGCAGGGGCAGAAGCAGCAGTCAGGCAAGCTTCCTTCTTAATCTGAGATCCTTGGAGCCTGCCCAACAGAGAGCTGTTCACACTCTAAGGCAGTGATGGCGAACCTATGACACGCGTGTCGGAGGTGACACGCGAACTCATTTTTTTGGTTGATTTTTCTTTGTTAAATGGCATTTAAATATATAAAATAAATATCAAAAATATAAGTCTTTGTTTTACTATGGCTGCAAAGATCAAAAAATTTCTATATGTGATACGGCACCAGAGTTAAGTTAGGGTTTTTCAAAATGCTGACACGCCGAGCTCAAAAGGTTCGCCATCACTGCTCGAAGGTCACCAGACTGGTTTTCCAGCACAAGCTGACACAGAGCAGAAGCAGCACAGTGTTTGATGAATGGAAGATGAAGCTCACAGCTGGGGTATCCAGGTGCCTGACCAGCCCTTTGGCTGTGATGCTCCTGGATCCTTGCAGATCTTCAGAGCGCAGCAGCAGAACTTGGCCATTTCAAGCTTCATTTGGTGCTTCTAGGTCAGAAGCCGGGTAGAACTCCCCCACCCCAACTCAAAGGACCAATGCACCACGGGCACTCTTTGGGGAAGCTTTGAGGAAGACGATCCCTCCTATTTCCCAGGTTCACACTTGGCTTCCCTTTGGACTTGTCCCCACTTATGCAGTCATCTCTGGCATTCCTCCCTCCTCTCCATTCCCACTGCTTCACTGTCCTCATCCGCCAGAAAACACACATTCTGATTTGCCTTCACACATTTTCTGTGCTCCCTTCCACTTTGGTAGCTCAAAGATATCCAGTTCTGCCCCTGTCCCTTGTCTCAAACACAGTTCATTTCTTCCACTCTGGGTACTTTTTTTCATATTTTAAATATATTTTTATTGATTTCAGAGAGGAAAGGAGAGGAAGAGAGAGATGGAAACATCAATGATGAGAGAGAATCATTGATCGGCTGCCTCCTGCATGCCCCCTACAGCAACCCGGGGCGTGTGCCCTTGACCAGAATCAAACCCAAGACCCTTAGTCTGCAGGCTGACACTCTATCCACTGAGCCAAGCCAGCTAGGGCCATATAATTTTTTTAAATCATAACTTAATTCCTCATAACTGTAATAATTTATTTACATATCTGTCTCCCTCATTAGATTATGACTAGACTGTAGTATATTTATCTTTCAATTATTCCCAGCACTGGGCACAAGGCCCAGCACATAGCATATTCTCAGTATGTGTTGTATGGATGAATAAATCTCTAACTGGCCTTATATATGAAAGCCATCATTTTCTGCTTTCAGATGTAGTTATTTGTAGACGCACCCTGCCTTCCCTGCTGGACACTGTGTTCCTTAAAGAGAGGGATTCTGTCTTGCCACTGACGAGGAACTTGTAAGGTCGAGTGAGTGAATAAATGAAGGGATGAATGAACCAAGCACCAATATGCCCCTGCACCCGGTTTGATAAAGAGCAAGGACTCTGGAACAAGAGGCCTGGTTGTGAATTCCAGTTCTGCTGTATGGTTTGCAGCAGTTCTCAACCTGTGGGTCGCGAACAATGAAAATACATCCTCCATATCAGATATTTACATTACGATTCGTAACAGTAGCAAAATTACAGTTATGAAGTAGCAACGAAAATAATTTTATGGTGGGGGTCACCACAACATGAGGAACTGTATTAAAGGGTCGCGGCATTAGGAAGGTTGAGAACCACTGGTTAGTGCATTGTGTGATCTTTGGAAACCTCTAAACCTGTCTAAAACTCTGAACAGGATCATGACAGTACCTACTCACGGGGTTTTTATGGGGATTCAGTGAAATGAATCATAAAAAGTGATTAGCCTAGTGCCTGGGAAACATTAATAACAGCTACTATTTACTGAGCACGTACTCTAGTAAACTAGACTTGGGTCCTGGTACCCCACAACATTTTTACCTTAGGATGAAGATACTGTTAGTCCCACATTTTGCAGATAAAGAAATTGAAGTTCAGAAAGGTTAAATTACTTTTTGAGCCTAATTCCTGCCTTGACACATTTTTTACCAAGGAATCCCAACCTGGCCTCTAGAAACACAAGAAGTAAAAAAAACTTGCCCCAGGGTAGTGGGGCAATTGCGGTATTCTTGGCTTTTGGTCAAGGTCTCATCCAATGAGCTGGGACTTTGGAATATGGAGGACTCAGATCAGGGGCTATTGTTTGAAGACCAGGGGACCCCAGAGTGGGTGGGAGCAGGGAGAGGGGACTCGGAGCTTACTTAGAAGGCCCTCTCCAGGGAGGAGCCCAGGAGACCGGCCTGGCTCTCACTATAAAGGTGACTAATCACTTCAGTCCCCTCTGGTAATTGCAACCAGATGCTGCCGCTGGCAGCGCTTCAGTCCCAACATGTTTAATTACTGGGACGTAGAGTCCCTCAGTCCCCCGTGTCCCCTTACCTCCCCCTCTCCTGTCAGCAATATTAATGTCAAACCTGAGGTAAAGGATGGGAGCCTTGGGAAGCCCACTGGCATGGAAATAATCTTTACAGTCCCTTCTACCATGTAGAGCCTTTAACTATTGCACATGTTTACCCATCCATTATCTCATTGGCACTCCACAAAACATTCTCTGAAGGCCGGTAGGCCAGAATATTATTATCCCCATTTCACAGATGAGCAAACAGTAAAATGAATAACAATAATAATAATAATAATCCATTGATTTCAAATAGTTAGCAATTTTCGAAGTGGTTTCACATTCATCGTGCTGCCAGAACCTCCCGAGATCTCTTGGAACCAGCCAGCACAGCACAGTGACTAAGAGCATAGGCTCCGGGATCAGACAACTCAGTCTGGGTCCTGGCTCTGCCACTTAGCAATTGGGTGACCTTGGGTATTCATTCATTTGTGTACTTAGTTATCCAGCAACTATGTATTAGGTGCCGAACATATGGTAGGTCCTGGACCTGACCACTGGATATCTAACAGTGGATAAGACAACCAAGTCTGTGCTCACATTTTGTGAAAGAGACAGAGAAGCAAACAAATGCATCATTTCAGAGAATTCTGAGTACTGTGAAGAAAAATTAAGCAGTGTCAAAGGGATGTCTATTTTAGAGAGGAATGTCTCTTTGAGAGATGACATTTGAGCAGAGATGTGGATGTAGAGAGGGAATGAGCCATACCAGGGTCTGGGGGATAATCATTCCAGGTGGAGGAAACAGCAAATGCAAAGGTCCTGAGGCAGGAATGTGCTCGGCATGCCTGAGGAGCCATGAGAAGTCAGTGCATCTGAAGCAGAGTGAGGGGGAGAGTGATAGGTAGGGTCAGATCATGCCAGAACCACATCAAGCATGGCCTCGCACACCAGAGAAGGAAATTGGATTTTATTTTTAGTGCAGTGGGAAACACAATGAAGGGTTCTAAATAGGAGAGCGTATGATCTGTAATATGATTAAGAGGTGGGCTATCTGCCTTCAAATCCTGGCTCCCCAACTCACCAGCCATGTAATTTCAGGCTAGTTATTTAATCTTTCTGTGCCTCAGTTTCCTTATGTATAAAACTAGAGGCCCAGTGCACAAAATTTGGGCATAGGGAGGATCCCTAGGCCTAGCCGGTGATCAGGGCCAATCGGGACCTTCCTTAGTTCTGCACTGCCCCCTGGTGGTCAGTGCACATCATAGCAGCGGTCAAACTCCAGTCGGTTGAACGCCCAAAGGGATAATTTGCATATTAGCCTTTTATTATATAGGACTAGAGGCCTGGTGCACAAAAATTTGTGCACTGGAGAGGGAGGGGGGTGGGGGGGTGTCCCTCAGCCCCACTTGTGCCTTCTCACAGTCTGGGACCCCTCGGGAGATAACCACCTGCTGGCTTAGGCCTGCTCCCTGGGTGGCAGATGGCAGGCCCAATCCCTCAGTGCCTGCCCCACCTCCCCAGGGGTTGGGGCACCACCCCAGGTCATACACACAGCAGGGCCAATCTGGGGGTTGGGGCACTGCCCCTGGTCGGGTCACACACAGACGCCCGCTGCCCCGGGTCACAGATAGCAGCCCGGATGGCGGCAGGGCAGGCGGGATGGCGCTGTCCTGCCCCACCGCCCCAGTTGGCAAATAGCAGGCCCAGATGGCAGCAGGGCAGGCGGGATGGCGCTCTCCGCCCTGCCTGCAGTATGCAAATTAGCCACCATCTTTGTCCGAGGGTAATTTGCATATCACACTGATTAGCCGATGGGAGGCGTACGTAGCCAAGGTACGGTCAATTACCATGTTTGTCTGTTATTAGATAGGATGAGGATAATAATATACCCACTTCACAGAGTTGTTATGAATTAAGTTGTTGTGAGTCAAGCTCTTAGAATAGTGGCTCCATGCATAGTGAACACTACATAAATGTTGGCTATTATCTACATTAAAAAAACAAAACACTTCCTGAACCTGCTTCTTTACCTATAAAATGAGGATAAAAATATCTGCTTCACAGACTTGTTATAAGAGCTAAATGTATTTACATATATAAAGTGCCTTTCTTATTTTCTCTTTCAGTAAATACTGGGTGCTTAAATTATAGTGGGGTTTTTTTTTTAAGATTCAGTTGTTAATATTGTTCCTGTTTCACAAATTAGGAAACTGAGTCTCAGAGAAGTTACGTGACTAACAGAAGTTTGAATTGTTTGTTTGTTTGTTTATAGCTAAAAAGGATGAAAGTAAAACTAAACCCAGACCCCTGACTCTGAATCAATGCTCTTCCCACATCAAGGAAGAACTGACCTTCTTTCTTGCTATCACCCTACATGTTAGGGATCGGCTGGAAGGAAGGCCTGGAGTCCCTGACCCTCTATCTGTTTTTCTTCTAATCTGAGGGGCCTGGGCTGTCCTGATCCAGAGAACCAGTCCTCCCCCAGCCATCATTCTGGTTCGTGGTGTTTACATTCCCCAGGAATTGCCACAGTTCTCCTCCAGTAAGCTCTCAATGGCTCCCCCAGCTGAGCTTCTTGGAAACTGCACCTTGTCCAAGCATGGGCCTTTTGTCCTATCAGTGGTCGGCAAACTCATTAGTCAACAGAGCCAAATATCAACAGTACAACGATTGAAATTTCTTTTGGTAGCCAAATTTTTTAAACTTAAACTATATAGGTAGGTACATTGTTATTAACTTACTTAGGGTACTCCTAAGGCTTAGGAAGAGCCACACTCAAGGGGCCAAAGAGCCGCATGTGGCTCGCGAGCCGCAGGTTGCCGACCAGGGATAGGTCAACACATCTCACTTGCCACAGAAAACCAATCTGAAAATTATGTGTGAGTGTATGTGTGTTTCTGTCTGTTGAGGGGATGGGGTGTGAACAAAGTAGCTATATATTTTCACTTTTATTCTTTATTTAAAATATTTTTTCCACCCGGGCCACTGTGGCTCAGTTGGTTGAAGCATCCTTCATACACCAAAAGGTGGTAGGTTCAATTCCCTTCAGGGCACATACATACCCAAGTTGCGGGTTCGATCCCTTATTGGGCACATATGGGAGGCAGCTGATTGATGTTTCTCTCTCTTTCTCTCAAATTAAAAAAAAAAGTTACGATTTTTAAAAAGGAAGAAGAGTGCCCAGAACCTCCCAAGCTGCTTCCAGTTGCTTTATAAAAAATATTTCTTGGCAGCGGCAGCAGGGCCTGTGGGTGCAGGGCGGTGATGTCATCTTGTGCCCGGCCTTGGGGAGATGGGGGAGGGGTTAGGATTAGGGTTAGGGTTAGGGACTACGGAATGGCCTGGAGTCTGAGGAACGGGAGCCTGAGGAGCTGCTGCTGGAGCCAGAACATGAAGAGGAGCCAGCCCGGACCGTGCCCCACTAGGCGCCCCAGATATATATGTATCTTTATTGATTTTTTAAATTTATTTATTGTCTAAAGTTTTACATATGTCTCCTTTTTACCCCCCGCTTGATTTCCCCCCCCCCCCCCCCCCCCCCCCCCCCCCCCAGCCCTTTATTGATTTTTACAGAGAAAGGCAGGGAGAGGGAGAGGGAGATAGAAACATGGATTGGCTGCCTCTTGCACGCCCTCTACTGGGGATTGAGCCCGAAAGCCGAGCATGTGCCTGACCGGGAATCCAATCGGTGACCTCTTGGCATTGGGTTGACACCCAACTACGGAGCCACATGGCCTGGCTCCAGTGGCTTTTCCATACAAATGGCCTGTCTTGGCTCATGCTACAGATTTTCCTAAATTCTCTCAAAGGTTCACAAGCCCCAAACAAGCAGCATCTGGCCTTGGCCTGCCATGTGCCTCTGGCTAGTGGCCCCAAGCCTGGTACTAGTGGCAGCCCAACTCAGTTTGCAACTTGGCCTCTCTCAGGCACTCCAAACCCAGCACCAGTAATAGCCATCTGTAGATCTCTTTGTAACTCATGTTGGGTGGCCCCAGGGCAGAGCACAGGTGGCAGCTGACCTTGGCCTGCATCCCTAGGAGGCCCCAGAGCCAGCACACCCAGTAGCCAACTTCAGATCACGCCAGAGCACCATCCAATCACCTCCATGAGTGATACACTCAAGGGGCAGACTCAGCGGGCACCAGAGCCCTGCTGAAGCAAGTTCTGCTACCCCAGCTTTTTATTTATTTGTTTGTTTCCATTTTAATGAAATATCTTTTTCCACTTCTGGATATTCATCTGAATAAACACAAAACACTACATTAAAAAGACATATGCATCCATATATTCATTGCAGTATTATTTGCAGTAGCCAAGATATGGCAGTAATCTAAGTCCATCAATAGATGAATGGATAAAAAAAGTGATATATTTATACAATGAAATATAATTCAGCCATATAAAAAGAATGAAATATTGACATCTGCAACAATACGGATGAACCTAGTGGGTATTGTACGAATAAAATGTCAGACATAGAAAGATAAGTGCCATATGATTTCACTTATATGTGGAATCTAAAAAACAAATACAAGAATATACAAAATAGAAACAAGCCAAAACCGGTTTGGCTCGGTGGATAGAGCGTCGGCCTGTGGACTGAAAGATCCCGGGTTCGATTGGAAGTTGGGGGATGGGTGAAAAGGGTAAAGGGATTAAGAAGCACAAATTGGTAGTTACAGAATTGTCATGGGGATGTAAAGTATAGCATAGGGAACATAGTCAATAATATTGTAATAATTATGTGCGGTGTCAGATGAATACTATTTTTATCAGGGTGATCACTTTGTAAGTTATATAAATGTCTAATCACTAGGTTGTACACCTGAAACTAATATAACATTGTATGTCAACTGTAATTGAAAATAAAAAAAATTATTTAAAAAAAAAGAAGAATAGCCCAAGGAAATTCCTGGCATTCCCCTAACATCCCATGCTCTAGCACACCACATACCTGCACACTCTTGGCATGCCCTTCCTGCCTTTGTCTGCTCAGCAGATTTATCCTTCCCCATCAGCCTCTATGAAACCAGCCACTCCCTCTTTATAGAATTTACCACAGTGTGTGTATGTGTGTGAAATATTTGTTTACTCACCTGCCTCCCATGGGAATCTGTGAACTGAGGCTCTAGGCAGGGTTCATGTGGTTTTGTTCTTTGCTTCTCTCCCAGTGTCTAACTCAGGATTTGGCACATGGCAGGTATTCAATCGATGTCTGTTGAATGATGAATGAATGGACTCAGAGAGACAGCAGCAAGTTGTTCACTACAAGAGACTGAATCCTTTTGGTGCCCATGACGCTGCCTCAGACTGCTAGCTTGCAGTAAGAAAGAGAAGAATAATTTTCCCCCTCTGTCATCCTCCGCTCACTTCAGTCACTCGGGGTGTTGACATGGAGAGGAATGTGGAGACAGGAGTGGGAAAAGTCTTCTTTGAACTAGTGTTGTAACTGGCTTTGTGCTTTCTGGGTCTGGAAGATGTTTAGAGCTGTTTCTGTGCATCATAAAGCATCATGGGGTGCTTTTAGAGGCTATGCTGGGCTCATGGGTAAAAGGCATCTCTATTACCAATGGTCACTTTTCTTCTTACTTCTGGGGTCCCTTTACACCACGAGGAGGCCCTACTGAAGAGGGCCCAGGGTGGGCCTATGCAGGCTCTTTTCCCCTCACTTAGTCCACATCTGGTCTACAGAAAACATTCCCTGACAAATTCTGGGAGAGCAGGCCAACCTCAACATAGCAGCAATCTCCTGGGTTCTGCCATCAAAGCAGTTGGCATGCTTGTCTCCTGTTGCTAGATTTCCCAGACAGGAGATAGATCCAGTCACTATGCTCCCCAACTGCAATGGGGACCTCAAACTATCATGGAAGTTCCTTCCCCCACTCACCTGATCTTCCCAAAAAGGGTGGGGACTCACAGCCAGAAGTATCTCCATATAAATTCTCTATCCTCCACTCTCTTGGCCCTATAGGTAGAGGTTTAAGGACTTTAAAATCAATTTTAGGCTATTAGAAAAACTATATATGATATTTTAGCACCTCACTTTGAAATTTCACATATATCATTTTTTAAAAATATGTTTTTGCTAATTTGAGAGAGAGAGAAAGGGTGAGGGATAAAGAGATAGAAACATCAATGAGAGAGAGACATAGATCATTGGCTGCCTCCTGCACACTCCCCCTCCCCCACCACCCCCAACTGGGTATGGAGCCTGAAACCTGGGCATGTGCCCTGACCAGGAATAGAACCGGGACTTCTTGGCTAATGGTTTGACACTGAGCCACATTGGCCAGGCCACAATAAATGTTTGATGGATGAATAAATAAATAAATAAATAAAGGAATCAGTGAATTAATCTCCCGTTACAAAGACAAAAGATTAGTTTGGTTTTAACCCCTTTCTACTCCATTTATCTTTTATTGGTATGTCTTTATAGTCCCAAACCTCTGTTTACTCCTCATGGTCTTAAAATGTATTGTGCAGCTTGCTGGTGGATTTTATGTCATTAACCTTTGTAATACTGAGGCTGACTTGATTCATTCATTCAATGGATACTTATTTATTAACACCACATGTCAGGCTCTGTGCTAAATGCTAAGTCAGACATAGTCTTCTATCCTCATGAAGCTTAAATTTTAGAGTGGGCCCTGGCTGGCTTGGCTCAGTGGATAGAGCATT
>NW_006291383.1:6128450-6128852 GCF_000327345.1 Myotis davidii | reverse complement strand
GGAGATTTCTATAACTTAGCAGCTAAGAGCTGTTAGTGTACCAGTCTTAAACATTCCACACATTCCTTTTTATTGTTACCTCTGAGTAGTATATTGTTACCTTTGAGAGGGAAACTATCTTATGCACTTTTTCCAATGGGAAAAAATGAATGATAAAATGGTAATATATATGTATTTATCAACAGCTGAATTTATAAAAACAAACAGAATAGAAAAAGACTTACAGAGAACATTTTGACAGTTGACAGATGGGAGGGAAGTTGGGGGATGGGTGAAAAGGGTAAAGGGATTAAGAAGCACAAATTGGTAGTTACAGAATTGTCATGGGGATGTAAAGTATAGCATAGGGAACATAGTCAATAATATTGTAATAATTATGTGCGGTGTCAGATGAATACTATT
>NW_006291383.1:6125646-6128305 GCF_000327345.1 Myotis davidii | reverse complement strand
ATTGCTAGATTTCCCAGACAGGAGATAGATCCAGTCACTATGCTCCCCAACTGCAATGGGGACCTCAAACTATCATGGAAGTTCCTTCCCCCACTCACCTGATCTTCCCAAAAAGGGTGGGGACTCACAGCCAGAAGTATCTCCATATAAATTCTCTATCCTCCACTCTCTTCCCCCTATAGGTAGAGGTTTAAGGACTTTAAAATCAATTTTAGGATATTAGAAAAACTATATATGATATTTTAGCACCTCACTTTGAAATTTCACATATATCATTTTTTAAAAATATGTTTTTGCTAATTTGAGAGAGAGAGAAAGGGTGAGGGATAAAGAGATAGAAACATCAATGAGAGAGAGACATAGATCATTGGCTGCCTCCTGCACACTCCCCCTCCCCCACCACCCCCAACTGGGTATGGAGCCTGAAACCTGGGCATGTGCCCTGACCAGGAATAGAACCGGGACTTCTTGGCTAATGGTTTGACACTGAGCCACATTGGCCAGGCCACAATAAATGTTTGATGGATGAATAAATAAATAAATAAATAAAGGAATCAGTGAATTAATCTCCCGTTACAAAGACAAAAGATTAGTTTGGTTTTAACCCCTTTCTACTCCATTTATCTTTTATTGGTATGTCTTTATAGTCCCAAACCTCTGTTTACTCCTCATGGTCTTAAAATGTATTGTGCAGCTTGCTGGTGGATTTTATGTCATTAACCTTTGTAATACTGAGGCTGACTTGATTCATTCATTCAATGGATACTTATTTATTAACACCACATGTCAGGCTCTGTGCTAAATGCTAAGTCAGACATAGTCTTCTATCCTCATGAAGCTTAAATTTTAGAGTGGGCCCTGGCTGGCTTGGCTCAGTGGATAGAGCATTGGCCTGTGGATTGAAGAGTCCCAGGTTCGATTCCAGTCAAGGGCACATGCCTGGGTTGCGGTCTCGATCCCCAGTAGAGGGAGTGCAGGAGGCATCCAGTCAATGATTCTCTCCCATCACTGATGTTTCTATCTCTCTCTCCCTCTCCCTTCCTCTCTGAAATCAATAAAAATATATTTTTTAAAAAATTTAGAGTGGAAGAAAGATAATAGGTGAGCAAACAAAAAAAGTGGCAAGTACTGTGAAAGAACCAGAGTACTGTGACAGAAAAAGATAGGGTATTACTTTATTTTTTATTTTTAAATATATTTTAAAAATATATTAAAATGGAATATATTTTAAATATATTAAAAATATATTTATTTTCCGGGCATGTGCCCTTGACCGGAATTGAACCCAGGATCCTTCAGTTTGCAGGCCAATGTTCTATCCACTGAGCCAAACCAGCTAGGGCAGGGTATTACTTTGGATAGCATGACCAGGGAAGATCTAGCTAAGGAAGTATCATTTAAGATGAGATCTGAAGGAGGGAGGTATCAGCTAAGCTAAGAGCTGGGGGGAAAGTGGTCTAGGTAGAGGACAAAATATGCATAAAGGCCCTGAAGCAGAAAAGAAGTTGGTGTGTGTAACCTTCAAGGTCGATTTCATTTCTCCATTCCCTATATTGCTGTAGCGAACATTACACAGTACCTGCTGTAGGAGTATTTCCCTGGGGTGGATTCCTGGCACCTCTTTATCTGCCCAGTTTCTGGGACGTACCTTCTTCCCTCTGTAAATTGTTTGACTTTCAGAATCAGTATCCTCCCTTCCTCCTTTTAACCTCCTTTATCTTTTTCTCAAAGTAACTATTAAGAAATTGTTTTGTTCTTATAGGAGAAAAGATAATATAACTTATCAAAGTGTCTATGAATTGACTGTTTTACTCCTGCTATCCATTCATCCATCCATTTACTCACTTAGCACTTACTGAGCACCTGTTTTGTACAAATCCTTCTGCTGGGTGCTAGAGATTCACCATCCTATGTAGGGCTTCTCAAAATGTGTTCCCGCGGCCCATTTGCTGAAATGCAGATTCCTGGGCTCCACCCTTGTTTACTGACTCTCTAGGGCAGTGGTTCTCAACCTTCCTAATGCCGCGACCCTTTAATACAGGTGACCCTCAACCATAAAATTATTTTCGTGGCTACTTCATAACTGTAATTTTACTACTGTTATGAATCGTAATGTAAATATCTGATATGCAGGATGTATTTTCATTGTTACAAATTGAACATAATTAAAGCAGAGTGCTTAATAACAAAACAATATGTAATTATATATGTGTTTTCCGATGGTCTTAGGCGACCCCTGTGAAAGGGTCGTTCGACCCCCAAAGGCGACCCACAGGTTGAGAACCGCTGCTCTAGGGGGTGGAATCTGAGCTTCTGCATTTTAATAAGTTCCCCAGTGGTGGGTTGTTTTTTGTTGTGTTTTGTTTTTGTTTTTTTGCGGGGGGGGGAATTGTTTTTTTCTAAATCCCAACTAAAAACTTACAACTTCTGAGTGGAAGTTAAATGGAATTCACAACTCTTAAGAAAGTGCAATGATAATTTATGCAGGAAAAAAGCTATGGGAATGACGCCAGGGTCATGGAGAGAAGAAATAAGTCAGGTTTACGCAGAAAATTAGACGGCAATTTTCGGGACGGATGTAGGACATTCAGGCAAAGAGAGCAACACCCTGCGCAGAGACAAAGCGAAAATCGTGCTGTGTGTTCCAACGGCACTAATT
>NW_006291383.1:6119367-6125590 GCF_000327345.1 Myotis davidii | reverse complement strand
CGAGGCTGCTCGGAGCTGCGGGTCTGCAGGTGAGAAAAACCTAAAACTGGTTGCTCCGCAGATGTGACCGCGACTTGGGAGCGGGTTCTCTGCTCCCGCAGCTGCTAATTGCACTCGGGTTTGTGGATGGAGCGGTGCGCAGGCAACCGGGTGCCCACACACATGCGCAGTGCGTGACCCCGAAGCCAAAAGTGGGATTGTTGAGGGCAAGTGTTGTTTTTTTGTTCCTGACACTCCCCTTGCTCCAGTTCAGCAGCCCTGGCTGTCCCCATTTCTGGCTAGGAGATCTGACTTTTCTTGATACGATAGAACCCCCCCTTTCATTCTGGGCCACTCCAGTAAATCACTGCCAGGACTCAACATGGCAGGCGGCCCTGAGCGGCGCCGGCGCCTATAGGCGCGCTGGTCGGAGGGGCGGGACCCTCCAAAAGGGCGGGAGCTGGGGGCGGGGCCTGCCCCGGCTGGGTGGTGGGCCCGTTCCCGGCCCGACCTGAGCTGCGGCTTCGGCCGCTCCCGCGCGGAGCTCCAGGCGGGGGATCCGCGGACAGAGCGCGGTGAGGTGGGGCCTCCAGGGCAGGTGGGAGGTGCCAGGCTAACGGTCCGAGGCGGAGGCCGCCCGGCCGGGGCGCCTTAGGGAGTTACGTTCCCCGGGAGGACCCCGAGGCCCACAGGGGGTGGGACCTGCCCCGGGGCTCCCGGCCCCTTCCCGCCGAGTCCGGCTGCCGCCCCCACGCTGGGCTCGAGTCCGCGCAGAAAGGGGTCTTCCCGATCCCCTCCCCCGGCTGCCGACGGGCCGGGGCGGCAGGATCCGGCGCTAAGCTCTCCGCCCAGCTCGCTCCCGGCTCCTGGCTCCCTCTGCCTTTGGGGCTTTGCGCGCGATCTGTCCGACCCGTTCGGGAACTCACTCCTCGAGACCCAGCTCAAATGTCCTCACTTCCTCGGAAGTCTTCCCCGACCCTCCTGCGGGCGCGGTCGGTCTCGCCGATCGGCTTTTGCAGTCCCGGCGCCCGCCCATTTACTCTGCTCCGTGCACTTGTTGGGGCGCTGTGCTTTGCTTTTTCCACCTCCATGTCCCGGGGTCCAGCGCGTGACGACGATAATAATAACCCTTATTTACCGAATAGCCACAAAATGTCACGTGCTACTTAATGCATTACATGTAAAGGCCCATTTAACCTTGTAAGCAATTCCATAAGGTGGATTTTATATTTTCATATTTTATGCAAGAAAGAGTTGAGGTACTCATAAATCAGTTTGCCTGGAGTCCTGCAACCTGTGAGTGGAGCTGGGAAACCAATTGAAGGCTGTTGGTCCCAGGAGCAGGTGACAGTTTCGCTAGAGAGCCTTTGGGTTTGTTAAATTTCTGTGTAGCTGGTCTACATGAGCCCCTCCGGTTATGGAGGCCAGGACTACGGTACACATTTTCTTTTATCGAGAAGGCTTAGCAAGGAGAATGGATGTTCTAATCATGTAGAGAGTTCATGACAAAACCAAGGCTAGGAGCTGTGCTCTTCCTTCAGTCACCCTCCTTTTCCGAATCTGCAGACTTCGTCCTTTCACACCCTTTAGCAAGTGCCCCTCACAGAGTTGTGACTTCATGTTTCATGGTTTGGGGGGCCACTTCAGTAATGGAGAGGGCATAGAGTTTGAAAGCAGGTTGGGGTTTCATCTTGGACACTGACCAGCTATATCCCTTCCGTTTTTTTCAACCTCACTTTTCTTGTCTGTAAAGTGAGGACAATAATTTTATCTCAAAGGTTTGTGGGGTGGTTTTTTTTTTTAAATGAAGACTGCAAATAATTGTTGTGAGAGAGTAAAGTGCTATACAACCTACATGATCTGTTTTTTATCTTTTATAAAGTTATAGAACTGTCAGCATTTTGCATATGACCTGTCAGCGTATGACCATTGGCGATATGGGTCAAGTTACCTAATTTCCTTATATTCATTCAGGCACTGTTTTAGGAGCTGGGAACGCAGCACTCAGCAAAACAATGTCCTTACATTTGGGAAATTTAGACCCTAATAGCTATATTACACATGATAATCAGGAAGGGACAGATAAGGCATGGTAAGGTACATAGAACTTTGTGTGAAGGGTGGTGGAATTTTATTTTGGTTAGGGAACAACTTAATGAGAAGGTGACATCAGGACAGAGACCTGGAGGTGGTAGGGAGTGCATCGTGAAGATAAATGAGATGAGAGCGTGGCTTGGTGTGTTCCAAGCATGTACAGCAAGGAGAGCTGGTGGCTGGAGGGTTCTGAGCAAAGGGGATAGGACTAAGAATGGGAATGAAAGCAAGTGGAGACTGGGATCAAATAATTAGGACCCTGTTGGCCATTATAACGATCATGGGTTTTATTCTGACTAGAATTCTCAGTGGCATAAACTGTCACTGTTTTAAAGGGATCAACTTTGACTACTCTTTTGAGGAAAAGCCAATACTGGAAGCAAGGTTGAAAGCATACCTACCATCTGGTAGCTTTCACAGTAATCCAGCTGTATTATCTATTTTTGTGTGTGTGCAAGTAATTAGCCTAAAATTTAGTAGCTTGAAACAATCATGTATTATCTTATATGTTTGTGGGTTGGAAATTCGGGAGTAGCTTAGCAGCATGTCTCTAGCTTAGGATCTCCCAGGAGATTGTAGTCAAGCTGATGGTTGCTCTGCTTCCAAGATGGTCCCTTACCACTGAGCTGCCTGAGTCTCCTCAGGACACAGTGGGGAGAGCTGGTAGCCTGTTATGACCTCGCTCCGGAAGTCATTTCTGCTTTATTAGCTTCATTAACTGTATTCCAGCTCACTGAGGGGAGAACATTAAGGTTGATGGAGAAAAGGTCTGAAGCCTCTGGGGCCTCCAGCTTTTGGGGAGATGAGGAGAGCCAGCAACAGAGACGGAAGGGAGAGGCCAGAGAGGTGGGAGGAAATCAGAGAAAGAGGCCCCAAGTATAGATTTATCTAAGGAGCTGCATGTTAATTTTTTTTTTCTGCAGTAAGAAACTAATTGCCTCTGCAGACTAATATATAATCGTTTCTTTGCTCAGAAAATAAAACATTTATGCCCTCAATTGTTTTTCCTTTTTGCTTTAAGTGACAAATTCTATTTAATAATAGTCCACATCTTAGTCCTTACAGCATTTACACCTCTACTCCAAGTTTAGATGGTGGTGCTTCTATTTTAAACTTCATTGAAATACTCCTTTTTGAGTATTTTGAATGAGGGAAGACCAAATACATAATTTATGTCACTCTTCTACCGCTGTCCACCCAGGCTCAGAGGCTCCTGCCCTTCCCAGTCCGGTTCCTAGCAAAAGTAGGAAGTTGGCCTTGTTCATTTCTGTATCACTGGTAGACAGACTACCTGATACTGAGCTGGAGTTCGTGAGGGTTTATGGGGTAAATAAATGTATAAAAGAACTGATTCTTTTTCCTTTTCCTACAGTGATGATAATGCCTATTCAGAGGTTTACAGGTTACAAAGCACAGTGACATCCATTATCCCATCAGAATGCAGTCCGGTACCATTTGCCAACCTCTGACCTTTCCCTTTTCTGAGGGACATTGAAACCTGCCTCCTTCTGGAGCTGTGCTAGTTTATTTCCTGGCTGATCTGGCGGTGTGTTAATAAAAGGGTGCTCAACTGCGTCTTGAAGCTCAGAACTAAATCTCAATTTCAGATTTGATGTAATTTACTACGCTCCCTCCCTCTTTTTCTGGTTTAGGGAGTTGCAGTTTTACAGGGATTTTGTTTGTTTGTTTTAGTCATAAAACACTTCAAATCATTTTTAAAATAAACTTAATTTTTTGGGAACAATTTTAGATTTATAGAAAAATGTCATAGTACAGAGTTCCCATATACCCTGCACCCAGTTTTCCCTATTAGTAGCATCTTGCATTACTAGGATGGTGCATTTGCTGCAATTTCAAATCATTTTCTGAGGTAAAGAGGCCACATCAATAAAACGTGAACAAAATGAAGTTACTTCAACTCTGTAAGCCTCAGGTTCCTTATTGTCAGATTAGAGGTTTGGACTAAATCTATAAATAGCTCTAAAAATAATTATCTGCTAAGGTAAAATAATTATATAATTCCATTTCTTCACTGAAGTATTACTATTACCTTCTCAAATTATGTTTACATGTCAACAGCAGTCTTATCTTAAAAGAGGATTTACTATGAGAATTCTGGTAACTGGCATGGCTTCGTTTACACATTAGATTGAACTACATGAAATTAGCATTCTCACGGGTTCAAAAAATGGGCAAGCATTGGCAATTTCATTAGGTTCAACCCAATATTTGGGAAGTGAGGATTCAAAGAAGGGTAAGGGAGCCTGTGGGGCCTCTGTGACTCCCACTGTGTGCAGAAGCCCAGCCCAGCCCTCACAGTGTTAGGAGAGATAAGGCTTCTCTTGGAGCTACTCGTGTTGGTATTGTTGGCACTCAGAGCTATTTCCCAACAGGTTTGTGCCTCCAACCAGCAGAGAGATTGAACTGGCAACTTACAGAGCCATGGTGAGCCGGTTGACACTGCCTTGGTGGAAAGGAAGATGTATGGAGCAGGGGAAGGCTGTATTAACCCAGTTTACAGGCTCGGAAGAGGCTGCCTGGGGTATTGGTACCACTAAGCCTTGACTGGTGCCACTCAGTTCTTCCTACCTGATGCACTTTCCTTCCTGTCTAGCACAAGCTCTGCAGTTGCCCAGGAGGCAATATAAGTTAGTAAACTGAGTTTTCCTCTGTAACTCTGTTGTAAGAAAAACACCAGCACAAGTATAATGGTAAATGACAACTGAAATCTGCTATCGGTGTGAGGGAGAGAATAGGCTGGGGTGGGGAAGGGAGGCAGAGACTGGTGAACTCTTGTTTATATCAGTTAGCCTATGTTAAAGTTGGTTTTGTTAAACATCATTTTACTTAAAGTCATAGAATCTGTGAATGGCATTAAATGAGGATTTACTGTATTATAATTGTGTCTCTCTCCCTTGATAGACTAACATCACCTTTAGTGATTCATTCATCAGATGTTTATTAGGCACTGTGCCAGGCACTAGGGATGCAATGGTAAGCCAGGAGCTCTTGGTCTAATGCAGAGTTTCAAGAGGCATGCCAGGAAACACTAGTCCTGTGAACTTGGTCATGGTCAAATAAATTTAGGAAATAATGATCATCAAAGCTTTCCTTGGAGATTAGGGTCCATCTTAGTATTATAAAGGCTCTGAGGGGTCCTGTAGTAAAGGAACCTATTTACTCTGCCCAACCCAGCTTTGTGGGACTGAATGAGTATTTGCTGAATAAATTTGAGTCTTGCAGACAGTCCTTTTAACTACACTGTGTGCTTTGGTCCCCAGCACAAGAGGAGGTCCAAGTGGCACAGCAATGATTAGAGACCCTGCTGGGAGCGAACAGCCTCTGGCTGCATAGGGGCCTGTGGGCTTATCGCCTGGTGCCTCCATGGAGACGGGAGGCCCTGGATTGAACAATATGAAGCCCCAGTCATTGCAGCTGGTGCTGGAGGATCAGGTGCTGGCGCTACAGCAGCAGATGGCAGAGAACCAGGCAGCCTCCTGGCGGAAGCTGAAGAGCTCCCAGGAGGCCCAGCAGAGGCAAGCAGTCCTTGTGAGGAAGCTGCAGGCCAAGGTGAGGCAGCTGCCTTTTCAGGGAGGGAAGAGAAAAGGACACCTCCAAGAGCTGGAGGCTGAGGTGGGGTAAGGGTTGCCGGTGGCAGAAGCGTGTGGTGAGAATGTCCCAAACAGCCTCTCCTTTGCTGCTCACCATTACTCCATGAGATACGTATTGTCTCCCTTTTATCTTTTTATTATTATATTTAATCCTGACCTGAGGTTGTTTTTTCTATTGATGTTCAGAGAGAGAGAGAGAGTGAAAGGGAGGGAAGAGGGGGAGAGAGAGCGAGAGAGAAACATTGATGTGAGAGAGACACATTGACTAGTTGCCTCCCATACACGCCCTGGGAATCAAACCTGCAACCAAGGTACAGGCTCTTGATTGGGAATTGAACCCACAACCCTTTGGTCCATGGGCTGGTGTTCTAACCACTGAGCCAAACCATCCAGAGCTATATTATCTCCTTTTTAAAGATGGCGTTCATGAGGGTTAAATTAGTTGTCTAGGGTTGCTTCCCTAGTCTAAACCTAGGACCTACTATACGTTTTCTGGTTCCAAAGGCCATGATCTTGCCTTTAATACAAGAAATGTAGAG
>NW_006291383.1:6116279-6119243 GCF_000327345.1 Myotis davidii | reverse complement strand
GTGAGAGAATCATTGATTGGCTGCCTCTTGCACATCCCACACTGAGGATCAAGCCCGCAACCTGGGCATGTGCCCTGACTGGGAATTGAACTGTGACCTCCACGTTCATGGGTCTATGTTCAACCACTGAAAAACACTGGCTGGGCAAGAAAGTATTATTTAGATACCCACATAGAAACTATAAAATGTTGGGGGTGGGTAGCGGGGGGCTGGAGGAGGTCAATGGGGGGGAAAAGGGGAAAAAGAAAAGAAACTATAAAACTACCTCAATGTCATCACCGAGTCCCCTGTTCACAGCAGATTTGCCCACGATTCTTGGGGCCTTTGTTTTGGGCAGTTTGTACCAGCTGTGCCCATTGCTCACATCCTGCTCTGTTTGCCTCAGGTGTTGCAGTACCGGAGCTGGTGCCAAGAGCTGGAGAAGCAGCTGGAAGCCACTGGGGTGAGTGAGGCTGTCCTGTGCTCCCCTCAGTGAATATGCTGGTCAGGCTTCGCTTGCCGAGAGGGGTCAGGTGTGATAAGGCGGTGTTTGATAGAAGCCTCTTCCTTCAGCCCCTGAGAGCTTTGTCATGCGGATGCCTTATTGGACCTAGCTACTTCTGGCCTGTCAGACTTCAGCCTTTGGCTCTCTAAGGACAAAATGCAGCATCAGGAGATTTGATCAGATTGGAAGTTTTATGGAATCAGAGGGAAGAAATGCGTTTTTCCTCCAGAAGGTGTCAGTGTTTCTCTGTCCTAGAGAGATGTGTGCCTTTGCAGCCTAAAAACCATGTTTGTGGCAGAGGGATGTGTTTGTGCTTTTGGCTGGGTAGAACTGGCTTTCAACAACTCATTTGCCTTTGTTCCACCTCCCTCTCAGTACCATCTCACATTCCCCTTGGAAAATTCTCTTAGAGGAACGAAAGAACCAAAATTTATTGAGAACTAGTCTATGTAGGCCAGGAACCATTGTTATGTAATTATATCACTTAATCTGCAAAACAACTTTCTGAGGGGGATTATATTACCTTCATTTTGTAGCTAAAGATTTTGTGGTTCAAGAGAAGTTAAGTAACTTCCCAAGGTCCAAAAATTAGTGTGGTAGAAGTCAAGGCCATCAGTGAAAGATATATCTTACGCTTCTTAGGTTGAAAGTTCTTTTCACTACCAAATGCCGTCTTCCAGGGCAAGTCACAGTTCACTTCTGGAGAAAGGGACGCAGTGGACTTACTTTCAGGATGCAGTGATTGAGAAAAGAGGCACACTGCAAACAAAGGGAAGGAAGAATAAAAAGAAAGTGGCTGTTGTAGAAGAGGGCATCAGGGAATTGATTTGAGTGATGTTCTCTTTGGAGGTAAATTAGGCTTGTCTCTGTCTGGCTAAGGGACCGATCCCTCAGATGTGGGACAGTGTGAAGGAGCCAAACTTGGAACAGCTGCTAATGCGATTGGAGGAGGAGCAACAGAGGTGATGGACCCTACATTCTCTGTCCTGGGTGCTTGGTTAGTGGGTAGAAAAGGCTGATGGGGAACTTCTGTCCTGGGGGCTAACATAGATTAAAATCATGGACTTTCAGCCTTAGCCCTCCAGTCTTGGCACTGGAAGATTCCAGTGGTTGTCATCTTACTCCAGGAAGTCCAGTGGTTGGACCAGACCTTTATTTTGCACTTGCTCTTACCCTTCCCCAGTGCAGGTGTGAGAGTCTAGCAGAGGTAAACACTCAGCTTCGGCTACACATGGAAAAAGCTGACGTGGTCAATAAAGCACTTCGGGAAGATGTGGAAAAATTGACAGTAGATTGGAGCCGGGCCCGGGAAGAGCTGATAAGGAAGGAGAGCCAGTGGCGGATGGAGCAGGAGGTAAGAGGGACGGGGCTGGGACTGAGAGGAGGGCTTGCACTCTGGGCACTACCCTGGTCAGTGCTGGAAGGGGTTTACTTGAGGACTTGGATAGAAACTGGGCTGTCGTCATTAAAGTCCTGACCATCCTCCCCACTCATGCTGGCAGCTGGCCCTGCTTGGGCCTCAGCTTAGTTCTGCCCTTACTTGCTTAGTTGAGATTTTGCTGGCAGATGACATGACACTCGAAGCGACTCTGTCCCTGTGTAAGTAGATTAGCTGAGGTTGTGGATGGATCTGAAGTTACTGACGCCCTCATCTGGAGGTCTGCAGATGTAGATGCTAAGGAGGTAGCTATTGAAATTGAATGGGGAAGAAGTACCAGATATGGACCCTAAGGAATTGCCAGATGCCAGTTAAAGGACACTAATGTTTTCTGAGTCTTCACTCTGTGCCGGGTATTATATATTATGATAGGTGATTTAAGATATGTTACATGATTTAATCCTCATTATAAGTCTAATAACAATGGTAATAGATCCCATTTGTTGAGCAGCTACGGTTTATCCTTTTCTAATCTAGCTCAAAGGAAGGCCAGAAATGCAGGTCATATATCCCAGGCCCTTTGATCTCTTGAATCCCTCTACTGACTTGATAAGCTCTTCAGCCCAACTTGAGGATAGATACCCATTTATAAGCTGTCTCCTATAAGTCCCTCCTTCCCTCCCCCTCAGTAGTTAGAAGGAATCCAAGACGGGTTTGGCAAAAGATAGCCCTCTGCCCTTTGGTATGACCTGGGTTTCTGGACACACAGTTCTTCAAGGGCTACCTGAAAGGGGAGCATGGTCGCCTTCTCAGTCTGTGGCGGGAGGTGGTGACCTTCCGACGCCACTTCCTGGAAATGAAGTCAGCCACTGACAGGTTAGTGGGGCACTAAGTGGGGAGGTGGTTTGCCTCTGCCATTCTGGACTTAGGATGGTGGGCTGCTGTTGCAGGGGATCAGATGACAGAGGGCAGGGGTGGGGCAGGTGAGTGGAAATGTTGGCGGGGAGGGCTGGTGCTACTGGATTCAGATGATTTCTCCTAGACCTGCTCCTCAGGCTTCACTGGGTCTGATCTCCATGCCCCCTTCCCTGGCCTATTGGAG
>NW_006291383.1:6103060-6116256 GCF_000327345.1 Myotis davidii | reverse complement strand
CTGCTTGTACTCAGAGACCTGACGGAGCTCAAGGCTGAACATGTGAAGCTTTCAGGGTCCCTGTTGACCTGTTGTCTGCGCTTGACTGTGGGAACACAGTCTCGGGAATCTGATGGATCTGGGCGACCAGATGGGAGTGCACCAACCCAGCTGCTGCTGCTACTAGCCAAGACTCAGGAACTGGAGAAGGAAGCCCATGAAAGGAGCCAGGAGTTAATACAGCTGAAGAGTCAAGGGGATCTGGAGAAGGCCGAGCTTCAGGATCGGTGAGATGGGCTGGGGTCCAGAAGGGGGTCACTGAGGGGAAGTTGACTCCCATAGGGTATGAGAGATAGTGGAGGAGATGTGAAGAGCATTCTTCCCAGGAAAGGGGAAGGAGATTGCCAGAGAAATGCAATGCCACAGCTGGGGCCATATCACTGCCCTCTGCCCTCAGACTACCTTGCAGCTCAGTTTCTCACCTGTTGACTAAGAGAGCTAGCTATGACTCTGTCTTCTGTCAACACCAAACTACTTGCCATCCCCAGACCAGCCGAGCTCTTCCAGGTCTCACTGCCGTTGTACATGCTGACCTTAGCCTGCAGTGCCTCCTTCCCCTTCTCTCTGCCTTATCCTTTACGACAGTTCAGATGTCACCTCTTCTGTGAAGCCTTCTCTGACCTCAACAGCCTGTTAAATTAGGCTCATATTGGTCTTTTGACCTGCTTGTTGCAGCATTGATCTCATTGTAGCTCGTTGATTATTTAATTTCCTTTTTTATTAGATTTTTTTAATTTTTATTTTTTGGATTATAATAAAAAAGATTTTTTTTAAAAAAAACGATGATAAGAAGGACAGGGACATAAACAAAGGGCCCCTTTGAATCTCAGGGCAAAGTTCAGTTTATACCCCATGGCCAGGGTTGTATCACCACCTATTGGTGGTGTCCATAAATTGCAGTTTGTTTGGTTTGGTTGTGAAGGCCCTGGAAAGCATGGAAAGCAGGGCAGAGACCTTGTCTTAGTACGTTTTGTGTCCCCCGTGTTTTGCACTTTTTCTGCCATATAGTACATACTCAGTAAATGTTTATTGAATGATGCAATAATTAAATGAATGACCATGCAGTGAGTTAAGGCTCCTAGAGTTGGTACAGAATAAATGATTAAGACTTTGAAAAAAATGAAGACTCCTAGGTGACATTAATTCAAGAAATATTTCTTTAGCTACCCACATAACACCAGGTACTGAGCTCCAGGATACAGTGTTAAAGTGATAAAGATATATGGTGATTTTCCTGGGAGGCTAACCATAATCTCCCCCAAGTTGCCCCTCCTTTTTTCCTATCAGAGAACCTTGGGACTATCCCATGTGGCAATTCTGATGTTCTTATTGACTTCAGGGTGCTTGACTTCAAGATCAAGCGGGGCCTGGAAGGGCCTGGGCCAGGGCTTACCTTCAGCTCTCAGGCCCACAAACACGTGTTCCAGCCTTGAGATGTGGTAAATCCCTGCATGTGTCTGAGTGGCTTTTGGCTTCCCCCCAGTTCAAAACTATAGCATCCTGTGGTATTCAGGGAGTGCAGGGGCTGTGGGCACCCTGGGCTCTGTGGGGGCTACAGTGGGAGTGTCTGTGCTGGGCATGGGGTGTGCTGCATAGTAGCTCTGTTCACATCAGTGGGCTGCCCAGATGACAGTGCTATGCTCTCCTCTTCAGGGTGACCGAGCTCTCTGCTCTTCTGACCCAGTCTCAGAAGCAAAATGAAGATTACGAAAAGATGGTGAAGGCTCTGAGAGAGACGATGGAGATCCTGGTATATGATCCTGTGTTCTGGAAAGGAGGTGGGAGTGGGCTTGTAGATTCCTTGACCTTCATGAACAGGTAGTACTGGGTACAGTTAAATCTCTCTCGATGAAATCCCCTATAGCTAGAAAATAAATATTGGCTGAATCTGAAAATTAATTAACTCATTCATTTATTCATTCAAGAAATATTAACTGTCTACTATCCCTACTGTATTCCTGGGGAGACTACAATGGTATATGTATGCAGTGTGTCCTTATCAGAGAGAGTGGGACTGTTTAAAGGCACACTGGCAAACTAGGAAGCGGATGTGTGGAGAGATTCAAAACCTAGTCATAAAGGAACCAACTGGGGAGTGTGGCAAGGTTAGCCCAGAGAAGGAGTTGACTTGTTTAAAGTTTTTCAGATGGGCACAAGCAATGTCAGTGACTAGAAGTTACAGATTGGTAGGGTTTGGCTAACAGCTAGAGCTTTTCAGTAGTTGAATGGTCTATCTTGGGAAGGAGCAAGGTGTGTGTCACTGGCTTGACATCTGCCAAGGCTGTTATCAAAGGGATTCTCTCAGGTTGGGCGCTCGAACTGCTGGCTTGATCCCACATTTCCTTTCATCTCCAAGAGTTTTCAGACCTCTGGTTTTAGGCAGATCCTGAACCCTTACCCACATGCCTACCCCTAGGATCCCAGCTGGGGTCAGCTGGGAGCTGGATATGTTTATGCCTTTTTGGTTCCTGTTTGTCAGGAATTTGAAAATTCAAATGTCTGCAGGGTCCAGATAAGGTAAAGTGAGTGAAGTGGGTCAATGGTAAGAATTCTGGTTTTTCCTTGGCTACCATATTTAGTTTTCAGTATAGAGAGTTTTCAGTATTGATCTTGGTGTTAAGAAAACAGTGAGGAGTAGCAGGGACTACAGGACCCTGAAGAATACGTGTTTCATCTGGAAGAGGTATCCACTGCTCACTTAAGTAGATTATTGCCATGTAGGAATGAGGGCTGGTGTGGCCCATTTTGAGTTAAGTTTTTGAGAAGCCAGAAATTCAGATCTCAATTCATAAAATCTCTCAATTTTGTAAATGTTGGTCCAACAAAACATCGCTACAGGTATATGTCATTAGGCCTTCACTAACACAATATGATAGGAAGGAAGAGAGAAAATCTTGTTTTTAACTATATTTTTATTATTGATTTCAGAGAGGAAAGGAGAGGGAGAAAGAGATAGAAACATCAATGATGAGAGACAATCATTGATTGGCTCAGGTCTCCTACTGGGGATCGAGCCCGAAGCCCAGATATGTACCCTGACCGGGAATCAAACCATGATCTCCTAGTTCATAGGTCGATGCTCAACCACTGAGACAAGCTGGTTTTAGTCTTAAGCATCATTTTGCTGTTTAGAGACAGTAGCCATCCTCCAATGACAGCTCACATTTATTGAGCATTTGCTTTGTGCCAGGCATTATGTTGAGTAATTTTTTCCATTTAAGCATCAAAACCTGTGAAGTAGTTACTGCTAATTATTTGTGTTTTAAAGAGAAGGAAGCTCAAAGGAGCAGTTACCTAAAGTTACCAAGTTAGTAACTGAAAGAACAAGAACTCTGATCTAGGCAATCTAGTTTGGAGCTCTTAATCACCACATCCTATTGTCTTCAGTCTCCCGGGACAACGTTAGCATTCATGCATGGTCAGGAAAAAAGCGGGTTAACAGAATAGACAGAATGAGACTCTGGTTGATTTGGGGCCTTGGAATGATAAATTCTTTTCTGAGAATTTGGCTCTTAGATCCTATTTTGTTCCCTATTCAGGAGACAAATCATGCAGAATTAATGGAGCATGAGGCATCTCTTAGTAGGAATGCCCAAGAGGAGAAGCTGTCATTACAGCAAGTGATCAAGGATATAACCCAGGTACTGGCAGACCTCCTGTTCATGATGACCAGGTTATGCCTCACTCCTCCCCAGGCTTCCCAGTCATGCCTACATTTCCACTCTCTGAGGTGTTTGGACTTAGGATCCTGTGGGGATGATTTCTCTCAGCATATTTTAAGACTGGAACCTTAGGAATAGCTGAGCATTCGTGTGTTCGTTCTGCTTGCTGGAACAGGCTCCCCCTCCCCCTGTTACTTCCCTCCATTGATTTCTAGAATGGGAGGGAGGGACGCTAGAGGGTAACATCGATTGGTTGCCTCCCGCATGTGCCCCTACCAGAGCTGGGGAACCTGCAACCAGGACCCTTCGGTCCATGGACTGGCACTCTAACCACTGAGCAACACTGGCTAAGGCCAGGTTTCCTTTTCTTATTGGCACCTGTAATTCTCAGGCCTGTGGCTGGGTTCTGGTCTACGTTACCTCAAGAGCCTCTTCTTCCTTCATTTCACCATTTATTACCTCAGAGAGTGCTCTAGCCTTGTTGCTAGTCCTAGGTTTAGGTGACCAAAGGTGAAGAGTTGAAGGAACCACCTGTTTTGCTCTTAGATACCCTCTTCCCACCTCCTAGGGAAAGGACCCAAGAAGGAAACCATCAGGTTTGTCCAGCCTATGGTGTTAGTACTTGTGTGGACTCTTGTCCTTGCTTACCAGAGTGGTGAGCCTGCTGTGCTGGGTTTTAGGTCATGGTGGACGAAGGGGACAATATGTCCCAAGGCTCTGGTCACGAGAGCACCTTGGAGCTGGACTATAGTGACTTCTCCTCCCAGTTTGACCCCCAGGACCCAGACAAGGCTGTAACTCTGGTGCGTTCAGTGCTGATTCAGAGACGCCAGGCTGTGCAGGTAAGAACCCCAGATTCCTCCTCCACCACAGGGTGGGTATCTAGAGTGATATGTGCCCCAGGGACCCTCCTAGCCTGGACTGCCCCTTTCCCTATGTTGACCAGTCATGAGGTGTCAACACCCCAAAGTGCCCATTAGAATCTCTGTGTCTGCCCAGTTGTACTGGTGGGTAACAGGCACATTCTCTGTGCCAGTCAATGCAAAGATTGGCGATCGAAGCCCTGGGAGAGTATGGGTGAGTGTGTCCCAATTCTAAGCCCCCTCTCCCCACACACACTATATATATTTAAAGGTGATGAACTCTGAGACTCCAGGAGCAACTGAAGCTCAATAATCTCTGATCCTCTGTCTTCTCGACTGGTCGCATCTCTTCTTAGCTTACCCGTGTCGTGGTAGCCCCCAAGCCCCTTGCCCAGCTCTCCATTCAGGCTCCGACATCCTCCCCTCCCTGTCCTCTTGTTCACCATCTCACTTCTGCTACTCTTCCTGCACAGGACCTAAGGCAGCAGCTTTCAGGCTGTCAGGAAGCTGTGAGCTGCTTGCAGCAGCAGCATAATCAGTGGGAGGAAGAAGGTGAGGCCTTGAGACAGCGGTTACAGAAGCTCACTGGGGAGCGGGACACTCTGGCAGGGCAGACTGTGGACCTCCAGGGAGAAGTGGACTCGCTCAGCAAGTGAGCAGGGGCTGCTCATTCCCCCCTTCCTCCCCGGGCTCAGTTCTTGCCTGGCCATTTATCCTCTTCCGTCGTGTTTCTGGCTGGCTGCCCCGCTCTCCCTGAAACCCAGGGCTGCTCAGGGCTGCCTTGCTTTGTGCTCTGTTTGTTCCTGCTCACTCAGTTTTGGGTTCTTGTGGTGATAAAAAAGTGTCCTGCTTAAAAGGGAAGATGAGAAATTTAAAGGAAACAGATGCCTCTGTCCTTTAACCCTGTGATGTCTGCTTCCAGGGAGGACTCTAGGTTCCAAGGTGTCTGCTCATCTCTGGTTCCTTCTTCCAGGGAGCGAGCGCTCCTGCAGGAGGCCAGGGAAGAGCTGCAGCAGCAGCTGGCGGTGCTGGAGCAGGAGGCCTGGCGCCTGCGCAGGACAAACATGGAGCTGCAGCTGCAGGGGGACTCTGCTCAGGGCGAGAAGGAGGAGCAGCAGGAGGAGCTGCACCTGGCTGTCCGTGAGAGGCAGCGCCTGTGAGTGTGACCCGTCCCTTCTCACTGGGCTTGATCTCCCCTTCATTTTTTTAAAAATATATTTTTATTGATTTCAGAGATAAAAGGAGGGAGAGAGAGAGATAGAAACGTCAATGATGAGAGAGAATTATTGATCTACTGCCTCCTGCACACCCCACACTGGGGATTGAGCCCACAACCTGGTCATGCACCCTGACGGGAAATGGAACCTCAACCTCCTGATTCAACCACTGAGCCACACTGGCCGGGTAGTCTTCCATTTAATTCCACACCCTCCTCCACCACTCCCCTCTCTTGGAAAATGGAGTAAATAGAAGCCTGGTGTGAAGTGGGTTCAGATTAGCTTACTACTCCTTCCGTTGCAAAAAGATGAATACAGAAAGTTCATCCAGGCTTTGCTCAGCACCTGTGGGGAAACAAATAAATAAGACACAGGCCTTCATCTCAAGCAGTTTGCAATCTGATGGGAAGACAGACAAGAACTAATTGTAGTATGAGGCCAGATGAAGTATAAGCTAAATAGAGTTTCAGGCCAGGAGCATAGGAATAACAATTAATTATTGAAAGCTTCATGGGGAAGAGGGTAGACTTTGAGTTGGGCCTTGACATATTTTGATTTGTGGAGAGTAGAAGAAGGGCTAAAGGAGTAGGTTAGCAAAGAAAAGGAGGCAGGAAGGTTTATGGTGTGTTCATAGTAGCCTGGCTGGATAAAGGGTAGGACTTAGCCTGGAAAGTAGTGGGAAATGAGCTGGTCAAGAAAGGGAGTTCCCACTCTAGTCAGTTTGGCTCTATGGATAGAGTGTTGGCCTGTGGACCGAAGGGACCCGGGTTTGATTTCAGTCAAAGGCACATACCTTGGTTGCAGGCTCCTCCCTGGCCTGGGCCCTGATCAGGGCATGTGCAAGAGGCAACCAATCAATGTGTTTCACATTGATATTTCTCTGTCTCCCCCCTCTCTTCCACTCTCTCTAAAAATTAATGGAAAAATAAACTCAGATGAGGATTAAAAAAAAAAAAGAAAGAAAGATAGTTCCAGAGTAAAGAGACCCAGCTAATCTGTAAAAAGTAAGGCCTTTCAGGCTGAGCAAAAGCTTGGTTTAAATTATGGCTCTGCTACTTGGACAGTTTACTTTATTTGTAAAATGGGGGTGATAATATTTACCTTGAAGAGTCATTGGGAAGATTAGTGTTTTTGCAAAATGCCAATGGAGAGCCCTGCATATGATAGGCTTTGTGTAACTGGTGGCAGGAACTGTACCTTCTTCACCTCTGGTATAACCCCTCCTCCCCTGTGCCCTACTTGCACCTAATAAGTACGAATAGTGGATTCTTGAATGATTACTATAAGGATCGTGACTTGTGCAAGGAATGGTTCTTCCTGTACCAAGGAGAGTTATTAACAATCCATAAAAATAAGCACATTTTAAAATTTAATTTGTTTGAATTGATAATACTTTTATCAATACTTGTATGGTTCAAAAGTCAAAACTATTTTAAAAGATATACACAGAGCCTGACTGGTGTGGCTCAGTGGTTGAGCATTGACTTATGAACTAGGAGATCACGGTTCGATTCCCAGTCAGGGCACATGCCTGGGTTGCAGGCTCGATCCCCAGTAGGGAGCGTGCAGGAGGCAGCCAATCAATGATTCTCTCTCATCATTGAGGTTTCTATCTCTCTCCATTCTTCTCTGAAATCAATAAAAATATATTTTAAAATAAGTAAGTAAAAATATTTACACAGAGAAAGTCTTACTCCCCCCTGCTTCATTCATCCCATTTTCCTTCCTTCTTTAGGTAATCATTTAAATTAATTTTTTAGTTGTCTTTCCAGTGCTGCTTTATGCAAACTATGTATAATTCTCATTTTCCCCAATATCTTATATATACTACATACACTGTTCTGCACCTTCCTTCTTGTCACTTTATGTCTTGGAGATCTTATCATTTATTAGAGACCTTCAGTTTTTTTGCATAGCAAAGGTAATTATATTCCTGTTACCTTTTATCACATGGCCACTCCGTAAGATTTCCTCTAGCCCCATCTCCTTCCCACCTTAGTCAGGAGGTGCTGGCCGGCCTGGAAGCAAAACAGTCAGAATCACTCAGTGAACTGATCACTCTTCGGGAAAACCTGGAATCAAGTCGCCTGGAAGGGGAGTTGCTGAGGCAAGAGCAAACCGAAGTGACCGCAGCGTTGGCGAGGGTGCGTAAGCCTCCCCCTCACCTCATTCTTAACCCTGCAAGCCAGATCCTTTATATTTTTTGCCTCAATCACTAGTCTGTGCTTTGGGTTCTTTCCCTGCCAATATACTCTCTATCTCAGAATTAGAATGGTATAAATATGTCAGTCTCTTTTCTAAAACAACGTAACGCCTTCCTAGCTCCTTGGAGCTGCATTCAAAGCCCTTTGCCATCTGCCTCAAACTGTTTCTAGCCTCCCCTTCATTCCAAATCCCTGTCCTAGCTCCTCATATGCCTTTACTCCTGCCACAAAGCATGACTTGGAATTTCAGTTCCACCATGTTCTTTCATGACTAATACTTCATGACTCTAATTCTTTCATGACTCTAACTGCTTCTTTCCTCCCCTTTTAACCACAAACTGTTCCTTATCTCAGTATCCAACTTAATGGTCAACCTTCTCCAAGCATATTTGATTCTCCCAAACTGAAGCAGTGCTTTCTTTGGGCTCCCAAAGCATGTTGGCTTACATTGTCTATGATGTCATTCTAGTTGTAGTTGTTTATATCCCGCTGTCTGTGCCTCTATACTGTGAGCTCCTCTTACTCCTCAGTGAATGAAGAAATGAATGAATGAATGAATGAATGAAAAACTTGGATATACTGTAAGGGAAGGAATAGAGTGTTAACTGATCTCTGCTAGGAAAGCAGCAGGTGTTGGGGATGTGAGCTGTGAGCTGTTGCAGGAAAACTGGAAGTAGGAAACCCTTTGTCTCTCTTTGTTTTTAGGCAGAACAGTCCATTGCAGAGCTGTCGAGTTCTGAGAACAGCCTGAAGGCTGAAGTAGCTGATCTTCGGGCTGCAGCTGCCAAGCTTAGCGCCTTAAACGAGGCTTTGGCCTTAGATAAAGTCGCGCTGAACCAGCAGCTTCTCCAGGTGAGGGAAGCTTTTTCTGATAAACGGGGTAGGGCTGGGCCCTACTGAGGGTAAGCCAGTGACAGAAGCAGCTGTTGCCCATGACAAGGAGGAGTCCTTAAATGGATCAGCTCAAGGCAGATCAGCTCCCAAATGTAGTCCTGAAATGAGCAGAAAGAGCATTTATGGTGCCGAGGAGAGCAGACTATAAGGACTGGGCTTAGCCTTTAAACTACTCCCTTCCCTCACCTACAGCAGAACCGCCTTTGGGCTTTAGGGTAAAATCACCAGGGCTGGGAAAGAGGCCGTGCCCTCAGGAAGGAAGACTAGGTTTTTATTTATTTAATTTATTTTTATTAGCATAATAATTTATTAGCAAACAAATGAAATGACACCTCTAGATCTCAACCCATATAGGACCTTAAATAATGAACATCACAAACACAGGAAGATAAGGGTTTCCTAAAATAATTGATAGTATTACAGATGTCTCCCGATTCCTCCCCTTTGTCCCCTTCTACCCAGCCCCACCCCACCCAGGCCTTCACTACATTATTGTATGTGTCTAATATGGGCCATGCATACATGCATATATGTTTTTGGTTAATCTCTCCCCTCCCCTCCCTCCTGTTCCCTTCAGATCTGTCATCTTTTTCCCATGTCTTTGGACCCATTTTGTTCATCAGTTTATTTTGTTCATTCAGGAAGACTAGGTTTTTATTCCTGTTGCATGAGATACCAGCAATCACCAGAACAGGATTTGCAGAAGAGCCTAAGCCTCAAAGCATCTTCTGTATGGGTTACAAATTTAGCATGTCTCTTTACTACCTGTTCCCTTGAACCCCAGCACTCTTCTGAACCCCAGAAATCTTCGATGTTTTCTTATTCTGAATTTTTTGAGAATAATATTTTGCCTTTTTATCTCTATCCCAAGCATCAGTCCATCTAATATCTGGAATATAGGCACTAGATCAAATGAATGCATTGTCCCCCTCTCTTATAAGCACTCCTGTGTTCATCTTTGGAGAATAGAGTCATATCTCACTTGGATTTCTGTCTCAGTACTTGATCACTAAATTAACCACTTGTCTTTGATGCCTTTCCCTTGTTGGTCAGTAGTTAGAACAGGAGAACCAGTCTGTGTGCAGCAGAATGGAGGCCGCAGAGCAGGCGAGAAACGCTTTGCAGGTGGGCCTGGCAGAGGTGGAAAGGAGCAGGGAAGCCCTGTGGGAAAAGAACACCCACCTGGAGGCCCAGCTGCAGAAAGCAGAGGAGACGGGGGCTCAGCTGCAGGCAGATCTCAGGGGCATCCAAGAAGAGAAGGAGGAACTTCAAGAGAAACTAAGCGAGGTAAGAAGACAAAATGCGTAACATCTCGTTAAGGTACAATACATGCTCACTGCAAAACACTATAGAAATGATTGAGAAAGTGATAGAGTCTTACTTCCTAGAGAGTAGGAGATGTGCAGAGTGCAGCTGATCGATGTTTCTCTCTCATCGATGTTTCTATCTCTCTATCTCTCTCCCTTCCTCTCTGTAAAAATTCAATAAAATATATTTTTTAAAAAAAGAATTCCTATAGGAATCCTTTGGTGATTCCCCACACTTCCACCCCCACCCCCGTTTGAATTAGATGCCTCTCCTGTATGCTCTGGTAGTACCTTGTGCACATTTCAAACACCACACCTTCATACTATATAATAATTGTCTGTTTACCTGTCTCCACCATCAGAGCACAAGCATCTTGAAGGCAAGACTATATCTTATTTGTTTTTGTTCCTCCAGCTAATAGTACAGTGTCTAACACATAACAGGGGCTCAGTACGTTTTTTCTGAACCAATGACCTGCCTCAAAGGTCATCTTTCTCCTCACCACACTTCTCATTGCCATAATAATTACACATAACCTCCCTTCTCAGAGTCCCTTTCTTAGGGCACTGATCACTTTCTTCCTGGTATTATGCATGTGTCTTCTCCTTAAGACTAAAAGCTCCTTAGAGGTAGGTCCCTTGCAGCCCTAGCACAGGGTCTTGCTCGAAGGAGAGCATGCTTCCTGTCTGGAGGCTTGATGGGTTGATAGAGAAATACATTAATGCTACTTGGTATGAGTGGGCAACTCTGGAGAGAATCATGCCCGTGCTCTGAATCTCATCACTGTCTTCCCCTCAGGCCCGTCACCAGCAGGAGGCAGCCTCAGCTCAGCTGGAGCAGCTACATCAGGAAGCAAAGCGACAAGAAGAAGTGCTGGCCCGGGAAGTTCAGGAGAAGGAGGCCCTAGTTCGGGAGAAGGCAGCTCTAGAGGTGCGGCTGCAGGCTGGGGAGCGGGACCGACAGGACCTCTCTGATCAACTACTGGGGCTCAGGTAGGACCCAGACCCAGTTCAGCCAAGGGCAGAAGGAGCTTTTCAAGGCAAAGGGTAGCCAAGCTAAGTTCCCTGCCCAAAGTGTATGGATTCTTTATGAGTTATGAATTTATGATTGCCCCCCTAACTTCTTCAAGTAGCCAGTACTTAGAACCCAACTCCTCTTAAGGAAGGGTAAGGGGCTTGATGGGTAAGAATTCCTTCTGATTCCTGAACCTGACAGCTCAGCCAAGGAGTTCCTGGAGAGCAGTCTGTTTGAGGCCCAACAACAAAATTCTCTGATAGAGGTCACCAAGGGGCAGCTGGAGGTCCAGATTCAAACTGTCATTCAAGCCAAGGAAGTAATCCAAGGTGAGAACCCAAATGGAATGGCCACACATGGGGATGTTGAAAGCCGGGAAGGCAGAGGGAAGCTATTAGAGGTCCTCCTCTAGCCAGGTTCAGGGCTTCTGGGATGGGAGTTGCTCAGAGGTCTAGGGAGAGGAGTTGTGTGTTTGTGTTTTTAATTGATTTTTTAAAAAGAAAGATAAGAAGGGAGAGAGAGAGAAGCATCGATGAGAGAGAAACATCAATCAGCTCCTCCGGCACAGCCCCACCAGAAATTGAGCCCACAACTCGGGCATGTGCCCTGACCAGGAATTGAACTGGCGACCTCTCGGTGCATGGGTCTATGCTCAACCACTGAACAACACTGACCCAGGGGGAAGAGGAGTTTTGGGTGTTTTTATAATATATTTTTTAAATATGTTTTTATTGATTTCAGAGAGAGAGAAACATCAGTGATGAGAGAGAATCATTGATCAGCTGCCTCCTGCAAGCCTCCTACTGGGGATTGAGCCCACAACTCAGGCATGTGCCCTTGACTGGAATTGAACCCGGGCCACAGGCCGTTGTTCTATCCACTGAGCCAAACCAGCTAGGTCTGGAAGAGGAGGTTTTAAAAGGAGGAGGGCAGAGGCTCAGAGATCAGATCCTGTCCCTTGCATCTTAGGGGAAGTAAGGTGCTTGAAGCTGGAACTGGACACTGAACGGAACCGGGCAGAGCAGGAGCGGGATACAGCAGCCAGACAGCTTGCCCAGGCTGAGCAAGAGGGGCAGACTGCCCTGCAGCAGCTGAATTCAGCCCACGAGGAGGAGGTGAACCGGCTCCAGGAGAAATTGGTAGGTGGTGGATGTGGCTAGGGGATGGGAGAGGCCTCCCTTCAGGGAGTGTTCCATCTGCTAACTCTAGATCCAGATATTACTGCTTATAAGAGTGAAATATGTATAAGACTAGCCTGGTTACCAAGGTGCCAACTCCTGCTTCCAGCTCTTTTTTGTTTGTTTGTTTGTTTTTCAAGTATAGTTTACAGTCAATATTATTTTGTACTACAGGCCCGGTGCATGAATTTGTGCACTGGAGGGGTCCCACAGCCTGGCCTGTGGGGATCGGGCCAAAACTGGCAGTCCAACATCCCCTGAGGGGTCCTGGTTTGTGAGAGGGTGCAGGCCAGGCTGAAGGACCCCACCGGTGCCCGAATCCATGCACCAGGCCTCTAGAATGCATATAAGATCTTTGGTTAATCTCTTCCCCCCCTCCCCCCTCCCCCCTTCCCTCTGAGATTCATCAGTTTGTTCCATGTTCCCATGCCTGCAATTTCTGCTCTGTGTTGAGCGTCTGCCCTCTGGTGGTCAGTGCATGTCATAGCTACTGGTCAAATAGATGGTTGCTTGGGCTTTCATATATATAAATTACTTTCAGGCGTATAGTGGTTAGGCAATCATATATTTTACAGTGTGTTCCCCCCATATTTCCAGTACCCACCTGGCACCATGCATAGTTATTACAACTTTAGTGACTATATTCATATGCTATACTTTACATCCCCTTATTTTGTAGCTACCAACATATATATATATATATATCTACACTAATAAAAGAGAAACATGGTAATTGGCATACCTTTGCTATGCCCAAGCCACACCCACCAGCCAATCAGAGCGGCTATATGCAAATTAAACCAACCCAGAGAGCAGG
>NW_006291383.1:6066134-6102314 GCF_000327345.1 Myotis davidii | reverse complement strand
ATTGGGCCTGCCCTCTGCCACCCGGGAGCAGGCCTAAGCCAGCAGGTCGTTATCTCCTGAGGGGTCCCAGACTGCGAGAGGGCACAGGCCGGGCTGAGGGACCCCCCCTTCCCCCCGAGTGCACAAATTTTTGTGCACCGGGACTCTAGTATGTATGTATGTGTGTATATATATATATATGTATTTTTTTAAATTGATTTCAGAGAGGAAAGGAGAGGGAGAGAGAGACAGAAACATCATTGATGAGAGAATCATTGATCGGCTGCCTCCTGCACACCCCCTACTGGGGATCAAGCCCACAACTCAGGCATATGCCTTCAACTGGAATTGAACCCAGGACCCTTCAGTCGCAGGTCGACGCTCTAACCACTGAGGCAAATTGGTTAGGGCCCAATGTAATTCCTTCACCTTTTTTATCCAAATCCTCAACCTCCCTCCCCTTTGGCATCCATTAGTCTGTATCTACGGGTCTATTTCTGTTTTGTGTGCTCATTGATTTTGTTCTTTAGATTCCACATATAAGTGAAAACATATGGTATTTGGCCTTCTCTGACTAACTTATTTCACTTAGCATAATACCCTCTAGTTCATCCATACTCTTGCAGATGGTGAGATCGCACTCTTTTATATGGCCAAGTAATATTCTATTGTATGTATTTACCACAACCTTTAATTCACTTGTCTGTTTTGGGGCACTTGGGTTGCTTCCATATCTTGCCTATTGTAAATACTGCTGCAGTGAACATACGGGTGCATATATTCTTTCGAATTAGTCTTTTGGGTTTCTTTGGTCTAGCTTCTAGATCTTAAATAAATAATATGTAAAAAACACTAAGAACAGTTCCTGACATATAGTGAACTCTTTATTATTATATGCTAGCTATTATCATTGTTGTGATATGTACAGATAATTAAATGCGGATCCTGGGATTTAGAATTGGCCCTAGGATGGAAAGGGAGCAGAGGAATGCCTTGGACACGTTCTTGCCCAATTCAAAACTATTTTTCTTTTGTCTTTTAATTATATAATTTAGTCCATTTTCTTTTATTATATAGGATTTATTTTTAGAGAGAGTGGAAGGGAGGGGGAGGGGAGAGAGAGAGTGAAAGAGAGAGAGAGAAAGAGAGAAACCTCGATGTGAGAGAGACACATTGATTGGTTGCCTCTCCCATGTGTCCCAACGGGGCAACTGGGGTCAGGGATGGAACCTGCAACCCAGGTACCTGCCCTTGACCGAGAATTGAACCCATGACCTTCCAGTATGCTGGCTGATGCTCTAAACACTGAGCCACATTGTCCAGGGCTAGTTGTTTCTTTTAGTATTTTAAAACTAGAGGTTCGGTGCACAAAAATTTGTGCACTCAGGAGGGTCCCTCAGCCAGGCCTGTGCCCTCTCGCAGTCTGGGACCCTTTGGGGGATGTCCACCTGCTGGCTTAGGCCCGCTCCCCAGGGGAACAGGCCTAAGCTGGCAGTCAGACATCCCTCTGGCAGCCCAGGAGCCCTCGGGGGATGTCCACTTGCCAGCGGGAAGCAGACCTAAGCTGCAGTCGGACATCCTTAGCGCTGCTGAGGAGGCGGGAGAGGCTCCCACCACCACTGCTGTGCTGGCAGCCATCAGCCTGGCTTGTGGCTGAGCAGAGCGCCCCCTGTGGGAGCACCCTGACCACCAGAGGGCAGCTCCTGCATTGAGCGTCTGCCCCCTGGTGGTCAGTGTGTGTCATAGTGACCAGTCATCCCAGTTGTTCTGCTATTAGAGTCAATTTGCATATTACCCTTTTATTATATAGGATATATACTTAAAATCTCAAGTGGGGTCAAACATATGGTAACAGAAGGAAATTAGACTTTGAGTGGTGAGCATACAATAGAGTACACAGATAACGAATTATAATGTACCCTTGAAATTTATGTAGTTATTAACCAATGTTACCTCAATAAATTTAATTTTTTTTTAAAACCTTAGGTTAAGCCCAGCTGGCATGGCTGTGGTTGAGTGTTGACCTATGAACCAGGAGGTCATGGTTCAATTTCCAGTTAGGGCATATGCCTGGGTTGCAGGATCCATCCTCAGTGAGGGGCATGCAGGAAGCAACTGATCAATGATTCTCTCTCATTGATGTTTCTATCTCTCTCTCTCTCTCCCTTCCTCTTTGAAATCGGTAAAAAAATATTTTTTTAAAAGCAAACAAAAGACACACCTTAGGTTAATCAGTATATTTACTTTTTTCTTGAGTGACATAGGAGCATTCAGAATATTTCACCTTCATTCACTCCTCTCAACCTATGTAGTTTTTTTAAAAATATATTTTAATTGATTTCAGAGAGGAAGGGAGAGGGAGAGAGAGATAGAAACATCAGTGATGAGAGAGAATCATTGATTGGCTGCTTCCTGCACGCCCCCCACTGAGGATCAAGACCACAACCCTGGCATGTGCCCTTAACTAGAATCACACCTGGGACCCTTCAGCCTGCAGGCCAATGCTCTACCCACTACACCAAACCAGGTCGGGCCCTATGTACAATTTTATTCATGATGCTGATGATGATAGATATTAATTCTAAATAGTTTCTGGGCTCAAAGCACCATTTAAAGTGTTTTACATGGCCCAGCCAGTGTGGCTTAGTGGTTGAGCATTGACCTATGAACCAGGAGGTCACGGTTGAATCCCAGTCAGGATAAATGCCTGGTTTGTGGGCTCAATCCCCAGTAGGTAGTGTATTAGAGACAGCCAATCAATGATTCTCTCTCATCATTGATGTTTCTATCTCTCCCTTTCCTTTCCTCTCTGAAATCAATTAAAAAAATCTATCCTCTATCTATCTATATAAAATATTAAAAAATAAAGTGCTTTAGACACTTATTTTTTTTCTATAAATTTGTAGTGTTGTTGTTGTTTTTTTAATCCTCACCCAAGGATATTTTTTCCATTGATGTTTAGACAGGAGAGAGAGAGAGAACATCGATGTGAGGGAGACTCATCAATTGGCTGCTTGGTTGCCTCCCCCATGCGCCCGGACCAGGGCCAGGGATTAATCTGCAACCCAGGTGTGTGTCCTTGACTGGAAATTGAATCTGTGACCCTTTGGTGAGCAGTGAGCAGGCCAGCACTAACCATGGAGCCACGCCAGCCAGGGCTACATGACTTATCTTAATCCTCTAAACCAGTGGTTCTCAACCTTTGGGGGTCAAACGACCCTTTCACAGGGGTCGCCTAAGATCATCGGAAAACACATACATAATTACATATTGTTTTTGTGATTAATCACTATGCTTTAATTATGTTCAATTTGTAACAATGAAAATACATCCTGCTAATTTTATGGTTGGGGGTCACCACAACATGAGGAACTGTATTAAAGGGTCGCGGCATTAGGAAGGTTGGGAACCACTGCTCTAAACAATCCTAGGAGGGAGGACACTGTTGTTATCACCATTTTTCAAGATGAGGAAACTGAGACACTGAGATGTGATAAACTTTAACTGAGGTCACATTAGTAGTGTTGGACTAAACACTAATCCAGGCAGCCTGGCTCCAAAGCCCTTCACTAACGGAGGGTGCTGGGTTAGTCTGGGAGATCAGGGAAGGCTTTGGTGACTGGTGGACCTCTGGTGGACCGATGCCACGTCCTAGTGCTCTTGTATAATACAGGAGACACCCTCGCTGGGCTCGACCTGACTTTTTGGAAGGCTGACTGCCTCCCTGAGCAGGGGAGAGTGGGCAGCAGAGAGCGAGTCTGTCACCTCAGTTCATTGTTACAACCATGAACCATGATGTGGTTGCTTTAAAATAACGCATAATCGTAACTTATATTAGGGACAACTACACTTTAGAAAGTACTTTTATGTGTGGCACCATTTGACTTTTTTTATAAATCTCATCTGATTCTCATGAAGTTTGGTGAGGTAGGGAAGGCAGGGGTTATTAGCCTTCCTTCACAGATGAGGAAATGGGCTTCGACAGTACCAGGTCATACAGCTGGTGAGCAGTGGACTTACTCTCATCCAGTTCTTCTGCCACCTTTCCTCACCCATTTGGTTCTAACAGTGTTCCTTTGTATGACCAGGAGAAAGAGTGCTCCCGGCACCAGCAGGAACTGGATAAGGCTCTGGAGACCCTAGAGAAGGAGAAAATGGAGCTAGAAATGAGGCTACGGGAGCAGCAGGCAGAGACGGAGGCTCTCCGGACCCAGAAGGAAGAAGAACGGGCCAAGGCCGAGAGCGCCCTATGCCAGGTGGGAGGCTGAATGTCCAGCCTGCGGCTCCCTGCCTGTGAACACTTCCTCTTCCACTCCCCAGAGCAGTACCGCAGGGGCTTCTAGAAGAATGTAGCCACCCATTTGCTGCGAGTGAGCTGGGTGACAGGCAGCATTAATTGCAGGGCCGGCAGTACGTCATACTTCCTGCGGGAGGGCTGGCGTTTACCACATCCTGTCAGCTTGGAAACTAGTGGCAATCTTTGCACTTCCTGGTTCTCAGTCAGTGGGTCCAGGCCTTCCTTTGCCCTCAGCCCCCACCCCATTTGCCGGAAGAGCAATCGAATAGCTGGAATATGCTGGTGGCCTAGTGGCTGAGCATGGTGACCTCGTTCCAACAAGCCCTGCACTCCTGTCCCTCCACAGATGCAGCTCGAAACAGAGAAGGAGAGGGTGTCCCTCCTGGAGACACTGCTCCAGACCCAGAAGGAACTGGCAGATGCCAGCCAGCAACTGGAACGGCTGAGGCAGGACATGAAGGTTCAGAAGTTAAAGGAACAGGTATGGAGGGTGGTCCTGGGCAGGGAAGAAAGGGGAACATTGATTCACTCATGCAGCATTGGCCAGTTCTTTGGCACTTCGGGTCAGGCCCTGTGCTGGGTGGTAACATATGGCAAACCTCACGGTGTGGCGCCCAGTGAACATGACAGACATGGTCCCTGCCCTCAAGGAGCTTACTTTCCAGTAGCAGAGACAGACCAGGAGGAGCAAACACAAAATAAATGAGATAATTGCAGGTTGTGATACGTGCTGTAAAGGAAATGCATATGGTGATATAATTGAGACTGATTGAAAAGTGGCCTCTTTGGGCAAGGAGGTCAGGGAGGAGCTCAAGGAGAAAGTAACATTCGAGCTGAGACATGAGGTTTAAAAGCCCCGTGAACAATAGGAATGAACCTTGGGAACATGCTGAGTGAAAGCCAGTCACAAGAGGCCATACAGTGTATGATTCCATTGATAGGAAATGCCCACAACAGGCCAACCTACAGAGACAGGAAGTAGATGCGTGGTTGGGAGTGAGAATAAGGGATGGTGGGTACAGGTTTCCTCTGGGTGATGACAATGTTCTAATAATGATTGTAGTGGTAGTTGTAAAACTCTGTAAATGCGCTGAAACCGTTGAATTTTACTCTTTAAATGGGTGAATTGTGTGGCATCTGAACTATGTCTCAGTAAAACTGTTAAAAAGCAAAGAAGCCAGCGATCTGAAGAGTAGGTTATGCAGAGGAAATACGCGCCACAAGGGCCCTGGGACAGACAGCAAAGGGCGTGGGGAGTTCCAGGACAGAAAGGAGGCGGCGTGGCTGCAGCGTGATAAGCTCAGGGGTGAGTGGAAAGAGAGGCAGGAGCCCTTTGTCAGCCATGGCAGGAGCCTGGATTTGATCAAGGGCAGTGGGAAAATGTTGGTACTTAGGAAGCAGAGAAGGACATAATTTAATGTGTGTGTGGGGGGGGGGGTATGAAGTAGAAATAGGGCTGTGCAACGGGAGGTTGTTGCGATGGTCTGACTAAGGGACTGCAGCCAATTCAGGGACCCTGACCGAGAACTCCTGGGTGAGCCAGTGCACTTTGTGAGGGCGGCGAGGGAACAGGAGGTGAGGAGTTGAGGTGGCAGGGCATGATAGACACAAGTTGGATTTCTGGGTCCTGCTTTAGCTTTTGCTACCCCAGCTAAAAAAGTAGTATTTATATGATATTGATTTCTACAGTGTGAATTTCAAGGCCCCTGTGAAAGCTTTCCTCTTCTCATAGCTGTCTTCTCCCTTTGCAGGAGACCATTGGAATGCTGCAGACCCAGCTCCGGGAGGCTCGGCGGGAGCTGGATCAGGCAGCCCAGCAGCACAGAGATGACCTCACCGCCCTCCAAGGAGAGAGCAGCTCCCTGCTACAGGATAAGATAGACCTGCAGAAGCAGGTCCCTCCTCCTCTCTCCCAGCCCCCCAGCGCTTCCCTAGCAAAGCCAGGCTGCCCCACTCCCTCCTACAGGACAAGGGGAACCGTGGGAGCTTTGGAGGAGAAGGCTGGGCCCCAGTGCTGAGTGGAAGGTGGGAGGGTACTCAGAGCTGAGCACGGGCCCCTTGAGCTCTGGGTGTAATCTTCCTGTGCTGACTGCAGAACTTAGATATTCTCAGGCAGCTCCACTGTCAGTTGTTCTTTTTGTCTTCCCTCCTGGTTCATAGGTTGACACTCAATCGCTGAGCCACACCAGCCAGACCAGATGGCTTTTTTTATTCTGATTGCTTTTCCTTCTCAAAATCCTATATCAGATGGCGTTCTGATTGTTCATTTTAAAAAATTCAGTCACTATACACTTGCCCATCACTTTGCCTTTGGGTGTAGTTATATTCAGCAAAGATTTTTATTTGTGCCTGAATTTATCCAGCATATATGAGGCTGGGAGACAGGTGACTAGCTGAATGGTGTTTGGGGAGGAGGGTAGTTAAGAAGAGTATGTAAGGATTGATTGGTGGAACCTCCAGAGCACTGGAAATGAGCTGGTGATTAAGGTAAACCTTGAAGGACCATGAAGCCATAGGCGAGAATCATCCTCCCTCTGGGCCCCTGCCCTTGGTCCTCATGCCCTTAACTTTTCAGGTGGAGGACTTGAAGTCTCAGCTGGTTTCCAAGGATGACTCCCAGAGGCTGGTGGAGCAGGAGATTCAGGAGAAGCGGAGAGAGGCCCAGGAATGTAGCCGAATTCAGAAAGAGTTGGAGAGAGACAAAGCCAGGTAGGCTAGACAAGCCACAAAGTTAGCTTTTGCCTATCTCGCTCCAGTGGTCACTGGGAGGTTGACAGTTTTTTGCTCAGGTCATCTAGCCTTTCATGTCTCCAGCTGTGGGCTGTACAAGTAGCCAAGGGGGTAGGACACAGACCCTGTCTTCCAAGCCTACACTTCATTTACTTAGTAAATATTTAGACAAATGCATATGCACCAGGCACTATGCCAGGTGTCAGGATACAGTGGTAAACAAGACAGTATGGTCCCCATTTCAACAGAATTTATAATTTTGTAGGGAAGACATTAATCAAATAATCCCGAAAATAAATTATTGCAGATTATGTTCCATGATGTGGAGGAAAGAAACAGGATGCTGAAATAGAATGGGGCAGGCTGGGGAGGGAGATCTACTTTAGATGTTAGGGAAGTCCTTCCTCGACTGCAGGGTGAAATGGAGCCACCATGCAAAGGGTGGGAGAGTTCTGTGCAGGAGGGATAGAAGTCACACGCAGTGGCTCTGGGGCAGGTCAAAGCTGGGGGTGTTTGGGGAACTTGAAGGTGCAGCATGACTGGAGCCTGGTGACTGAGGAGAGAGTGACTTGAGGTAGACAAGTCCATGTCATTCAGGATTTCGTAGGTCACAGGAAGGAGTTTGTAGTTATTTTAGGTTTGGTAGAAAATCATTGCAGGGTGTTAAGCCAGCAACTCAACATAATCCAATTTATGATTAGTAGAAGGGATAGTGATGACACAAAACATCAGGAATGAGGTCCTATCACCCAGAATGAAAAGCCGCATGTATTCTCAGGGCTGTAGGAGGTTGGGAAGGGACAAATCCTTTCGTGAATGACTCTAGAGCAGCCGTGGGGAAACTACGGCCCGTGGGCCGGATCTGGCCCGTTTGAAACGAATAAAACTATTGAAAAAAAAGACCGTACCCTTTTATGTAATGATGTTTACTTTGAATTTATATTAGTTCACACAAACACTCCATCCATGCTTTTGTTCCGGCCCTCCAGTCCAGTTTAAGAACCCATTGTGGCCCTCAAGTCAAAAAGTTTGCCCACCCCTGCTCTAGAGGCAGGAAGACAAGTTAGGAGACGAGTACGGTTGTCTAGATGAGAGATACTAAAGCTGAACCAGGATAGGGGAGTGGGATGGGGAGGAGAGAAGGGGTTTAGAGGATGTTTAGGAAATTGGAATCAGTTATATGTAGTCATAGATTAGGTATATGTAGGATGAAGGGAGAACTGTGATATGATCAAGGCTTCTAAGTTGGGGTACTAGGTGGATGGAGGTGCCATCCATTCACTGAGCTAGGGAACATAATACGGGTGGGAGGTGCAGAGGGCATAGAGCAGATTGGACATGTTGAATTTTAGGTATGATATAGATATTTCTGGAATTTCCCAGAGAAGAATAAACTATGAAGTTGAAATTGGGTATCATATGCGAGAATTATTTAGGAGCACTCAGTAAGTGCTTAATAAATAGAAGTTTTTATTGTTTCACTGTAATCATTATCACTACTATCTCCATTTTGATTCAATGTTTAGAACAGTCAGATGAGAAGGTAGTTCTTCATCCCCTGAGAGGGCGGCCTAGCCCTCTGACCCCTCTCTTTTCAGCCTGACTCAGTCTTTAGTGGAAAAGGAACAGAGACTCCTTGTTTTAGAAGAAGCTGACTCTGTTCGACAACAGGAGCTGCGTTCCCTGCACCAGGATCTGCAGGAAGCCCAGGGAGGGCAGAAAGAGCTCAGTGCCCAGGTACTTCCCACCAGTGATGGGCCCTATTCCCTGGTGGAAGCCTGTCCCTGGAGTGGGAGATGATTGCTCAGAGTTGGTTCATGAAGAGGACCTTTCTCTTTCCTTATTACAGGGCATGCTGGGACATCAGCAGCCCTGGCAGGAGGGGGAAGCCAGGACTGGGCAGGGTGGGGGTTTGGAACCTGACACAGAGTTTGACCGCCTGTGGAGAACCTGATGGCCCAGAACATTGTTCCTAAAGGGCAGAGCTCATGCAGGCCTAGTTCATTCAAGCATGGCTACTCCCTAGTGTGCTTTGTCTGTTTGTCAAGACACAGCAGGGCCATAGTATTACTCCAGAATACTAAGTAGGCAGCAAGGGGACTCAGTCTGCTCAATCCTTGGTGCATAGGAAAGATGGAACTAGGAGGGGATGAGTAAGAGAGACAGAAGACTGCAGCAGATAAGGACCCAGATCCTGAGTTAGACTCCCAGCTCTACTGCTTCTGGGTTGTGTGAGCATCAGTTTCTTCATCCATGAAACAAGGGCGAAACTTGTTAACCATTATAGTTATATGTAAAGTGTCATGAACACAATAAGCATTCAATAAATGGTAGCCAGTATTACTGTGACTGGTCTTCTTAGGTTCAGTGTCAGGGTTTCAGGCAGAATTCTAATATCAGGGAGTTGACATAGTTGCCAGGGGGACCAGAGGCAAAGCCCATTTGCGTAGCCTACACTCACACATAGGAGTGAGTAGGTAGGTGTGCAGGTCAGATCTTGGGTACCTTGCAGTACTCCCTACCTGTCCAGATCAGGTTGGTGCGGGGTTCAGTAGTATAAGACCAGGAAGGGTCTGAGGAGCAGGTCTCCACTCCCTGCTCAGGGTGACTACTTCCTCCCTGTAGGTGGAACTACTGAAGCAGGAGGTAAAGGAAAAAGAAGCTAATTTTCTGGCCCAGGAAGCACAGCTGCTGGAGGAGCTAGAAGCATCTCGAGTAACAGAGCAGCAGCTGCGAGCTTCCTTGTGGGCCCAGGAAGCCAAGGAAGCCCAGCTGCAGCTGCGACTGCGCAGCACGGAGAGCCAGCTGGAGGCGCTGGCTGCAGAGCAGCAGCCTGGGCACCATGCCCAGGCCCAGCTCGCCAGCCTCTGTTCCATCCTGCAGCAGGCCCTGGGGTCTGTTTGTGACAGCAGGCCTGAGCTGAGTGGCGGGGGAGACTCTGCTCCCTCCTTCTGGGGTCCTGAGCCAGGTGAGGCAGCCATCCAAGAACTCAGTCCTTGGGGCCAAAGCCAGGCCTCGCTCCCAGGGGAGAAGGAAGAGGAATGCAGTTCCGTAGACAGTGTGCCACAACGCTAAAGCCAGACTCTGGAATTAACCCAGAGTTTGAACGCCCCCAGCTCTACGATTTGCTAGCTGTGTGTCCTTGCACAAGTCACCTGTCCTCTCCGAGCTTGATTCTCTCAATTATAAAATGCAGATGTTAAAAGTACCTACCTTTCAGGACTTTTCTAAGGAGTTAATGAGGTTACAGAGGTAAAATAGCCCACACAGTTCCTGGCACTTATTGGATGATAGCTAGCATTACTGAGCGCCCACCGCAGTGCCTGGCACGTAGGTATGCAGACAGTGCATGATGAGAGAACTACTTAGAAGGGCTTCTTTGAGGAGAGGAGGATCAGTGGGAAGGCAAAGGCCATGTCTGAAGAGGTAGAGCTGTTTTTTTCAGACTGTAACCAAGTCAGGAGGTATTGCCTCATTTATTCAGATCAAAATGGAACGAGAATCCTCTTTAAGAGAGGGCCCCTCCTGACGGCTCTCTCAGCTGAGGCGGTGGCATCTGCCCTCCACAAGCTCCACCAAGACCTGCGGAAGACTCAGCAGGCTCGGGTATGTTTCCCTGCTCTCCTCCCCTGAAAAGATTCATGCAGCAGTTTGACCTGTTTTCTTCCTGAGATCAGGTTGGGATAAATTCCATCTTTATCGCTATGACCTGGAAACCACGAGCAAAGCATTTGGTTTTCTGGGCCTTGGTTTTGCTAGTAAAGTCAGGCAAATCATGCCTGCCTCACAGGGTTGAGTGTTAGATCAGTGAGGGGCTTATGTGAGCCCTGTACAAATGTGTGACATTATTTTGTATTATTTTCTTCTCAACCATGAATTATTCTTGGTGCCAAGACCTTCAAGAAAAAAAACAACAAATTGAGACCACTGAGATTTGAGGTTGTCATTTATAGGAACATGCTAAGCCTATGACTGAACTAACTGTCCTGTAAATTCCATCTCATAGTGAACTTATTAGCCAATAAAAAAATAGTGCCGCCAAATGCCAGCTTATCTGAGCTGGGGACACAAAATGCAGAAAGACCTGATTGCTCCCTCCAGAAGGCTTATAACATGGCTGCGGAGCCAAACTGCATTGTAAGATAAAGCAGAACCAATAGAATTAGCTGGATCAATACAGATGCACATGATGGTAATAGGAGGGACAATTCATTCTGACTTGAGGAAGGTCAGAAGGAAGAAATGACCTCTAGGTTAGGCTTTGAAGGAAGAGTTTAGGGAGAGGAGAGGTGACCCTGGGCTAAAACGTTAGCAACAGTTCTGTTTCAAATGACATAGATGGGACAAAAAGGGCTCTAGTCAGCTAGAGCAGAGCTTGTCATCACTCAGGAAGCCAAGTGTATACGAGTTCAGAGGTAAATAACTCAGGATTATGAGAGGAGGTCCCGCTGGCAAACCCCAAAAGAGGCTGAAGAGGAGAAGAGGGCTTGGGCCCTGGACTGGGATAGGTTTGTGGGAGGTGAGGAACGTGAGTTTAGCCATGCCCTTTCTTTCCCAGGATGACCTGAGGAATCAGGCACAGAAGCTGAAACAGCATCTCACTGATACAGAGGCTGAGAAGAGCCAGGTCCAAACAGAGTTGCGGGATCTGCAGAGACAACTCTCCCAGAACCAGGAAGGTGAGAAGCTCAAGGCAGGCACAGGGATTTGGAGGGAGGAGAGGAAAGGCGGGAAGCCCGGAAGGGGCAGGAACAGGCCTAGCAGCCACTCTTTACTGCTTGCCCACAACTGTGAGAAGATACCTAGAGGCATCTCCAAAGGGGTGAGACCCCATGAACTGTTTTCTGCTTCCCGTGGCCTTTGAGGGCCATCCTGGCAAAAGGGATTAAGAGGAACAGATTTGGTGAAGTGAGAAGTTGCTGGCTAGGCTTTTGCTTTCTCTCTCTGCAGATTAAAAATTGGCAGCCCAAGGCCAGGACTGTGAGGACATTTTAAAATTCTTTATCTTTTGTCATTGATCCCTGTTACTTATTTTTTTCATCTTCAACTATGTCCCCAAAATTATTTCACCTTTACAGCAGGATTGAGGACTGTTTGAGAGATACCAAGGAGGGAGAATATGGGGAGAACGTATCTGTGCCACAGCCATGGGCTGAAAAGGGTGGTGACCACTTGGAAGGGAAAGGAGAGGGGAAGATCTTGAGGCTCAAGGCTCTACTGTAGAAGAGAAGAGGACAACTTGGGGGTTGGGTCTGGGTCATGAAAGTATCCCAGAGGTCTCCCTGAGAGACACACACATCGATCTGGGTTATGTGCTTTTTGCAGAAATGGTAGGGATGGGGGAAGCCAGCAGAGTAACCCTAGTCTCCAAGAACCAGAGCAAAATCCTAGAGTAGGAGACTCGCAAGGATCTCCAGTGTCATCCAGCTCAACCCTGTCTGGAATCCAGAGTTGAGGATCTGAATGTGATCAGGCTGAGAAATTGTTGGGATGATTATAAGGCAGTGCTGGAGCTGCACAGCAGACACAGACATGAGTCTGGAAGCAGCCAGGAGCCTAGACAAACAGGAGCAGCTGGCAGATGGGTGATGTCTCTATGAAACTGGATATAATTCTCTCCTTGGCCTTCTTCCCCTTTGATTCTGTTTCCCATCGTCCATCTGCCTCTACCTCCCACTTTTCCTCCATCCCAACCATGGGCCTTGCTCTACTACCTCTCCTCTTCCCAAAGAGAAATCCAAGTGGGAAGAAAAGCAGAAGTCCCTAGAGTCTGAGCTGGTGGAACTGCACGAAACTGTGGCATCCTTACAGAGTCGCCTACGGCGAGCAGAGCTGCAGGGAATGGAAGCCCAGGTATGGTGGTGCTGGTGTGGGGCGGGGGTTGCTTCAGGAGTCGTCCCTCAGGACCCAGCTCTAGCTCTCAGACCCATCTTGGTCTACAGTCCTATCCCATCCATATGTGTGCCCAGCTTCCTTCAGCAGTGCCTGTTTTGCTGGCTGGCCCCACTCCCTGAGCCACTATGAAGGCCCCAGTGAGTCCTCCTTTTGCCCCTTGCCCTGAAGGACCAGAGTCTGGGATGACTCATTTGCACAGTGTGTTCTCCTCTGGGCGTAGCAGAGCCCTGGGAGTGGTAGGCATGTTCTCTCACAGTAGTTAGTAGCGTAAGTGGAATGCAGGAGTTCTTTTGGTCCAAGTCCTTGACAATGCTGGTGCTACCAGTAAGGAAAGAAAGGACCCGGTTGGAGTGATGGTATCAACGAAGTGTGGTCTAAGGGGGCTGTGCATCTTGTTTTGCAGAATGAGCGACAGTTACTTCAGGCAGCTAAGGAGAACCTGACAGCCCAGGTGCAACATCTGCAAGCATCTGTCACAGAAGCCAGGGCTCAGGCGAGTGCTGCAGGGGTCCTGGAAGAAGACCTGCGAACTGCTCGCTCAGCCCTGAAATTGAAAAATGAGGAGGTGGAGAGTGAGCGCGAGAGAGCCCAGGCTCTGCGGGAGCAGGGCGAGCTGAAGGTGGCCCAAGGAAAGGCTTTACAGGAGAACTTGGCTATCCTGGCCCAGGCCTTATCTGAAAGAGAAGGGGAGGTGGAGGCTTTGCAGGAAAAAATCCAGGAACTGGAGAAGCAGCGGGAAATGCAGAAAGCAGCTTTGGAATTGCTGTCTCTGGACCTAAAGAAGAGGAACCAAGAGGTGGATCTGCAACAGGAACAGATTCAGGAGCTGGAGAGGTGCAGGTCTGTTTTAGAGCATCTGCCGATGGCCGTCCAGGAGCGAGAGCAGAAGCTGACTGTGCAGAGGGAGCAGATCAAAGAGCTCGAGAAGGATCAAGAGACACAGAGGAACGTTGTAGAGCATCAGCTTCTAGAACTCGAGAAGAGGGACCAAGTGATTGAGTCCCAGAAAGGACAGATTCAGGATCTGCAGAAGCAGCTGGTTACTCTGGAGTGCCTGGCCCTGGAACTGGAGGAAAACCACCGCAAAGTAGAGTGCCAGCAAAAGGCAATTGAGGAGCTGGAGAGCCAGAGGGAGGTGCAGAGGGTGGCTCTGACCCACCTGACCCTGGACCTAGAGGAGAGGAGCCAGGAGCTGCAGGTGCTAAGCAGCCAGATCCACGAGCTGGAGAGCCACAGCAGCCTTCTGGCAGGAGAGCTCCAGGAGAAGGACCAGGAGGTGAAGTCCCAGCGAGAACAGATCGAGGAGCTGCAGAGGCAGAAAGAGCGCCTGACTCAGGACCTCCAGAGGAGGGACCAGGAGATGGTGCTGCAGAAAGAGAGGATTCAGGTCCTTGAAGATCAGAGGACCCTGCAGACCAAGATTCTAGAGGAGGACCTGGAACAGATCAAGCTTTCCTTGAGAGAGCGAGGCCGGGAGCTGGCCTCTCAGAGGCAGCTGATGCAGGAGCGGGCAGAGGAAGGGAAGGGCCAGAAGAAAGCACAGCGAGGGAGCCTCGAGCACATGAAGCTAATCCTGCGTGACAAGGAGAAGGAGGTGGAATGCCAGCAGGAGCGTATCCGGGAACTTCAGGAACACAAGGGCCAGCTGGAACAGCAGCTCCAGGGCCTACACAGGAAGGTGGGAGAGACCAGCCTCCTCCTGACCCAGCGAGAGCAGGAGATAGTGGTCCTGCAGCAGCACCTGCAGGAAGCCAGGGAGCAGGGGGAGCTGAAAGAGAAGTCGCTTCAGGGCCAGCTAGAAGAGGCCCAGAGAGCCCTGGCCCAGAGGGACCAGGAGCTCGAGGCCCTGCAGCAGCAACAGCAGCAGGCCCAGGGGCAGGAGGAGGTGGTGAAGGAAAAGGCAGGCACACTGCAGAGAGCTCTGGAGCAGGCGCACATGACACTGAGAGAGCGCCAGGGAGAGCTTGAGGACCAGAGGGAACATGTGCGAAGACTCCAGGAAGAACTGACAGTGGAGGGACAACGGGCACAGGCCCTGGAGGAGGTGTTGGGTGACCTAAGGGCTGAATTTCAGAAGCAGGAGAAGGCCCTGCTGGCCCTCCAGCAACAGTGTGCGGAGCGGGCACAGGAGCACGAGGCGGAGGCCAAGGCCTTGCAGGACGGCTGGCTGCAGGCAGAGGCGATGCTCAAGCAACGGGACCAGGAGCTGGAGGCCCTGCGGGCAGATAGCCAGTCCTCCCAGCATCAGGAGGAGGCTGCCCGAGGCCAGGCCGAGGCTCTGCAGGAGGCCCTCAGCCAGGCTCAGGCTGCCCTGCAGGAGAAAGAGCAGCATCTCCTTGGACAGGCAGAACTGAGCCGCAGCCTTGAGGCCAGCACGGCCACCTTGCAGGCTGCCCTGGACTCCTGCCAGGCACAAGCCCGGCAGCTGGAGGAGGTCCTAAGGAAGCGGGAAGGTGAGATCCAGGACCGGGATCTCCGACACCAGGCGGCCGTGCAGGAGCTCCAGCAGGCGCTTGCACAGAGGGATGGAGAATTGAGACATCAGAAGAAACAGAGGCAGCTGCTGGAGAAGTCTCTGGCCCAGAGGCTCCAAGAGGATGTGATCCAAGAGAAGCAGAATCTGGGCCAGGAAAGAGAGGAAGAGATGAGGGGCCTTTATGAGAGCTTAAGGGAGCTACAGCTGACTCTAGCACAAAGGGAAGAGGAGATCCTGGAGCTGAGAGAGCAAAGGAAGAATCTGGAGGCCTCAGCCCACAGCCGCAAAGCCTCCCCAGTGGAGGAGCCCTCTACAAAACGGGACTCTCTAGGACCCAGGCTGCAGCAGGAGCTGGAGCGATTACAGGCAGTCCTGAGGCAGACGGAGGCCAGGGAGATCGAGTGGAGGGAGAAGGCCCAGGACTTGGCGCTGTCCCTGGCCCAGAGCAAGGCCAGTGTTAGCAGTCTGCAGGAAGTAGCCATGTTCCTCCAAGCCTCTGTCCTGGAGCACGACTCGGAACAGCAGAGGCTGCAGGTGAGTCATCAATGGGTCATGAGGACCAGGGGGCAGAGCCCTGGGCGGCTGAACTCAGGCACTGCCTGCCACCCTCCACTTGTGTACCTCAAGGTGTGGGAAAGCTGAGGTCCCAAGCATCTCAACGTAAGTGGAATCCAGGTAGTTGTGCTAGTCTGGGGGGATGCGAAGAGAATAAGATACCCACAGTCCCTACCCTCATCGAGCTTACAGTCTCGTGGATAAGCAATTAGAATGCAGCACCTAGTTATTCTCAGTGCTTCTTTGGGGAAGTTTAGTGTGCTCTGAGTATACTAGAGGGACACCCTACCTTTCCTGGGGGTGAGTCCTGAAGGGCTTCCTGGTAAAAGTGGTGTTAAAGGTTAGATCTGAAGGGACTAGCAAGGAATTAGCCAAGCACAGGTGGGGAGAAGCTTTCTGAGTAAGACAGAACATGGAGTATCTGTGTGGGGAGTGCAGGCTCCTGGAACCTAGAGGAGATGGCAAGAAAAGTGAGGACAGCAGGGGCCCCATCATTCCAGGCTTATGAGTCATGTTAAGGATGTGGATGACCAATGAGAAGTGGATGAAGGGTTTAGGGCAGGCGAGTGACATGATCAGATATACAGTCCGGAAAGATCGCTCAGGCTGCTGTGTGGAGCAACACTAGACCTGAGGAGACCAACGAGGAGGCTGTAACCTAGGTCAGGCGAGAGATGGTGACCTGAGATACTAAGTGCAGATGGAGGCACAAGGGCAGACCTAGATGCTCATAGGACGTCAGGCAGTTGATTGGCTAAGAGACTGTGGAGTAAAGAAAGGACAGAACGAAATCAGAACCCAGGTTTCTGCTCACTGAGATGCACAAAGGCAGGTTTGGGGAAGAGGAGTGGAATGAGTTTAATTTGGAAATGGAGTGAGGTTGTGGGACATGCAAGGGGAGATGTCCAGCAGGCAGATCTATCAAGTGATCTGAAGGTAAAGATGAACTTGAGACTAGACGTTGGAGGATCAGCAGGTAGGAATAAGTGGGCTTCTCAGTGGGATGGTGAGTGAGAAGGAAGAGGACCTTAGGGTATAACATTTAACCTCAAGGTCAGGGGCCATGTCTTAGTCATCTCTGCACGCCCAGCACTGAGCACCAGGCCTCCAGAGTAGGCAGCCAGGAAAGAAGGGTTGACTGTTGCACACAGAGAGGCATTGTCTCTTTTGCCGAGAGGAACCAAGCCCATTGTTCCTGGGAGACCGACTTACAGCCTGTGCTGAGCCCCGGAGAACCCCCTTCATCATCTCCGGGGACGTGCCTTCTGGGAGCTCACAGTGCTCTGCTCTGGTGAAAGGGCAACATGCATAGAAGGGGTTACGTTTATGAACTTTGGAGTCAAGTTCCTGGGTTTGCAATGCAGTTCTGCAGTTTATTAGCTGTGCCTTCACGTCTCTGCCTCTTGGCTTTCTCATGGATAAAATAGAGAATGATGGTACCAGCTGCATAAGGCCGTTTTGTGTATGAAATGAGATCATATGTACAAAGTGCATAGGAAGAAAGCATTCAATGAGCGGAGTGTCTGTCCTATTTCCAGGCCCGCTCTTAGAGGCACAGAGAAAGTAGGTGTACAGCTGGGCCGGAAGGTACTTCCTGACCCTGTTCTTGGGTTACTGAGCAGTATTTTCTCTATTGTGGCTCGGGTCAGTCTCTCCTGCCACACCCACTCAAGAACATCTTTCAGATGCAACCCTTCGTCACAGTAGTACCATTTTTTTTATCTTAGGCATTTTATATGCTGAGCACTGTTATTCTCACTTTTTTCCACAACAACCCTGAAAAGTAGGAACTGTTATTATTTTCACCTTATAGATGAGAAGTGACAGTTCGGGGGGTTGAATAACTTGCCCAAGGACATACAGCTTAGTAAGTGGCAAAACTGGAATTAGGTCCAAGCAGCCTTTTTACTGTGCAGCTCTTCCTCCCAGACAGCCTCCACCCACACACACACTCATCTGTCTCTCTTCTCTGCCATTCTCATCTATGAAGCAGAGTGCCTGGAATATATCAAGCACTAGGTTCCCCACTTATCTATAGGGATGAATTCCAAAGGTTTGATTTATGCTTCAAGGAGCATGTATTCATTTTACAAATGAGGAAATTGGGGTTTGGGGAGCCTCTCCTGACCAAAGTCGTCTAGCCAATAAGTGATGACACAATACCCAGCTCTGTGTGGCTCCAGCGTCCATCCTCTTTCCAATGCTGCAAGTTATCACTTAGCCGGTGGGAGATCTAAAACGAGACAGGTTTCAGGCCTAGCCCACCATGTATCTTGTTTTATCCATCTATGAAGTGAAGGTTTTGCACTAGAATAGCTCAGAGGCTCCAGGACACACAGGATTATACCCAGATGAGAAAACTGAACTGAGGATAGAGGTGGAGTGAGTCTGGATCTGAGGTTGTGATGACATTTGTTCCATACCCTGACACCCAGGATGAGTTGGAGCTCACCAGACAGGCCCTGGAGAAGGAGCGCCTCCACAGCCCCGGCCCGACCAGCAGGACAGAACAGGGGCCCAGAGGAGAGGCAGGTGGACAGCTGGGGCAGGTGAGCTGTGGGTCTGGGGGAACAGGTGGCCCAAGAGAGAGCTTGTGTCCAGGGGGCTTGTCCCCTTCTCTTGGGACTTGTATCCTGAATCCCAGACCTGCCAGATTGGTCCCTTTGCCGTCTATCTGTTCACCTGTCTAAGGCACTGCCCAGGTGAGATTCACAGGTCTCTCCCACAGGTCTCAGGAGTAGAGGCAGAGCCCAGTGCTGGGACGCAGGAGAAGCAGCCATGGGAACAAAGGCTTGAACACCTGCAGCAAGCAGTGGCACAGCTGGAGGTTGACCGGAGCAGGCTACAGCACCACAATATCCAGCTGCGCACCACCTTGGAGCAGGTAACATCTATCCTCGGCTCCCTCCTCCGGGGCGCAGTGGACATGATCTCTACTTCTGGCCCTGCCCTCAGAGCAGGGGCTGGTACACTTTAGTCCAAGGGCCAAGTTCGGCCTGCTGCCTATTTCTGAAAAATAAAGTTTTATGGGGATACAGCCAAGCCCCTTCATTCATGTATTGTCTACAGCTTCTTGCAGGCTACAGTAATGGAGTTGAATAGTTGAAACAGAGGTCAGATGGCTCACAAGCCCCAAAAGATGTTTGTTAACCTTTGTTCCAAAAGCCTGAGAGGACGCCTTACCTTTCCTGCCCAGGAGCACTTCCTGGCACTCAGGGCTGCCCTAGCAGGTGCTCCCCTCAGCAAGCAGTTCAGCTCCCCGTGACTGCTGCCGCCTGCCATCACGCCCACACATGCGCTGGCCTTCTCTTGAAAAGGCGAGCTGAGCCCTGATTTCTCACTTGCCTCCTGGCAGGTGGAGCGAGAACGGAGGAAGCTGAAGAGGGAATTCCTACGCACATCGCGATCAGGGGTCCTGGAGACCAGCGAAGACACGGCATCATCCCCCACACCACAGGTTTACCTCTTCATTGACTGCAGCCTCAGGAGAGCCCAGCCCCAGCCACCAGAATCCTCCCTCTTCAGTGCATTTCCCAGGCTACCCTTGCAAGGGGTGACAGCCACTTCGGCCAATCCAGAGAGCCCCTCCTGCCCCGGCTCTGCCCCAGGCAGCACTGCTCAGTGTGTCCCTGACCCCGGAAGGAGGCTCAGCTTCGGTGGGGTGGTGTCAGGGCTAGCGGCCCTGCATTCTGAGGAACTCAGCCTATCGGTAGGCAGCCTGCACCCTCGGAGGGAGGCTGTTTCTGCGCACTGAGCATCTCCCAGCTCTCCACCCCCTTCCGTTAATAAGAGCTTCTCACCGGCAGACACCTGGTCTTACCTCCTCTCTGCATCCTTAACTCAGACCCAGGACCTGCACAAAGCAGGTGCATGCTGTACTTCTGTAAACGAAAAGGTGCCTCCGTGAAGCCAGTGCCTTCCAAGCCTTTTGGATATTCAGTGTCAGGTCTCCGAGGGCATCACCCATTCATTAGGCTGGTTTGGGCCTCTCCTTGCCCTGGTGCCCTACAGCGTTCAGGCTGAGTTCCAACACTTCTGACCCATAGCCTGTGCCCTGGTCCCCAGGATGGTGATGAGCTGAGGAGGCCTGCAGAACCCTGGGGTGGGAAGGCCTCTCCCAAAAGGAATGGCCTTTGTCTTCCACAGAATGGAAGAGGACAGAAGGGCTCTTCAGAGGTCAGGCACATGGTTGAACTGCAGAAAGAGGTATGTTCTAGAAGGATCCATTTTCTAAGCCCCCTTCCCCTCCCTTGCACTCAGGCAACCAGCTTTAATGTGTGCTGTGTGCTTGGTCCTTTGTGCACCTCCCACAGGGAGAGGGGAAATAGTTCCTGTCTCAGCAAACTTCAGCCTGGTGGGCGATAAGAAGAGACCAGTTCTAACTCAGCCTCCCACGTGGTTAGGGTGGGGGTGGGGGTGGGGAAGGAAGCCTTCTCCAGGCCCCAGACCACCAGGTTCCTAGTTAGGAAAGGAAAAGACAGGGAAAAGGACGAAGGAGCGGAAGAGCCTAGGAGGACAGACTAACGCCAGCAGAAATGCCCTGGCCTCCCTGCCCTCACATGCACCTTTGCAGGCAGGACTATTGCCAGCACATCAGGCGAGTAGCATGGCACCAGGCCCTGCCAGGATCCATACCTCAGAGCTCGGGTCAAGCTGCCACGCTCAGAGAAACTGTGTAAAGTGCCTTCTTGCCTCCTAGGCCTCACGAAAGGTGCCCCCTGTCTTTCAAGGCCCAGGGGTAAAAAGAACTGTGGAATTTTTACCTCTGAGCCTGTTTTAGAAATTAGCAGTCTCTCCTGGCAGGGCCTGACTATGGAGCTAGACCTAAGCGATTACTTTGAATTCATACAAAACAATCCCGAAGACAGGACCCAGATTAGGATGAGGCAAGAGAGGCACCTTGCGAGTAGAATTTAAGGAAGCCCTCACAGTCGTCCTGGAGTACCTCCTTAAATTTTGCACCATGGAGCCTCTCTTGCCTCACCCTAGTCCTGTGTCTGTCCTGAGCTCCCAATACTTCACCTCCTGGTAGTCTCAGTACACCCATCTGAGAAATGGGTGATTAATTGGCTGTTCTCAACCCTGGCTGCACATCAGAACCACCTGGGGGGCTTTGAAAAAAATACTGATGCCCAGACCTTACGCTAATCTAATTAGGTCAGAATATTTTTCAAAAGCATCCAAAAGAACACAATGGAACTTCTGCAGTGATTAAAATATAGGGTGTCCCAAAAAAATGTACACACACACTTTGAATAATTATAAAGGCAATGTTTATTAAAATACATTTCATTTTCAAAATTGAGCTAGCAGCTGTTCAAGTATGTATACCTGTTGTGGGGACACCCTGCATTCTGAATATTGATTGGGATAGTGTTCCACGTGGGTATATACATTATCACATTCATCAAGAAGTACACTTCAAACCTGGGCATTTTATTACATGTAAGTTATCCCTCAGTAATGCTGAGGAATAGTTCTGTTGTTGTTCAGGCTCCCTGATTGATTCTCCTGTGCAGCCAGGGTTGACCATCACTGGATACCGATTCCCAGGGAGGGGCCCTTCCCCCAAACACCGTAGATATGATAGAGTTGGTTCAAATGCTGGTCTGAAAAGAGCCACAGGAGCAGCGTGGGGAGAGTTGGAGCAGCCTCAAGACCTTCAACTGCTCTCTTGTTTTTCCTGCCCACCAGGTGGCTCTGCTGCGAGCCCAGCTCGCCTTGGAGCGGAAGCAGAAGCAGGACTATATCGCTCGCTCGGTGCAGACCAGCCGTGAGCTAGCAGGCCTGCACCACAGCCTCTCCCACTCCCTTCTCGCTGTGGCCCAGGCCCCTGAGGCCACTGTCCTGGAGGCTGAGACCCGCAAGCTGGATGAGTCCCTGACTCAAAGTCTGACATCCCCAGGGCCAGTGCTGCTATGCCCCAACCCTAGCCCCCGTGCTTCCCAAGCCACGTCCAGGTAGCAGCCTCAGCCAGGGCGGGACTCAGGTCAGCCTGGGAGCACACAGACTGGCAGATGGCTGTAGAGTGGGTCGTGGCCCCTCCACACAGCTGCACATTTGCCAAAGGAAGGCCTAGCTGTTATCTAATCCGGGAGCCCAGGTCAGCTGGCATTCCCAGGAAGAGGAAGAAAACCTGCAAGGCTTAGGGAAGGTCCCAGCTGACATGGGATTGAGACAAGTTAACCTTGCCTGCTAGCCTGCAGAGTCCCCCAGAGGGGTGCCTTGCCCTGGCCCAGGGGCATGTACTGCCTCTCTAGAATTTATTATCCCAGCCCTTCGCCCTCTCTTTCCCCTTCCCTTTTCCCTCCCCTTTTCCCTTCCCTTTCCCCTTCAACAATAAACCCTAGATTTTTGCATTTGTTCTGTGCTGCTGTCTCCATTTGCGTAGCTGGGCTGCAACAGCACCAAGGGCATCTATTAAGGAAGAATTTGCCACAGATTCCTGTCAGGTGGCATGAATGTGCCATCTGCCTGTGTTCTTAGAGAAGGATTACAGAAGATACTAAGACAAGCCCATCCACAGGGAGCTGGAATCCAGCTGTCAAGAACAGACATACATCAAGGGGTCAGACAGTTGTGTGTGCTGACAGGAAGCACTGAAAAATTCCAGGGACTAAGAAGGAAGGCATGAACTGGCCCTGAAGGATGGAGAGGTGCTGGGAGGGGTTGCTTAGCATGCTGGTGAGAAGACTGGTCTGCCCTTGGCAGAGTGTTGGGGCTGAAGTTATGGGTAGGAAGGCAGATTATGGAAGGCATTGGGATCTAGATTTGAACTCATGGGTAGTAAAGAACCATCATATGTTCTTGACTTAAAACATATTCTGGGACTTCAAAAACACTGAGTTGACTAAAGTCACTCTCGAATTCAGAAGCTCAGCCTGGCCTCATTCCCCTTCTGCTCTGGGTGAATGTCCTTAGGGTGTCCCTTCCTGGGCATATCAGCCAGAACCAACTCTGGTCCCCTGTAGTCCAACCCCGAATCAAGCTGGTACGGAGCAGGGACAGTGGCAGGACTTGGCACTTAGGACTGGGTCCCGTGAAGGTAGTCTAGACTGAACCCAGTTCACAGCCGTAAGACTGTCATTGGCAACCTCCTCAAAACCTAAGAGAGAACAATTTTCTTTAAAGAATTCCTCTGGCATTCCAACAATAACCTGGGATTCCTCTTACCTAAGCCTGGGGATGGAGCTAAGGCCCAGCTAAGAATGTGGGGGGTTGAGAGCAGCCCCCACTCACCAGACCTACTCGCTCCGGGCTTAGGCCCCATTGTATCCCGTTGCACCACACAGGGAGGAAATGGGCTGTTCACAATTGCTGGAGCTTTGTTCCAAAATCCTATGAATGGGACCCAGCAGCAGATACTAGGTGTGCCAGTTAATAATGCGGATTTTTTTTCAATAGATGGAGTTACACATATGTTGATATATATGCGATTTGATATGTATGCTATTTTATTGTATTGACAACAAGCTTCAAAACTTCATATGTCAAATTTCCTGAGTGCTGGCTATCCCAGGGTCCATTTGCCTATGGTGGTCATGTTACCCACATCTGACTCAAAGCCTTGGGCAGGACCTGGTTCATCCTGGGAAGGAGGGCAGGATGGACTTCGGGGGAGGAGGAGGGTTTGGCCTGACCTTCCTGGTCTCTACCTCCTACCCTGCACCTACCTGAGGACCATGTCATGTTGGTTAATCCTGGAGCCAAGGCCAGAACCCTGTAGGAACTGAGTTTCCAACCACTGCACAAGTCAGGCAGCTGGACACACGGGCCAGTGTGTGGCTGGGAGGCATTTTAATCAGCTGCTGCTTCTGATTCTCAAATTCCTCCTCTGACTTTATGCCCTGAATTTCAGAGCACAAGAAGGAGGAGTTTAGGGGCTGGTCCTAGATTCCCACTACCTGTAAAAGAAGGTTAAAGCCAGGGGTCATGAAGGGAGAGACAGCCAAGGCCTGGGGTTGGGGGAAGGGACTGGACAGAGCTAGACTGTGCACTGACCAACCACAATATCAGAGCATCAGAGGACATGGGCTCTTCTGACTTCATCAGAGGCTCAGTGGTCCTTTCGAAGCGTTTGTCGAACCAGTCAGTCTCAGGTATGTGGAGGCCGGCAGAGCACTTCCAGATCCCAGATGAACAGCTGCAATTTCTGAAAGTGTCCTCAGGCAGTCACAGGTCTTTGTGTTCTGGCCTTTTTATCGAGGTCTTTCTGACTAGACTCCAGGCCCAGGAGGGAGGCCATCAACCTCAATGCAAACACACAGACAGCCACCAGACCCAGCATCGCGTACTGAGCCTGCATCCCTGGCCTTGAAGGTACCTTAGGAAACATTGGATTGGCCCTGATGCCTGGTACTGAGGAGGGGCTGGTGTCAACAGACACCACCAGTCCCTGTCCTGTGGCTTCTGTCTCTCTCCCAACCCTTCACCCCACACCTTCTCCTAACACCTTACCTCTTGCCTCCTCAAGGCCAGGGGCTAGAGGCTGAAAGTATAGGAGAGGTGACACTGTGTCCTTTGGTCTCCCAGAAGAGACGGATGCCCAGTGAGGTCTTTTACATCAGCCCAGTTATATCAGCGACCTCATCACAGAGACCACATTGTGATCTCTAGGCAGGCTATTGGCAAGGCCCCCTCCACTTTGGCATTCAGCCCAGAGCCAGCTGGCACAGGAGGCTTGGAAGCCAAGTGTTCAGGGGGCAGGAGAGTAAGGAGGGAGCACCTATGTGAAAAGTGTGGTAGATGAGCAGGAGCCAGAAAGGGGAAAGGAAGGGCCACTTGGAAGCTCCTGGGTCAGAGAGAATTTACCATAGTGGTATCATCGACCCTTAAAACCTCTCAGAGGTTGAATTTCTTGTTTCTGAAAATTGTTACCAAGATAAACATGAAAATTATTTTTCCAAAAATATCATAGTCCAGATGGGTTTTTAAAAGATATATTTTTATTGATTTGGGAGAGGGTGAGAGAGAGAAACATCAATGATGAGAGAGAAAGATTGATCAACTGCTTCCTGCATGCCCCCTACTAGGGATCAAGTCTGTATCCACTGAGCAAAACCAGCTAGGGCAGCCCAGAAGGTTTTTAATGCGGAACAGCATTCTCCTGCTCTCCTCCTCTCCTTATGTTCAGGCCTCTCTTCACTGGCCTCCCCTTCTATTCTTCTAGCATTTGCTTCCATATAATATGCTTATACCACTATGTCATGATGCTGTATATACACAACCTGCTATATACGATCATATCACTCTGCTTAGTAGCAGCCACTTGGTCACTTTGTAACTTTACATAATGGACCCTAATCTGAATTTCATCTTGTCACTTCAAGACAAGGTTTCTTGAAGCCCTTTCTATAAGATGAGAATATTGTGCCTATACACTTTTGTCAGTTTTCTCTTTAGACTTCACAATATTGGTATTTTTGGTGGTTTTATTTTTATTTTATTGTTATTATTAAATAACTTATCTTCTTTGGGAACCATGTTTTCCAATATTGGTATTTTGAACATTCACATTCTGTTACGGAAGCATTCTGTTTCATGATTAAGTTTCACATGCTTTGTTTATAGGAGCACAATCCAAAAGAAATATGTAAGTCACATACATAATTTTCTAGTATCCAAAGTTAAAAAAAAGAAACAAGAAACAGAAAATTCATTTTAATAACGTATTTCACCCAGTATGCCTAAATATTATCATTTCAACATATACTTTATAAAAAGTATTATTGAGATATTTTGCATTCTTCCTTTTTCAAACTAAGCCTTCTAAATCCAAATTATATTTTACTCACAGTATGTCTAAATTTGGACACTCAGTTTTCATCAGAAATACATGAATAGATCTTTTAAATTTTACAATCTAGAAAGATTTACATATCCAGGTTGTCACGAGTATACTTAAAGGTTTCTAATGACTACTTGTGTTCATTTTATTTATTTTTAATATATTTTTATTGATTACAGAGAGGAATGGAGAGAAAGAGAGGGAGATAGAAACATCGAAGATGAGAGAGAATTATTGATCGTCTGTCTCCTGCACATCCCACACTGGGGATTGAGCCCGCAACCTGGGCATATGCCCTGACCAGGAATCGAACCGTGACCTCCTGGTTCATAGGTCGACGCTCACCCACTGAGCCACGCTGGCTGAGCCCATCACCATACATTCTGTTCCTATGAACCTGACTGCCCTAAAGACGGATCATGCAGGATTTGTCTCTTTGTGCCTGTTTGTTGTTGTTTTTCACTTAGCATAATGTCCCTCAAGGTTCATCCATAGTGCAGCATGTGACAGGATTTCCTCCCTTATTACGTCTTTAAATTTTTTTTTAATATATTTTATTGATTTTTTACAGAGAGGAAGGGAGAGAGATAGAGAGTCAGAAACATCGATGAGAGAGAAACATCGATCAGCTGCCTCCTGCACATCCCCCACCGGGGATGTGCCCGCAACCCAGGTACATGCCCTTGACCAGAATCGAACCTGGGACCTTTCAGTCTGCAGGCCGATGCTCTATCCACTGAGCCAAACCGGTTTCGGCACGTCTTTAAATTTAATTAAGTATTCAATACATATGAAAGAAGATAGCATGAAAATAAACATCCACGTACCCATCTTATTGAATAGAATTTGTTAATATCACTGAAAACCCTGGGTGCTCCTTCCCTGCCAGATGTTAACACTATTGGGAATTTTGCGTTTATTATTCCCTTGACATTTTCTTTTTTCTACAGCTAAGCCAGTATACATCTAAACAATGTATTATTTAACTTTGTATGCTTTTAACATTATAGTTGTAATCATTACATGCATTTGTGTGCAACTGCTTTTTTATTGAAGTGAAATTCACATAACATACAATGAGCCATTTAAGTGTACAATTTGGTGTACTCATGTGTTGTATGGCTACCAGGTCTCTCTACAACTCAAGACTTAAAAGCACCCTGTACTCATCAAATAATCATTCACCATTCTCTCCTGCCCCAACCTCTGATAACCACTAATCTACTACGTCTATACATTTGCCTTTTCTGGATAGATCATATAAAAAGAATCATGTAATAACTGATTTTTTGTGCCTGACTTCTTTCACTAAGCATAATGTTTTTGAAGTTCTTTCAAGTTGTAGCATGTATTAAAACTCTGCTCCTTTTAATGGCTGAATAATATCCCATTGTATAGACAAACCATAATTTGTTTACCCATTCATCCATTGATAGACATTTGTGTAGTTCTACCTTTTGGCTATTGTGAATAATGCTGCTATAAACACTTGTGTACAGGTTTTTGTGTAGACATATGCTTTCATTTCTCTTGGGTATCTACCTAAGAGTGGAATTGCTGGCTCATATGCGAGTTGCCAAACTGTTTTCCACAGCAATAGGTAATGATCTGCTGCCCATGGAACTTGCTGGCCTTATCACATACTCACCCAGTTCATGGAACTGCAGGAGAGCTATGAAGACTTAGTTTTGACTCTAGTCCTAGCAAAATAATGAATTAAAGATATCTAAAAACTCTCCTATTACACATAGACACAAAGAACAGACTGACAGCTGTCAGAGGGATGGGCATTGGAGGATTGGGTGAAAAAGGTGAAAGGATTAAGAAAAAACATACACGCCGAAACCGGTTTGGCTCAGTGGATAGAGCGTTGGCTTGTGGACTGAAAGGTCCCAGGTTTGATTCCGGTCAAGGGCATGTACCTGGGTTGCGGGCACATCCCCAGTGGGAGATGTGCAGGAGGCAGCTGATCGATGTTTCTCTCTCATCGATGTTTCTAACTCTCTATTTCTCTCCCTTCCTCTCTGTAAAAAAATCAATAAAATATATTTTTTAAAAAACATATACAAAAACAGACACAGACAACAGTATGGTGAGAGCCAGAGGGAAAAGGGTTGGATGGAGGGGGAAGAGAGCAAAGAAGGGATAAATGGTGGCGGAAAAAGACTTTGGGTGGTGAGTGCAAGATACAGTACGCAAGTGATATAGTGTTGTACACTTGAAACCTGTGTGGTTTAATTAACCTATGTCACCCCAATAAATTCAATTTTAAAAAGTATAGTCCAAAATACATAAATAAATACTCTCCTACTACAAAAATTCAGAACTGCTGGTCAAAACATAGTATTAAGTTTTTTTATTGTATTTATTTTTTAATATGTATAATATGGTACACAGGCCAAAGGGTACAAAAAATATATGAAAAGAAACAATCCATCCCTCCCTAGTTCTCTACCTACCCAGTCTCCTCGCCAGAGGCAACTATTTATGTCTTTGTATCATATATATGCAGAGAAAGTAAAACAGGAAGTCCACAGATGCCAGAAATGAAAAGAGAAATGAAAAACAGCATAGGAAGTGCCTGAGCTACCTGAGTGGCTGCTTAGGAATCTAGGAGTCCCAGAGGACCCTGAGCACCTGCAGTGAAAAGCTGAGCTAGAACACATTCACCCTCCGGCACAGGATGAAACACGGAGGCTCATCTTCCATCTCATGGGAAAAGAGCTTCCCCAAGAACTCCGTCGGGGCTTGCACTCTGCGTGAGGTTGGGTCTAAATTCAAACAATCTGCATGATACAGGGCTCAGGCACAGAAAGTCCCCTGAGATCCCGGAGTCGAGTCTGGCCATTCCACTCCTGACACTGTCCTCCCAGGTAAGAAAATCAGACCAGGATTTTATTCGGTACCTGACTGATGTCCACACAATTTCCTCATGCCCTTTACCCCTGAAAGTCCTCGTAGCCCTACTGTTGCTGCTACAGTCCCAAGATTCCCCTGCTTTCAGGACCGAAGGGCTAAGACTTGTGTGGATTCTGAAGGTGTCAGCTTTGATGGTGAGCTTGCCCACTACACACTCTGGCTGACTTCCATTTCTTCTTCTGTGCTAAGCATAGTCTGATTAACTTTCTCCTGTTTTCCTTGCTTCTCTGATCCAAATCCAAAGTGGGCATCCTGGTGAATGACAGATGAACATATGTGTTAGCAGACTGTCCTTGTCCCACTTGCCTTATTCCACATCAAATATGCCAGGCTGCCTCCTGGAGGAGAATGGCGTTCACCTCCTCCAAGAAACCCCACAGAGCGACCCCAGAGTCCAGAAAAGAGAGCCTCAACCAGCTGCTCCTCCTCATTTTGGAGGAAGAGAGAGGATTCCCCAGGAAGACAAGAGAAGGCATTCCGGGAGAGGGAGCAGTGTGTGAGAAGGTATGAGGCCGCTGGTGTGTTTGGGGAATGCCAAGAAGCCCAGTGTGTGAGCCTGGGAGAGAGGAGGGAAGGAATCAGATCATGCAGGGTCTTGAAAGCCAGGCAGAAAAGTTTAGGCTCTATGCTGAAGTAATAGGGGCAAAAAGTTTTAAGTGAGGAAGGGATATGACACTTAACTGGGTCACAGATGGACAAGGCACAGAACAGCCATGAGCCCCAGGGTGGGTACTGGCCCTGGTTATCCAACCTGTTGCCCTGGTTGCATCCGAGGAAGGTGGAGCTGATCCCGAGGACCTGGGGAAGGGGGGTGGGGCCTGCCTCCCTGCGGCCCTTCCCAGAGGAGCCCAAGCCATAGCTCACCCCTCTCATCCTCCTACCTGGTCTGTGTTATGTCCATTCCACTAGGGAATGAGATCTTCTTCCAAAATCTAAGAAAGAATTAGGAGATGGGGGTGTTCCAGCAGCTCCTGAGACCTGGGCATGTCCTGTAGCTGCCTCAATAGGTCACCCTGCAGTCACCTCCCCTCATCTCCATGCTAAGACTGTCCGAGTTCCCAGACCTTCACCTCCTGACTCAGGGCATCTGAGGTCCATGCCAGCCCAGAAAGCTTCAGGACAAGCAGAAGCAGCTGTCTCCAGTAGCCCTGGTCCCCCACACTTCTTCGGCAGGTGAAGCGTCCCCTGGTTTGGTTCCCTACTGTCTTGAAGCTCTGAACAGGGGCCTGGTTCATCCTGAGAAGAACAGAAACTGGCAGAACTCTGGGAGCAGGCCTGGGCCTTCCTGCTCCCTGCGCTCTCCTCAACACCCACCCGAAGACTGTGGTCTGTGGGGTGACATTGCTGCTGACGACAGAAGCCCGCAGGATCGTCGAGTTCCCCACCAGCACGCATGTCCTGCAGTACAGATCATTATGGCTCACTGAGGATCTGGGAATCACCTTGAACAGCTTCTCCCACATTTTCCCCAGCTCGCTTGCTGAGTTCATGCCCTGGAAACAGCAGGAGGGAGGAGATTGAGGGTTAGGACCCAGGTATCAGCTCCCAGTGGAAAGAACGCAGCCCAAGGGGGTGAGAGCGCCATCCAGAGGTCAGGGGCTGAGGCTCTGAAGACGGGAGGTGCACCAAGCCAGGGCCAAGATAGGGGTTTGGGCCCGAAAGTGGAAGATGGGCGAGGCCTGGGAAGGACAGGGGCAGGGTAGGCCCAGGATAACCACTGACCAACCACCAGAGCACAGCATCAGGGGTCATGGACTCTGTTTTCCCCATCAGGTACCCCATCGTCTTCTCATAGCATGCATCAAACCAGTTCTGTTCTCTGACTGTGTGGTGGCAGAGGGAGTCGTTGAGGGTCTCAGCTGGGCAGCCACACTCCTTGAACTTAAGCCACAGGCAATTGCCACGCCATGGTACCAAGGTCATCGCTTTTTCCTGGGGTGCCGATGTGGGTTTCTGATCCAGGCAGGGGACCATCAGGCACAAGATGAGCACCCAGAAGACCCATAGGACAAAAATCTGCCACATGCACTTCATGTCTGGCTTAGGCGATGGCTTCCATTGGCAGGCAGTAAACTGGCTCCTTTACCTGGGTCAGGGGCAAAGGAATGAGATCACAAACAGCCTCTGTCCCCCACAAGCCTCTGTCCTGTTGGCTTCTATGGAGCCGCAATCCTCCATACCGTACCTCCTCCCAAACCCTCATCTTCTGCCTCCTTATCCATTTGCTCACCTCCAAATAGGACTCTAACTGGGCCTGGAATAGAATGTGCAAAAGCAGAAAGATAATATATGGTGTGTCCTGTACCCTCCCTGCAGGAGGAAAGCTTGGCTCTCAGTGGGGTCCTGCCACCCAGTTATATCACTGATCTCATCACAAAGTGCACATTGTGACCTCCCTCCTTTCGCCTGCCCGGGCAGAGCCACCACCCTATCCTGTCTGTAACACACAGCTGCCTACACTGAATGGAAAAGTCATGAAGTCAGGGACCAACTTCGTCTTCTTTACTTCTGCATCCCTAAAACTCAGAACCATTTCATAAACATCTATGGGATACAGGAACAGAGTAGAGAGGGAATTTAAATCCTATTCTTGTGCAATACCCCCTTCTCCAATTGTGGAACCGGCTCAGACCTCTCTTCTCTTCTCTAACCTTCAGCTATTGGACTTCCACTAAGATGTCTCAGAGACCTCTCACTGAACAAGCCTGAGGCTGAACTCAGATTTTTTCCTTTAAACCAATTGTTTCCCAAGATTTCTCTGTCTCTACATGGTCCCACCATTCACTCAGTTGCTAAAGGCAGAAGCCCATGTGTTATCCTCGACTTCTCCCTCTCCTATGATTTCCAAATCCATTTTTAATGTATGTTTTTATTGATTCCAGAGAGAGGAAGGGACAGGGAGAGAGAGATAGAAACATCTATGAGAAAGAAACATTGATCGTCAGCCTCCTGCATACCCCCCGCTGGGGATCGAGCCTGCAACCCAGGCATGTGCCTGGACAGTGAATCGAACCGGTGACCTCCTCGTACATGAGTCGATGTTCAGCCACTGCACAACACCGGTGGGGTCAAATCCATTTGCTTCTATCTCTAAATTGCATCCTCTTCCTCTTCAAGCCTAGCCTGGGCATTTTATAGCTTTTAAAACAATTCACACAAAAGTTTGAGTAAGGTCTGTCATCCAGTTAGTTAATTGTATTGTACTGAGGTCAATTTCCTGGTTTGAAAAATGCAGTATTGGTACTATATGGTAAGATGCTACCATTGAGAGAAACTGAGCATCAGTACCAAAAAATGTTGCGGGTTTGATTCCCAGTCAGGGCACATACCTAGGTTGTGAGTTCAATCCCCAGTCAGAGAGTATATGAGAGGCAACCAATTGAATTGATGTTTCTCTCTCTCTCTCTCTCTCTCTCTTTGTGTGTCTCCCCCTTCATCTCTCTAATATCAATGAAAAATATCCTCGGGTGAGGGTTTAAAAAAAGAGAGAGAAAGAGAGAAATTGTTTGATGGGTACATGGGCCCTCTCCTTACTATTTTTGCAATTTCTTATGTGCCTATAGTTATTTCCAAAAAAAAAAAAATTTTTTTTAAATCATCTAGAAGAAGATGCATAGTAAATTGAATTGTTTATTTATGTCAATTGATATAATCTTTTTACTGTTGTAACACTCAAAAACTTAATCATTTTAACCATTTTAAAGTGTACAATTCATGGTGAGCACACAATACAATATACAGGTTATGTATTATAGAATTGTAACCTGAAACCTATATAATTTTATTAACCAATGTCACCCCAATAACTTCAATAAAAAAGAAAAATGAGCAAAATAGAAAAAAATAGCAAACTTCTGTCAGAATATTTTCTCTCATTCCTCTCCCTGTTAGCCAGCCTATTGGCTATACATGCCCACTTAATCCATCAATGTGGTCAGTGGATTCCTCTCTAAGACCCTGCGTCAGTATTAATAAAAGTGTTTGGAACTCTTTGTGGTGCCTGTGGAATTCAGACTGGAAAGAATCACAGTAGAGTGTTGGAGGTGAATAACGGGGTTCTGGAACTTTCTATTCACCTTCAAAGATGAAAACAGTGAACAAGAAAAAAAGATGTAAACAGTAATCATTCAAGACTCCAAGAGACAGGAACAATAGACCATTTCCAGCATCCTGGAGGAGACCAAGTTCTCTAGGCAGGGCCATGCATGTGAGAAGGAAACTGGACTGGGAATAGAAGATGCAGGTGGTGTCCCCATTCAGCAACAGTGAGCTGCGTGACACTGTCAGGAAAACTTGATCTTTACTTGGTCTTGGTTCCACCTTTTCTAAAATAAGAGGGAATAGCCCAGCTAGTGTGGCTCAGTGGTTGAGCATCGACCTATGAACGGTTTGATTCTCAGTCAGAGCACATACCCAGGTTGTGGGCTCAATCCCAAGTGTGGGGCATGCAGGAGGCAGCTAATCAATGATTCTCTCTTATCATTGCTGTTTCTATCTCTCTCTTTCTCTCTGAAATCAATAAAAAAAATTTTTTTAAAGATGGGCTTATAATGTTTTCCTTCCACAACCTGCAACAGCTTCCTAACTGGTATACCTGCTTCCATTCTATCTGTTGCAGAGCAAAGAGAGAGAGAGCACTTACTTCTTTGTTTAGAAGTTTAAATATTTAGGTTTCTCGAGCTTGCAGTGGCCATGCCCATCCTGGCCAATTACCTGTTTCCAGGTGTGATTGACAGGCAAACACTTCCCTTTGTAACTCAGACCTTTACTGGGCATGCGTCTAAATGACCTTTGTTCAGTCCTTTCCTCCAACAATCAGCAGGGAACAGACATGGAGAATGTTAAATGCAGCTTTTTGGCAAAGCTGTATAAATGGCATGCCTATACTATTTGGTTTCCCCTTTCCTCCTTTCCTGTTAAATAAAAACCAGGTTATTATCATGGCATCATATCCATCCCTCACCCATTTGTCACCCAGTAACTGGCATGATCTTAAACTAATTTCCTACTTGGATCCTTAAAATGGCATCCCATTGTACTCAGAATAAAATTCAAATTCCTGCCCTGGCCAGTGTAGTTCCCTTGGTTGGGAGTCATCCCGTGCACTGAAAAGTTGCCAGTTCTATTCCAGTCAGGACACATGCCCATGATTGCAGGCACGATCCCTGTTAGGGGCTGTGCAGGAGGCAGCTAGTTGATGTTTTGCTCTCACACTGATGTTTCTCCCTCTCCCTCTCCCTTCCACTCTCTCTCTAAAAAAAAAAAAAAAAGCCGAAACCGGTTTGGCTCAGTGGATGGAGCATCGGCCTGCAGACTGGGGGGTCCCAGGTTCGATTCTGGTCAAGGACATGTACCTGGGTTGCGGGCACATCTCCAGTGGGGGATGTGCAGGAGGCAGCTGATCGATGTTTCTCTCTCATTCTAGCTCTCTATCTCTCTCCCTTTCTCTCTGTAAAAAATCAATAAAATATATAAAAAAATATAAGGCAATAAAAATATATTTCAAAAAACAAAAAATCCTCACGCATCTCACACATTTTCCAGCCATTCTGGCTTTTTTCTATTCCTAGAACTTTCCAAGTTCCATCTTGCCTCAGGGCCTTTGCACTTGTAGTTGCTCTTCCTAGAACATATTAGTCCCTCCCACTCCTGCCCTTAGCACTTCACCTCCTTCCCTTTCTTCGGGTCTCATGTTAATGTCACTCACTTGGGGTTCCTTCTCCAACTCCTATATTACTGAAGTCCCTAAGAAGCTCTCCTAATTGGGCCCCGAGACCCTCCCTGAAACATATTCACACGGTATTCACAAAACCCAGGGGAGTCGTAGGAAATAGGAAGAGCTTGATACCATAAATACATGTTGAAGAAGTGAAAGAGTGAACCATTTAATCGGGAGCCCCACTGAGGACGGACGGCTTTGAAGTAAAATGTGGATGGGCACAGAATGGGCACAGGTCAAAGAGGAGAGGACACTTTCTGCTGAGGTTATCCCTGGGCATCCACCTGAGAATAGCTGCCTGTCTCATTTGGTGGTGGCAGCTTATGTGTGGGAAAGACCCAAGCTCTGGAGGCAGAAAAAACAGGCCTTGAATCCTAGCTTTGCCCCATTAACTAACCTGCAACCTTTGGCAAAATAAATTCACTTCTTTGCTTCCCCATCTATAAAATGGGGTTTGAAATAGCACCTACCTCCCAAGGCTGTTCTAATGGTAGACTGGAACTAGAGCAGTTAGCATAGTGCCAGTTTTCAATTAATATGAGTTAGTCCTGTCCTTCTCCCCCTCCCTAGCAAACGACAGTCTGAGGGCAGAAGGGGGACTCTGGCATTGCTCAGCTTCGCCCGAGGCAGGCTGCCACAAGGCACCCAGCTCAGGGGTCCTTCCTCCTGCTCCTGGAAGCCCTTTCTAACCTAGCATGCCAGCCACTTTCTCCTATAGACTCCCGCAGTCCCCTGGGCCACCTCTCATCAAAGTCCTGGTCTCACCTCACTGCAATGATTTGAGCTGTGCACCACCAGGAGACATGCTCAGGAGAAGCATTGGTGCTGTTCGAGTAAAATCAGCCCAAAGACCCTGGCTCCCAGAGTCATTTGAGATCCAGAAGAAATGGGTTGGAATCAGGTCCTGCCATGAATGAGCTGGGATTAGGGCAAGTTACCTAGCTTCTCCAGGCCAGTTTCTCCTCCATGAAATGCACACGGCACACCTACTTTCTATAGATTCTCAAACTTGTAACTTGAGAACCACACCTACAGGTTCTGATTCAAAAGGTCTGTAGTTGGACCCGACATTTTTTCATTTCTAACCAGCTCCCAGATAATAACGAGGCTGTTGGATGGGGACACCTAGAAAACCACTGTTCTAGGAGGTTCCAAGTCGCTCCAAGAGTCTGGTCGCAGTTCCTGGCAAGCGAATGCTGCTATTGCTCTTTCCACCCCCCAGAGACCGCCTCCGGGCACCCTGGTCCACAGAGAACCACCCAGACTGAGGGAGTATTTGCCGGCGGGCGAAGTCCAGACGGAGCTGCCTGCAGCACCTACGGGCCGGAGGAGGGGCGGGGCGAGTGAAAACGCGGGAAAGGGGTGGGGCCAAGCGGTGAGGGGGTGGGGCCAAGATGCGCCTGCGTGCGGAGAGGGGGCGTGGCTCGAGCTCCGACCGGAAGCTGGAGGCTGCAGGGGCAGGCCGGCTGGCATCCCCTTTCCGGCTGGTCCCCATGGAGGCGCTGGGGAAGCTGAAGCAGTTCGATGCCTACCCTAAGACTCTGGAGGACTTCCGGGTCAAGACCTGTGGGGGCGCCACGGGTAGGCGGTGGTGGGCCGGGGTCGCGGGGAGAGGGGTGTCCTGGAGCTTGGCCGGGCCTCCTGCACGCAGCCGGACTGTCAGGGGCTGGGGGAGCTGAACCGAGGCCGTGCTGACCCTCGCTCCCTGCCCTGCAGTGACCATTGTCAGTGGCCTTCTCATGCTGCTGCTGTTCTTGTCCGAGCTGCAGTACTACCTCACCACGGAGGTAAGGGGCAGCCTGGGCGTGCGCGGGTCTGGACTT
>NW_006291383.1:6065253-6066080 GCF_000327345.1 Myotis davidii | reverse complement strand
GGGGAGAGGCCTGAGGCCACGTCTTACTGAGGCAGTGCCGCCCAGGTGCATCCTGAACTCTACGTGGACAAGTCACGGGGAGACAAACTGAAGATCAACATCGATGTGTTTTTTCCGCACATGCCTTGTGCCTGTAAGTACCTTCCCCCGGTGGGGATCGCCGGTCCCGGGGTTCTCGGGTGGGCCTCCAGATTTACACCTCCAGCCTTAGACTTGGAACTGGGCCCCAGGACAACCTCCTTCCCTTCACCCACTGCTGCCTCGAGACAGGTCCAGCATCCCCCTACCCTCCAACACCCAGATTCCCCTGCCCCTTGGTATCCTAGTACCTTACCTGGACTTACTGTTTCTAGATCTGAGCATTGATGCCATGGATGTAGCTGGCGAACAGCAGCTGGATGTGGAACACAACCTGTTCAAGCAAAGGCTGGACAAGGATGGCATCCCCGTGAGCTCAGAGGCTGAGCGGCATGGTAACTTGGGGAGAGGGCCTGATCTCTGATCCCAGAGCTCAACGTGCTTAAGCCCTACCTTCTGGCAAGTGGGCTGTGGCTGGCCCAGTGACCAGTGAAGCAACTATGCCCCAGAGAAGTCAGATGGCTGCGGAGGGTTCCCCAGCTGTTAATCAGAGTGGGCAGAAACCCAGGCTTCTAGCCTCTCTATGTGGAGTAGAGTACACTACCTGGCTGCCATTCTCAAAGGCCCCTAATTCTTGCATATCATGGTTTGAGTAACAGCAGTTTGAGGATGGGTCTTCTTGCTGTTGCCTTGGCAGATTTTCTCTAGATGGACCCAAGATCCTCTGACTGTCTGCTTTCCCATCCTGT
>NW_006291383.1:6056874-6065220 GCF_000327345.1 Myotis davidii | reverse complement strand
GCTCTTCCCTTTGGGGATGTAGAGTGGCTGAAGTTAAGTGTACATTCTTGAGTTGGATTACCTGAGTTCAGATAGAGTTTTTTTCCTCTTTCAGTCTGTGACCTCAGCTATAAAGAGGTGATGAACAGTTGTACCCACCACATGGAATTAGGGGATCAAATGAAGTAATATGTGTACAATGTCCAGTACAGAGTGATGGTTCACTTTTAGTTTCTTTTTCTCTCACTAGGCAGCCTCCCAATGCCTCCATTAACTCAGTTTTCCACCGTACAAAACCCTACTCAAAGCTATGATACCGTAGGGATTGCTCTGTCGGTGAGCTTTATCATTCATGTATTCAATAGATACATGTTGAACACCAGTAAAATCCAATAGGATTTGCTGTAGGATTGGATGTGGGTATAAGAGAGCACTCAGGGCTTTCATGTCACGGCTTTTGCCTGAGCAAATGAGTGATTTGAGATAAGAATGACCAGAGAGTACTCGGCCGGTGTGGCTCAGTGATTGAATGTCAACCTATAAACCAGGAGACCATGGTTCAGTTCCCAGTCAGGGCTCATGCTCAGGTTGCAGGCTCAATCCCCAGTGGGGGGCGTGCAAGAGGCAGTCGATCAATGATCTCTCTCATCATTGATATTTCTATCTCTCCCTCCCTCTCCCTACCTCTCTGAAATCAATAAAAATATTTTTTTTAAAAAAGAACCAGAGAGGAGGAAGAGGATTTTTTTTTTGTATGTGTGTGCGAAAGGGAGGGTAATATATATCCACTACTGTGTAACAAATTACCCCCAAAAGTTAGTGGCTTAGTAGGACAAACATTTGTTTTTAGTTCTGTGGGTCAGGAATTCAAGAGTGATTGGGAGATCTGCCTTAGGGTCTTATGAGATTGTAGTGAAGCTGGTAGCTGGGGCTACAGTCATTTGAAGGCTTGAAGGGCAGAGGATCTGCATCTAAAAGGGCCCATACAAATGGCTGTTGACAAGATGCCTCAGTGCCTTCACCACATGTGCCTCTCAGTAGGGCTGCTGAATGTCCTCACAACTTGGCAATTGGCTTCCCCCTGTGCAAGTGATCTAGGAGAGAAGGGAAAACCACAACTTCTTTTATGACCAGCTTCAAAAGTTGCACACCGTTATTCTGCAGTATACTGGTGGTTACACAGGTCAGCCCTATTCATTGTGGAAGAGGAATACATAATGATGTTAAGCACCTTTTCATGTACCTGTTGGCCATTTGTATGTCTTCTTTTGAAAAATGTCTATTCAGGTCCTTTGCCTATTTTTAATTGGATTATTTGGGGTTTTTTGTTGTTGTTGTTGTTTTTGCTATTGAGTTATGTGAGTTCTTATATACTAGTAATTAAGATATTAACCCCTTATCAGATATATTCTTTCAAGTATTTTCTCTCATGCTGTAAGTTGCCTTTTCATTTTAATTGTTTGTTTTGCTAATGCAAAAGTTTTTTATTTTGATGTAGTCCCACTTGTTTATTTTTGCTTTTGTTGCCTGTGCTTTTGGTCAAATCCAAAAAATTATTGCCAAGACCAAGTCAAGGAGCTTTTCTCGTATGTTCTCTTCTGGGAGTTTTATGGTATCATGTCTTATACTTAATCCATTTTGAGTAAGTTTTTATGAGTGATTTTTATAAGTAGGGGTCCAGTTTTATTTTTTGCATGTGAATATCCAGTTTTCCCAGCACCATTTATTGAAGAGACGATCCTTTCCCCATTTTGTACCTTGGAACTTAAGTAGGGAAGTAAGGACACGAAGGAGAGGTAGTGTCAGTGGTGTCAAAGAATTGGTGGATTCTGCATACCAGAGGTAGTGAACTGGGAAAATAAGGATAAGTAGTTGAATACTTGACATTGCATTTTTGAAAGTTTGCTGTGATTGCTAACGATAAGGTCTAGGTGTAAGCATGGAAATGGATAGCTGAGGTGAGATGACAAAGTAAGAGTATTGGAGGACAGATGGTCAGGTTATTTTGAATATTAAACTTGTCGATTATGATGGGATAGTTAAAGAGTCCAAGCCAGTGCAGAGAGAGAGGTCTGAGAAGCACCATGATGAAGTGGTTAAGGACGTACGCTTTGGAATTGGAGCTGAAATGTGCAAAGTCACTTCTCGTCTCTGAGCCTGAGCATCTTCTCAAGTGTGATTGGGATAATAACCTCACCTCGGCCCCGGCCGGTGTCGCTCAGTGGATAGAGCGTCGACCTGCGAACGGAAAGGCCCCAGATTCGATTCCGGTCAAGGGCACATGCCTGAGTTGAGGACTCCATCCCCAGTGGCGGACTTGCAGAAGGCGGCCGATCCATGATTCCCTCTCTTCATGGATGTTTCTATCTCTCTCTCCCTCTTCCTTCCTCTCTGAAATCAGTAAAAATATATTAAAAAAAAAAAATAACCTCACCTTCATAGAGTTGCTGTGAGATGATACATATAAAGTACGATGACCTGGAGCTGACATTTAGTATTTACCATTATTGTTTTATTACTATTGCTATTTTTAGAAGAAATAATACATGCGTAGAAGTGCTTAGTGCCTGATGCATAGTATACGCTATGTAAATATTAGCTATTATTATAACTTTTATTATTCCCAAGTCATGGGCCCAGGCTTGGGAGTAGATTTCACTGTATCTGCCCCCAACTAATGCCCGCTTCTTCCCTCTCCTTAGAACTTGGGAAAGTCGAGATGAAGGTGTTTGACCCTGACTCCCTGGACCCTCACCGCTGTGAGAGCTGCTATGGTGCTGAGACCGAAGACATCAAGTGAGCCAGACCCTGATGGGAAGGGAAGGGAGGGGAGCAGGGCTGTTTGTCAACCTTCTTCAGCCTCAGTCTGACTCTCTGACAGGTGTGAAAGTTGGACCAAGAATTTAGAGGGGATGGGGTGTGTGCCTCAGTAACGAATCCTGATGTGAGTGCCAGGCCCTGCCTGCAGACCTGGGGAAGAGGCTGAAATGGTCCTTGCTCTGGTTCAGAGGTGCTCTCCAGAGTCCAACTGCCTGGCTCCACCCATGTGTCCTTGGGCCTAGCCACATAACCTCTCTTGTGAATGGCGATGATCATAACACCTTTCTCATGAGAGTTACCTGTGGATTAAATGTGTGTGCCGGTATACTCTTTGTAAAGCACTGAGATGGAAGGTCTAGTTCAGATTATTAAGCCCTTGATATATAGCAACTGCTATTATGTTTCCCAGCTCCTGACCTCTGAGAGGCTCATTCAGAAGGTCTGCAGTGGGTCCTGGGAATATGTTTTATTTTTAATTTTTATTGTAATAAAACATACATACTATGAATGTTACCATTCTAACCATTTTCAAATGTACAATTTAGTGGCATTAACTACATTCATAGCATTGTGCAATCATCACCACTATCTGTTCCAAAACCTTTCATCACCCCAAACAGAATGGGGATATGTTTGTGTGTGTGTGTGTGTGTGTGTGTGTGTGTGTGTTTATACTTTTATTGATAGAGAGGAAGGAAGAGATAGAAACATCATTGAGGAGAGTTATTGATTGGTTGCCTACTGCACCCCCACGCCCCGCAATGAGAATCAAACCCACAACCCAGGCATGTACCCTGACTGGGAATCAAACTGTAACCTCCTGGTTCATGGGTCGACGCTCAACCACTGAGCCAAACCGGTCAGGGCAGGAATCTGTATTTTAACAGTTCTGCTGCCACTGAGGAAACACGCTTTGAGAACATTTGGCGGTCAGGGACGAGGCTGACAGAGGCTCCCTTAGCAGGCAGAGCTGCTCAGGCTTTATTTCCCAAGGTGCCAACCCGTTCCTCCTCTCCTACAGGTGCTGTAACACCTGTGAGGATGTGCGGGAAGCGTATCGCCGTCGAGGCTGGGCCTTTAAGAACCCAGACACTATTGAGCAGTGCCGGCGAGAGGGCTTCAGCCAGAAGATGCAGGAGCAGAAGAATGAAGGCTGCCAGGTGTACGGCTTCCTGGAAGTCAACAAGGTAGAGGAGGGACTGAGGCGACGCAGGGGCAGTTGAGCCCCACTCCACTGTGAATCTCGGGCCTGTGTAGGCCCTCAGGGGACGAAGGGGAGAGAGGAAACAGCTGGAGAATGAGAGGGAATGTCCCCTACAGGTGGCTGGAAACTTCCACTTTGCTCCCGGGAAGAGCTTCCAGCAGTCCCATGTGCATGGTGAGTGATCCTCCATCAGCCGGAGAGTCTTGGACCCTGGACACTTGGCGGGTTTGAGTGCCCCTTCACCTGCCCAATGTTCTTTTGTCTTTGGCCAGAAAAGATCCTCGTATCAGGGTGGCAGTTTGGTACAACAGTTAAGAACACAGCTGAGGAGTCAGACTCCTGGGTTCAGATTTCAGTTTCAGTCCTTACTGGCTGTATGACACTTTGAGAAAGTTTCTTAACTTTTTTTTTGTTTGCTTTTATTGATTTTTTTACAGAGAGGAAGGGAGAGGGATAGAGTTAGAAACATCGATGAGAGAGAGACATCGATTAGCTGCCTCCTGCACACTCCCCACTGGGGATGTGCCCGCATCCAAGGTACATGCCCTTGACCAGAATCGAACATGGGACCCTTGAGTCTGCAGGCTGACGCTCTATCCACTGAGCCAAACCGGTTAGGGCAAGTTTCTTAACTTTTTAAATAATTTCCTACTTTACAAAATGGTGATGACAGCACTTATCTTCTAAGGTATGTGTGCAGCTTAAAAACTATAGCATAGAGCCTGGCTTATCGTAGGCACTTGTTTAAAATGTAGCACCCAGTCTCAGATGACCTGCATGTGAGGCTTTGAGGGAAAGGGAAACAGAGTTGGGTTGGAACACAGGTCTTGCCTCTCCCAAGCTATGTCATATTTGGGGAGTAGTGAGCCCTACTCAGTTTATTCTATAAAATGGGGTTGAAGATACTAGACTTACCTCACAAGGTTATTCACAGGGATGAATAAATGAAACTTACGCTCACTCATTCATTCATGCACTAGGTATTTATTAATCACCTACTATGTACTATATGCTAGTCTAAGTGCTAAGCATACAGCAGTGAACAAGACAAAGTCCCCTGCCCTTAGAACATTCTAGTAAAAAACAGACAATAAACAAGTATGTAAAATATATAGTATATCAGATGCTATTAAGTAATATGGACCAAAAAAGGCAAGGTCGATGATGGGGATGAGGCACTTGGGTGAGACGACACGTGTGTTCTATTTTATATGGAGTGACCAGGGAAAGACTGACGGGGCAATATTTGAACCGACACTATGGGTGTCTGGGGGAAAGTGCCTCAAGCAGAGACAATAGCAAATGCAAATCCCTAAGGTAAGAATGTGCTGGTGAGTTCAAGGTCCAGTAAGAAAGTTAGGATGGCTGCAGCAGAGGGAGCAGAACCGCACAGTTAGAAAGAAGCTGAGAGCCCTGGCCGGTGTGGCTCAGTTGGTTGGGCATCGTCCCATGCACTAAAGCGTCGCCAGTTTGATTCCTGGTCCAGGTACATGCCCAGGTTGTGGGTTTAATCCCCAGTAGGGGGCATGCAGGAGGTAGCCTGTCGATGTTCACATCAATGTTTCTCTCTCTAAAAATCAATAAAAATTAAAAAAGGAAGAAAGAAGGTGAGAGAAGTAAGGAGGGGCCATGTCATGTAGGGCTTGGAGGGGCATTGTACAGCCTTGGGCTTTTACTCTGTGAGATGGGAAGCCCTGCAGGGCTCTGAAGAAGTGGTATGTGATCCGACTTAACTTTGAAAAGGCGGGCAGCACTCTGCTTTGTGGAGAAGACTGTGGGGGAAGGACAGAACCAGAGAGGCCAGTTTGGAGGTTTTTGCAGTGACCAGTCCAGGCACAAGGTGATAGGGCAGGGCCAGAGTGGTGATAAGATGGTGAGAAGTGACTGCATATATCTTGAAGGTAGAGCTGAGAGGTGTTGCTGGAGGATGTGAAGGGTAAGAGAAAGAGGAGTCAAGGTTTTATACCTGAGTAGCGAGAGAGATAAAGTTGCATTTAGTGAGAGGGAGAAGACTCAGAGGAACAGGGTTAGATGGTTGGGAGGTGGGGACATAACGCAAGTGTTCAGCTTTTGACACGATCAGTCCAATGTCATTTAGACATCCAGGATGTCTAGTATGCAGTTGGCTATTCAAGTCTGGAGTTCAGGAGAGAGATCTGGGGATACAAAGCTTAGAGTCATCAGCGTATTTAAACCCATGGGACTGGATGAAGTTGCCCTGGCGGTGAGGATAGATGGAGAAGAGGAGAGCTCAAAGAACTGAGTGCTGGGCTTCCAACATGAGAGGACAGGGGCATCCAGAGGAAGCAGCAGAGACGACTAGTCAGACACACCGGTGAGGTGAGAACGCAAACCCAGGGAGTGGTGTCCTGAAAGCCCGGGGATGGAAGTGTTTCCAGAACAGTGTCGGATGGTCAGATGCTTCTGGACGTCAGTCATAATTGCCCATGGATATGTAACATGGCCGTGGTCACTGACCCTGACAGAGCAGCGTGGGCAGAGTGATAGGGAGCACCCACAGGAAGAAATGGGAGAGGAGTTGGAGCCAGTGTGTGTGCACAACTCCTTCGTGGAGTTGGCTCTAACGGGAGAGAGAAGGCTACAGCTGGAGGGAAATGTGGAGTCAAGGGAGGGCTTTGTAAGATGTTTGATGTGTTAATCTGCTGTCGGATTAAAGAGAGACAAAGTGATGCTCCAGAGATGAAAGGGACACTTACTGCAGTGAGGACCGTGAGAAGGAAAAAGAAGACAGAATCTGGTGCCTCTGAAGTATAGGAAGCTCAAACATGGCACCAGGAGGAAAGGCAGACTACTTAGGTAAAGGTAGATTGGCGGCTGGGTGATAAGGAATCACCAGGAACTGTAACAGAGCCCTGTGGGAGAGATCTCTGCGATGGCCAGTGGCTAGAACCTGGGAGGACTGACCTGGGGTTCTGGGTGGAGCTCTAAGTAAGTGAAACAAGTAGGGCTAGTTGGTGGAATAGTTTGCCATGAGCTGCAAAGCTGGGAATTTTTAGGGGCAATTGAGGGACAGTGATCCGAATGACAATGGCATTTAGGAGCAAGGAGGACCTCTCTTAAGACCAAGGAGGATGGGTGTGGGAAATAGTCGCCACTTGGTGGGGGTTGGGGGGCTGCAAGGGAAATAGTACTTTCAAGGAAGTGCCCAGCTGTAGTTGGAACAAGGTTTGGGGAATGTTTGGAGGTTGAAGATGTAGAGGTTTTGCTGATGAGTACCAGGGCCCATAGAAGGTCTGGGAGGAATGGGAGTCGGGATCGTATTAAGTGACAGGAGTCTAGTAGGTGAGGGATGACCTGACAGTCCTGAGCTGCCCATGACTAAGGTGAGCAGGAGTAATGGGCCCAATGGAGAGAGCCCAGCTGGTTTTCAAGGCAGTTTGTGGGTGTGAGGCCAAGTGTGGAGAGGGATAGGTAGGTGGATCTGGAGCCCCCTCTACTGTGGAAGGGGCCGAGGAAGGGTGGACTTACTGGGATTGTGGGAAGTCGCAAGCTGTTGGCAGAGGACCTGAGCGCACGCAGTCGGAGGTGGTGCTGAAGGCGGCAGTAGCATCTCTGCTTCTCAGCCTGGGCTGTTGTCAGAGTCCGGGAGCCCAGGACGAAGGGTGTTCTGTACCCCAGAAGGATGTTCAAAGGAGGACCCTACAGTAGCCCAAGGCCAGAAATCTGGCTCAATTGAAGGTCAAGGACCTAGTTCCTGACATCCTTGTTGACTTGGGTTGGGGAGGAGGAAAGATGGTAAAGTTTATCGTACTTTTCCATCTTAGATTGTACCTGTTCCTCAGGACAGCCCTTTGCAGAGGTTACTGAGGCCCAGAGAGGGCAAGTGATTTGACCAACTTCACACACCTTGAAAAGCGGCTGTTTGGGCTCTCGGTCTTTTGTTCTTCCTAGGCCACCTTTTTTACCAGGAGGATGCTTGTTAGCTGAGTCCAGACCCTGCTGCTGAGGCAAAAACATTCCAGTCATCCCTTTTACTACATATCTTCTTGTTCCATAGCCCTCATTGTAAAGCTCTGAATTTTCTCTCTTCCTCCCTTCTCTCCCCCCTCTCCCCCATGCTGCAGTCCATGCTGTGGAGAGTAAGTGGCCCTGACCCTGGGGAAGCCAAGCCCGCACGATTGGGGGGGAGGTTTGGATGGGCCTGGGATTCGGGTCTTGTCTGGCCTGGCTGCTGGGTGACTATAAAAAGCACTGGGACATATTTTTGAGTTGGGGTTCCTTGCAGCAGGAGGAATCAGGGTCAGAGGGCAGGAAGAACTTATTCTGGAACTTATGGATTTCCTTCGGGGAGCTCTGAGGGTAAGGGCAGAGGCGTCAGGGAA